>NC_087344.1:196651708-196954738 GCF_030014295.1 Loxodonta africana | reverse complement strand
CCACTAGGCCCTCCTTGGAAACTCCGTGGGGCAGTGCTACTCTGTCCTATAGGTCACTATGAGTTGGAACTGACTCAATACCAATAGGTTTGGTTTTTTTCGGTTTTATGTACTCCTGGTTGCTCTCCCCTAATGAGAAAGCACACTCCTCCTCTCTACCCTGTATTCCCCGTGTCCATTCAGCCAGCTTCTCTCCTCCTCTCCCTTCTCACCTTGCCTCCAGACAGGAGCTGCCCACATAGTCTCATGTGTCTACTTCAGCCAAGAAACTCACTCCTCACCAGTATCATTTTCTGTCTCATAGTCCAGTCCAATTCCTGTCTGAAGAGTTGGCTTTGGGAATGGTTCCTGTCTTGGGCTAACAGAAGGTCCAGGGCCCATGACTTCCAGGGTCCCTCCAGTCTCAGTCAGACCATTAAGTCTAATCTTCTTACTAGAATTTGAGGTCTGCCTCCCACCGCTCTTCTGCTCCATCAGGGATTCTCTGTTTTGTTCCCTGTCAGGGCAGTCATCGGTTGTAGCTGGGCACCATCTAGTTCTTCTGGTCTCAGGGTGATGTAGTCTCTGGTTTATGTGGCCCTTTCTGTCTCTCGGGCTCATAATTACCTTGTGTCTTTGGTGTTCTTCATTCTCCTTTGCTCCAGGTGAGTTGAGTCCAATTGATACATCTTATATGGCCACTTGCTAGCGTTTAAGACTCCAGACGCCACTCTCCAAAGTGGGATGCAGGATGTTTTCTTGATACATTTTGTTATGTCAATTGACCCAGATGCCCCCTGAAACCATGGCCCCCAGACCCCCATACCTGCTACAATGGCCTTTGAAGTGTTTGGTTGTATTCGGGAAACTTCTTTGCTTTTGGTTTAGTCCAGTTGTGCTGACCTCTCCTATATTGTATGTTGTCTTTCCCTTCACTTAAAATAGCTCCTGTCTACTATCTAATTAGTGAATACACCTTTCCCTCCCTTCCCACATAACCATCAAAAAATACTTTCTTCTGTATTTAAACTATTTCTTGAGTTCTTATAATGGTGGTCTTATACAATATTTGTCTTTTCACAACTGACTAATTTCACTCAGCATAATGCCTTCCAGATTCTTCCATGTTATGAAATGTTTCACGGATTCATCATTGTTCTTTATCTTTGCGTAGTATTTCATTGTGTGAATATACTATGATTTATTTACCCGTTCATCCATTGATGGGCACCTTGGTTGCTTCTATCTTTTTGCTATTGTAAACAGCGCTGCAATGAACGTGGGTGTGTATATATCTGTTCATGTGAAGGCTCTTATTTCTCCAGGATATATTCCTAGAAGTAGGATTGCTGGATCTTATGGTAGTTCTATTCCTGGCTTTTTAAGGAAGCACCAAATTGATTTCTGAAGTGTTTGTACAATTTTACATTCCCATCAGCAGTGTGTAAGTGTTCCATTCTCTCCACAACCTCTCCAACATTTATTATTTGGTGTTTTTTGGATTAATGCCAACCTTGTTTGTGTGGGATGGTATCTCATTGTAGTTTTGATTTGCACCTAATGGCTAATGATTGTGAGTATTTCCTCATGTATCTGTTAGCTGCCTGAATGTCTTCTTTGAAGTGACTGGTCATATCCTTGCCCTGTTTTTAATTGGGTTATTTGCCTTTTTGTCGTTGAGTTTTGCAGTATCATGTAGATTTTAGAGATCAGACGCTGATCGGAATTGTCGCAGCTAAAATTTTTTCCCAGTCTATACGTAATCTTTTTACTCTTTTGGTGAAGTCTTTGGATGACCATAAGTGTTTGATTTTTAGGAGCTCCCAGTTATCTAGTTTTTCTTCTGGTGTTTGTGCATTGTTGTAATGTTGTGTATACTTTTAAGCCATGTCTTTTAGCATTGTCCCTATTTTTTCTTCCATGATCTTTATTTATCGTTTCAGATTTTATATTTAGGTTTTTCATCTATTTCGAGTTAGTTTTTGTACATGATGTAAGATGTGGGTCTTGTTTCTTTCTTTTTTTTTTTTTTTGCAAATCCAGTTATGCCAGAATCATTTGTTAAAGAGACTGTCTTTTCCCCATTTAACGGACTTTGGGCCTTTGCAAATATCACCTGCTCATATGTGGATGAATTTATGTCTGGATTCTCAATTCTGTCCCATTGGTTTATGTATCTGTTGTTGTACCAGTACCAGACCGTTTTGACTACTGTCGTGGTATAATATGTTCTAAAATCAGTTGTGTGAGGCCTCTCACTTTGTTCTTCTTTTTCAGTAATGCTTTACTTATCCGGGGCCTCCCTTCCTTCCATATGAAGTTGGTGGTTTGTTTCTCCATCTCATTAAAAATGCCGTTGGAATTTGGATCGCAATTGCATTGTATCTATGGATCACTTTCAGTAGAATAGACATTTTTACAATGTTGAGTCTTCCTATCCACGAGCAAGGTATGTTTTACCACTTATGTAGGTCTCTTTTGGTTTCTTGCTGCAGTGTCTTGTAGTTTTCTTTGTATAGGTCTTTTACATCTCTGGTTAGATTTATTTCTAAGGATAATATCTTCTTGGGGGCTACTGTAAATACTGATTTGGTGATTTCCTCTTCCACGTTCTTTTTGTTGGTGTAGAGGAATCCAACTGATTTTTGTATGTTGATCTTGTATCCTGATACTCTGCTGAACTCTTCTATTAGTTTCAGTAGTTTTCTTCAGGATTCTTCAAGGTTTTCTGTGTAAAAGATCATGTCATCTGCAAATAGAGATAATTTTACTTCTTCCTTACCAATTTGGATGCCCTTTATTTCTTTATCTAGCCTAATTGCTCTGGCTAGGACCTCCAGCACAATGTTGAATAAGAATGGTGATAAAGGGCATCCTTGTCTGGTTCCATCCTCAAGGGGAATGCTTTCGGCCTCTCTCCATTTAGGGTGATGTTGGCTGTTGCCTTTTTATAAATGCTCTTTATTACGTTGAGGAATTTTCCTTCTATTCCTATTTTGCTGAGAGTTTTTATCATGAATGGTTTTTGGACTTCGTCAAATGGCTTTTCTGCATCAATTGATAAGATCATGTGGTTCTTGTTTTTTGTTTTAGTTATAAGATGGATTATATTGATTGTTTTTCTAATGATGAACCATCCCTGCATACCTGGAATTAATCCCACTTGGTCATGGTGAATTATTTTTTTCATATGTTGTTGAACTCCATTGGTTAGAATTTTGTTGAGGATTTTTGCATCTAAGTTCATGAGAGATATAGGTCTGTAATGTTCTTTTTTTTGTGGTGTTTTTACCTAGTTTTGGTATCAGGGATATGCTGGCTTTATCAAATGAGTTTGGGAGTATTCCATCCTTTTCTATGCTCTGCAATACCTTTAGTAGTAGTGGTGTTAACTCTTCTCTGAAAGTTTGGTAGAATTCTCCAGTGAAGCCGTCTGGACCAGGGCTTTTTTTTGTTGGGAATTTTTTAATTACCTTTTCAATCTCTTCTTTTGTTATGGGTTTATTTAGTTGTTCTACCTCTGTTTGTGTTAGTTTAGGTGGGTAGTTTCTAGAAATTCATCCATTTCTTCTAGGTTTTCAGATTTGTTAGAGTACAGTTTTTCATAGTAATCTGATATGATTCTGTTAATTTCACTTGGGTCTGTTGTGATACTGCCTATCTCATTTCTTATTCAGGTTATTTGCTTCCTCTCCTGTTTTCCTTTTGTCAGTTTTGCCAATGGTTTATTCATTTTGTTATTTTTTTCAAAGAACCAGCTTTTGGTCCTGTTAACTCTTTCAGTTGTTTTTCTGTTCTCTGTTTCATTTAATTCTGCTCTAATTTTTATTATTTCCTTTCTTCTGGTGCCAGAGGGTTTCTTTTGTTGCTCTCTTTCTATTTGTTGAAGTTGTAGGGATAATTCTTTGATTCTGGCCCTTTCTTCTTTTTGGATGTGTGCAGTTACTGATATAAATTGACCTCTGAACCCTTCTTTAGGTGTGTCCCAAAGTTTCTGATGTGAAATGTTTTTATGCTCATTGGATTCTATTGGATTCTGTCCTTAATTTCTTCTATAACCCAGGCTTTTTTGAGCAAGGTGTTGTTCCGTTTCCACGTATTTGATTTCTTTTCCCTGCTTTTTCTGTTATTGATTTCTACTTTCATGGCCTTATGGTCAGAGAAGATGCTTTGTAATATTTCGATGTTTTGGATTCTGTTAAGGCTTGCTTGGTGGCTTAATATGCGGTCTATTCTAGAGAACGTTCCATGTGCATTGGCAAAGAAAGTATACTCGGCTGCTGTTGGGTGGAGTGTTCTGTATATGTCTATGAGGTCATGTTGGTTGATTGTGGCGTTTAGATCTTCTGCGTCTTTATTGAGTTTCTTTCTGGATATTCTGTCCTTCACCAAAAGTGATGTGTTGAAGTCTCCTACTACAATTGTGGAGCTGTCTATCTTGCTTTCCAATGCTGTTAGAGTATCTTGAAGCCCTGTCATTGGGTGTGTAAATATTTAATATGGTTATATCTTTCTTGTATATTGTCCCTTTAATAATTATATAGTCTCCTTCCTTGTCCTTTGTGATGGATTTTACTTTAATGTCTATTTTGTCAGAAATTAATATTGCCACTTCTGCTCTTTTTTGATTGTTGTTTGCTTGATATATTTTTTTCCATCCTTTGAGTTTTAGTTTGTTTGTGTCTTTAAGTCTAAGGTGTGTCTTTTGTAGACAGCATATAGAAGAATCTTTTTTTTTTCCATTCTGCCACTCTCTGTCTCTTTATTGGTGCATTTAGTCCATTTATATTCATCGTAATTATGGATAGGTATGAGTTCATTGCTGTCATTTTTATGTCTTTTTTTGTGTATGTTGTTGACAGTTTCTTTTTTCCAATTAATTTTTTGTGCTGAGTAGTTTATCTTTCTATACTGTCTTTTCCTCTTTTCATTGTTGTTGATTTTGTTTTTGCTGAGTCTTTATGTTTTTCTTGTGTTTTATTTTGATGTGTAGAATTGTTAGTCTTCTTTGTGGTTACCTTATTATTTACCCCTATTTTTCTAAGTTTAAACCAAATTTTATTTCTTTATGTCATCTTGACTTCCTCTCCACATGAAAGATCTATGACTACATTTTTTTAGTCCATGCTTATTGATTTAATATTGTCATCTTTTACATTATGACATTGCTGTTTCCCTGTTTTGGGTGATTTTTTTAATCTTGATTTGTTTTTGTGATTTCCCTATCTGGGTTAATACCTGGTTGCTCTGTCATGTGTTCTAGCCTTGGGTTGATATCTGATGTTATTGATTTTCTAACTAGAGAACTCCCTTTAGTATTTCTTGTAGTTATGGTTTGGTTTTTACAAATTCCCTAAACTTCTGTTTATCTGGAAATGTCCTAATTTCACCTTCATATTTGAGAGACAGTTTTGCTGGATATATGATTCATGGCTGGCAATTTTTTTCCTTCAGTGCTTTATATATGTCATCCCATTGCCTTCTTGTCTGCCTGGCTTCTGCTGAGTAGTCCAAGCTTATTCTATTGACTCTCCTTTACAGTGACTTTTCATTTATCCCTAGCCACTCTTACAATTCTCTTTTTATCTTTTGTTTTGGCAAGTTCAACTATAATATGTCTTGGTGACTTTCTTCACATGGGGTTCGATGAGCATCTTGGATAGATATCTTCTCATCTTCCATGATATCGGGAAGTTTTCTGCCAACAAATCTTCAAGAATTCTCTCTGTATTTTCTGTTCTCCCTTTCTGTTCTGGTACTCCAATCACTCGTAGGTTATTTCTCTTGATAGATTTCCACATGATTCTTAGGGTTTCTTCATTTTTTAAATTCTTTTATCTGATTTTTCTTTGAATATACTGGTGCCAAGTGTTTTATCTTCAATCTCACTAATTCTGACTTCCATTTCCTCAGTTGTGCTCCTCTGACTTTCTACTGAGTTGTCTAATTCTGAAATTTTAATGTTAAATCTTCTGAGTTTCTGATTGCTGCCTCTCTGTGGATTCTTGCAGCCTATTAAATTTGTCATTATGCTCTTTTTTAAAAATAATTTTTATTGTGCTTTAAATGAAAGTTTACAAATCAAGTCAGCCTCTTGCATATAAACTTATATACACCTTACTACGTACTCCCACTTACTCTCTCTCTAATGAGTCAGCCTGCTCCCTCCTTCCAGTCTCTCCTTTCGTGACTGTTTTGTCAGTTCCTAACCCCCTCTATCCTCCCATCTCCCCTCCAGACAGGAGATGCCAACATAGTCTCAAGTGTTCACCTGATGCAAGTAGCTCACTCCTCATCAGTGTCTCTCTCCAACCCATTGTCCGGTCCAATCCATGTCTGATGAGTTGGCATTGGGAACGATCCCTGTCCTAGGCCAACAGAAGGTTTCGGGACCATGACCACTGGGATTCTTCTGGTCTTAGTCAGACCATTAAGTCTGGTCTTTTTACATGAGAATTTGGGGTCTGCATCCCACTGTTCTCCTGCTCCCTCAGGGGTTCTCTGTTGTGCTCCCTGTCAGAGCAGTCATTGGTTGTGGCTGGGCACCATCTAGTTCTTCTGTTCTTAGGATGATTCTGTCTCTTGGGCTCATAATTACCTTGTGACCTTGGTGTTCTTCATTCTTCTTTGATCCAGGTGGGTTGAGACCAAATGATGCATCTTAGATGGCTGCTTGCTAGCATTTAAGACCCCAGATGCCACACTTCAAAGTGGGATGCAGAATGTTTTCTTAATAGAATTTATTTTACCAATTGACTTAGATGTCCCCTGAAGCCATAGTCCCCAAACCTCCACCCCTGCTCCGCTGACCTTTAAAGCATTCCGTTTATTCAGGAGACTTCTTTGCTTTTGGTCCAGCCCAGTTCTGCTGACCTCCCCTGTGTTGAGTGTTGTCCTTCCCTTCACCTAAAAGTCGTTCTTATCTACCATGTACTCAGTAAATAACCCTCTCCCACCCTTCCTCCCTCCCCGCTCTGGTAACCACAAAAGAATGTGTTCTTCTCAGTTTAAACTATTTCTGAAGATCTTATAATAGTGGTCTTACACAATATTTGTCCTTTTGCATCTGACTAATTTCACTCAGCATAATGCCTTCCAGGTTCCTCCGCGTTATGAAATGTTTCACAGATTCATCACTGTTCTTTATCGATGTGTAGTATTCCTTTGTGTGAATATACCATAATTTATTTATCCATTTGTCCATCGAAGGATGTCATTACGCCCTTGAATAACCTTCTTAATTTCCTCCACTGCTTTATGTGTGTGTTCCTTGGCTTGTTCTGCATTTTGCCTGGTCTCCTTCCTGATCTCTTGAAGAGTTCTGTATATTAATCTTTTGTATTCTGCCTCTGGTATTTCCAGGAATACCTCTTGGTCCAGAAGATTCCTTGATTCTTTGAGAGTCTGTTGAAACGATCATGGTCTGCTTCTTTGTGTGATTTAGTATTGACTGTTGTCTTTGAGTCATCTGTAAGTTATTGTGTTAATTTATGTTTGCTTACCGTATCCTAGCTTCTTGCTTTGTTTTGATTTGATATGCCCAAATAGTCTCTTGAGAGAACTAGCTTGATTATTTGAGCTTTTGAAGCTCTAACATCCTGTCACCAAATGGCTAGAGGTGTTACCAGGTATATGAGCCTAGGCGTCCTTTCACTTTTCTTGTATGGATTCAGCTTCAGGTGGCCAGGCAGTCATCACCAAGTGTGTGGTACAGGTTCTATCCTACAGTCTTAGAGGGGCAGGGATGATTGGTGTAGGCACAGTTATCTGGTTGCAGCAGGAGGTCACACCCTGGAGCAAGGCAGGGGACTGACAACCACCTCCAAGTGTCTGTGAGGAAAGTGTGTCCCTGTGAGTGGGTTCTGCAGCTGGACCATGGGCACCCAATGCTTTTGGTTGTAAGGACTGGGGGCACCACTTATCCTTTGACCTCTGTGATGGGTGGCTAGGTGGTGTGAGTGGAGCCAGCAGTCCTGAGGCCACTGATGTGGGTAGGTGAGGACACTGTTTAATAGAAAAAGTAATGTCAAATGTCAGAAACTTACCTCTTCACCACACAGCTGAAACAGTTAAAGTCAGATCCCAGGCACATATACCATTGCAGCCTGCCAACAAGGGCCTAAGCTCCTGAAATGGTCTGAGCAGGGGTGAAAGGCAATCTAAGTCCGTGGACCATCTGTGCCTGGACAGGAGCTGCTTCTGACCTGAGTTCCTAGCTTAGGGGAGCCGGCAAATTATCTTTTCCCCTAATTGTTAATTTATTCCTTTTTCAAGGCCAGGAGAATGGCTCAGGGCACAAAGCAGGACCTATCTCAGGCCCAGGGAGATCGGCCGCCACTGAAGCTGGCTTTGGGGCTGGGGGTGCAGTAAATTAGACACAAGTACTTAGCTTGTACCAAGAGCACTGTTCTCTGATTCTGGAGGTGTGAGTAGACTGTGTGGTTCGTTTTCTCTTCCTGAGGAACCCGAGTCCTGAATGCCACCAGCCCTCCCACAGTCGCACCAGGGGATCGTGCCTGGGGGCTCCGGTTCCCACCAAGTCAGGTCCAGCAACTCCTCGCCGCTCCTGAATCGTCTCTCCCTCCCCCTGCTGCTCAGTCTGATTTCCTAACTTTGCCTTTGATGTTCAGGGCTCCTAATCTGTCATATATATAATCACTTCACTTGTTTTTTCAGGTCTTTGTCATTAGAGGGATCACCAGAAGCATCTGGCTACTCTGCCATCTTGGCCCTGCCTCTCACAAACCACTTTTCTCCAGAGCAACAGAGTAATGAAGAGTTTTGATGAGAGGGAGAGAGAGGAATAATACAGGAAAGGGCTATTCCCCAGGAAGCCAAGGCCTGTGACAAATTGAGGGGCTCAGGCAAGAAAGATTTTATTCTCTCTGAAGAAGTATGTTAAGAATGAAGAAATGAGACCTGGTTTGAAACCCACCTAAGCTACTGTGTGATCTTGGGCAAGGCACTCTGCTTCTCTGAACCTCATTGTTCTCATCAGTAACGTGAGGGAGTTGGACCAAATAGTCTTTGTCTTAGCTATGTAGTGCTGCTATAACAGAAATTCCACAGGTGAGTGGTTTTAACAAAGAGAAATTCATTTTCTCACAGTTTAGGAGGGTGAAGTCTGAATTCGGGGCACTGGCTCTAGGGGAAGGCTTTTTTTTTGGGAGGGGGAGGAAATCTTAGTTTCAGCTTCTTTAGTGTTCTTCTCACCATTTCTTACAGATATCCATTTGTGCCTGTGCTTAATCTGCTCCTTTTATATCCTAAAAGCGATTGGCTTAGAACACACCCTACACTGATATGATGTCATTAACATAACAAAGAAGACCCTATTCCCAAATGGGATTACATCCACAAGTATAAGGTTTAGGATTTATAACACATATTTTTTGAGGGGACACAATTCAATTCATGACACTCTTTAAGAGCTCTTCCTATCCCAACCACTATGTCTAAGAGGCTAATGAAGGTAAGCATCGAGTCATTTCCAAGTTTGCCCAGTGCAGGCTCCAGACTCTACTTTCTCATCAATGATGATTCCTAGGTTGAGAATGCCCAGTCTTCTCTGACTTTTCGGGGATGGGAGATAGTTTGGATCCTAGGTCACACCTGGGTAGGCTGCTCTCTGGGACAACACACAGAAGGGTGAAGACAAAGAGAGAGCTTACCATGAGTGCCATCCTAAATGAGTACTATGTCAGGACGGAAGAAGTATCCAAGGCCTGGACTGAAAACATAAAGGACAGGAGC
This sequence comes from Loxodonta africana, assembly GCF_030014295.1. NCBI lineage: Eukaryota > Metazoa > Chordata > Mammalia > Proboscidea > Elephantidae > Loxodonta > Loxodonta africana. The sequence goes on along the minus strand of NC_087344.1, from coordinate 196,945,006 downwards.
AGGGCAGGCCCATTAATTAGTTCCCCAGAGCAAAAATACTAGAGGATAAGGAGGTTGGAGCCAGATGGAAGTATAATGGGTCCAGGATCAGTTTGGAACAAATCTCGTCAGTACCAAGTTCCCACCACTCATTTCCCCTTGTGCATTGATGGACAGATTTATAGGGAAAGACAAATCATTAAAGTGACTGGAATGTAGATAAAGGGAGATCTTTTCTGACCACAGCACTTGAGGAAAATTGCAAATATGACAGTGTTTTACAGGTTGAGGAGACTTATGGGAGAGTTCCTTTATGACCCTCAGTTTATCAATCTAGAAACTGGGAAAAGTTATTTTGTACAAGAGGACAATGGGAGTCCTTGGCTCAGCATTTATTCTTTTCCATGGCCCCCAGTCCTGGTAGAGGCCTTAGCAGAAGAGTTTACTCTGGCAAAAATGTAGAACACGAGTGGAGGCTGGAGTGAACTTGGGCCCTGGCAGAGCTGGAGAAGGGAAGCCAGGTTCTCTAGAGCCACTAGAGTGAAATGATACTGAGGGTGGCAATAGCACTAAATGCTGAGCAAGTGCAGTGCCATGTATCACTTTATATGGCCTTTCTCACCATTGTCTTGAAACTCCCTCCAAACGCCTGGGTGGGAATATGCAAATAGGGAGTTTGGAAATATTGCTAATAATGCATATAAGTTGCATGACACCCTTGTGGGAGTGGGACCATGTAACTAAGTTGTATGGAACTCTAATCAGGGGATTGGTCCATTTTACCATCCTGCTAGGCTTAAAATCAGCCATCTCAGAGGTGGAAAGGGGGCATCTCATTACAACCAAGAAGAAAAGACAAAAGCAGAGGGCATCCTTTGGACGTGGGGTCCCTGTGCTGAGAACTACCTAGACCCAAGATACAGAGACAGAGAGCTATAATACTGGAAAGGGCACAAGAGGGCAAGAAGCAGCAGCAGAGAAATGGCAGCAACAGAACCAGGAGGTTGGCGCGAAATGGCACAGTGGGCTTCCTGGCCCATGGAGCAAGGCAGCTACAGTGGCTGTGCTGATCGAAGGAGCAAGAGAGCTGAGAACCATCAGGCAGGAAGCTTCCTAGTGGAGTGAGGTGCCTCCGGGCACTTGCTGGCAGAGCTAGGCTTACTGACCCACCAAGCAAGAGAGCCAAGTGCCTTTGGGCAGGAGGCTTCTTGTAAGAGTGGAGTGTCCCCAGGTACTTGCTGGCAGAGATAAAGAGCATTGTAATACTTGCCAGAGCAGGGCAGAGGCCAGGCCAAGAGGCCAAGGGACCGAGAAGCCAAGACCCAGAGAGAGGCCTGCCTGCAGCCACAGCTGAGAAGGGGCTGTCCTGATCAAAGAGCTGTATCCTGAGTGTTCCTGAATTGTAGCCTGTTATGTCACTAATAAACCCCATAACTGTGAGTATGGTCTGTGAATTCTGTGTGACCACTGAAATTAATTATCAAATTCAGCTGAGAAGTAGAGAGTACCATGGAAAGGATGGCTGGTGTCAGAACTGGTTAAGAGGCTGGAGGGTGGAAGTATGTCTGACCTCTGCCTCATAGGAATCAACTTTGGTCTGTTGATGCTGATAATGATTCTCTCTCTTTCCCCTGTGAAGTTAGACAAAGAGGTCAGACACCATCCACATGCCATTTCTACAGTTGGTGTCAGGAGTGGGACTTGTTGCAATGGCTCCACACTCAAAGAAGCATGGGACTTTGTAAGAGAAAGAATAAAGAGGTGTGGGAAGTGAAACTTATGATTCTTAGATGGTTACTTTGGTTGTTGTTGCCTGTAATGGCTAAAAGGAAAGCAAGAGATGTTATGCTGCAACTGACGGGATGCTGCAACTGGAGTGGCTTGGGCCAAAAGCCAGGCCAGTTAAACAAGATAACTGATAGGGGACCAGAGTCCCAAAACCATATGAATAGGAAGACAGTTAAGGTGTGGAGAAGAGAAGATGAAAGTGGAATGTTTTTAAAAGGGTTGCGTGTTTATCTGAATGTACTATGGATATTGAATGTTTCTCCTACCTAGTGTTGTAAAACAGATCTAAATTTATGATAAGAAATGAATATTGGGTATTATAGATTACATAGATGTATATACATGTAACTCCACCTTGAGCCAATACTTGATTGGATATACTAAAAGGGGAATTAGGATTTGCCCAAAGAAACACAGGCAGTTCATTTCTACATAGTAGCCCTATGTATAGAGTACTGGAGCTTAGATGGAAAACCTGAGCCCCACCCAGAATCATTCCAGTCAGGAAATTTGCATTTGAAAAGACATGCAGAAATACCCAGAACTCTTGAGAAAGCAGGAGATTTGCATTTGAAGAAAGGACTTGGAGGGAAAAAAACGTCTATTTTCTTTTTGAATTTCAAGCAAGCAGTTTGCCTTTGGGTGCATCCAGTCAGGAAAAGTCAGTGCCCTTCAGAAGAACCCCCTTCCAAGACTGGAAGTTAAAGGGAGCCAGTGGGTACACAGCCTGGTATGCTCACTTGAGTTGACTACCTGGGGCCATAATGAAGAGACTGACTGAGTTGGGATTCCACTGGCACGCCTTGACCTAGCCCACAGAGGAGAGGGATGAGAGAGAGAGAGAAAAGGCTAGTTGGCCTAAAGTGCAGGGAGTTGTGTGGACTCCTGAGCCTACAGGTGGTTTCTGCTGACCTAGTCCATGGGGGTTAGGGATGAGAGGGGGCGGAGCTGGCTGGTCTGAGGTGCAAGGAGGTGTGTGAACTCCAGAGCCTACAGCTGGTACCCACTGATGTAGCCCATGAGGGATAGGGATCAGCTGACCAGAAAATGACCAAATGAAGAGAGAAAGAGAGGTTTGACGCTGTGAAGTGGGGTAAATTGCTGCAAATTTGGTGGCTTGCTGTGGACTGGACTTTTCTTAAGGATGCAGATGTGCAAGGTTCCAACCAGGAAAGAAGATTCTTCAGACGAAGGAACATGCTTCTCTCCTCAAAGTATTGGTTTCATAAAAAAAAAAAAAATTTTTTTTTTTTTTTTAGGGATGGACAATTTAAATATTGGCTATCTAAAATGGGGGGAGATAAAGGTATAAACCACCACTCACTTGTCAGTTTGTTGTACTGCTGTGGATAATGTGTTGCTCCAATGCTGGACGGTATGCCACCAGTATTTCAAATACCAGCAGGGTCACCCATGGTGGACTGGTTTCAGTGGAGCTTCCAGGCTAAGACACACTAGGAAGAAGGACTTGGTGATCTACTTCTTAAAAAATTGGCCAATAAAAGCCTTATGAATAGTAGTGGAACATTGTCTGATATAGTGCCAGAAGATGAGCCCCTCAGGTTGGAAGGAACTCAAAATACAACTGGAGAAGAGCTGTCTCCTCAAAGTAGAGTTTACTGTAATGCCATGGATGGAGTAAAGCTTTTGGGACCTTCATTTGTTGATGTGGCACAACTCAAAATAAGAAGAAACAGCTGCAAACATCCATTAATATTCAGAGCATAGAATGTAGGAAGTATGTATCTAGGAAAAATTGGAAATCTTCAAAAATGAAATGGAATGCATAAGCATTGAAATCCTAGGCGTTAGTGAGCTGAAATGGACTGGTATTGGCCATTTGGAATCAGACAATGACACGGTCTACTATGCCAGGAATGACAAATTGAAGAGTAATGGTGTCACATTCATCATCAAAAAGAACATTTCAAGATCTGTCCTGAAAAACAACACTGTCAACGATAGGATAATATCCATACACCCACAAGGAAGACCAGTTAATAAGACTATTATTCAAATTTACACACCAACCGCTAATGCTAAAGATGAAAAAACTGAAGATTTTTACCAACTTCTGCAGTCTGAAATTGATCAAATATGCAATCAAGATGCATTGATAATTACTGGTCACTTTTTTTTTTTTTTTTTTAGGCTGGGTTCTCTGGAGAAGCAAAACCAGTAAAGTGTATTAAGTATAGAGAGAGACAGATTTATATTAAGGAAGTGGCTCATGCAGTTGTAGAAGCTGAAATGTCTCAAGTCTGTGAGTCAGACTGGAGGAGTCTCCTGATTCATGTAGCCACAGGGGCTGGCAAACTCACAAGTGGCAAGTCAGACAGCAGGACTCTGGCTCACAAGCTACAAAGACCGACGAATCCCAAGATCGGCAGGCAAGATGGCAGATAAGCTACTAGCTCATGTCCCAAGAACCGGAGGTCAGACTAACAGAAGCCAGAGGCAGAATCCAGAGCGAGCAAAAACCAACTCAGAATCTGGAGAGTGTGACCAGTACCTAGAGTCTGGAGGGCAGGGTCATTGTCTAAATGGTCTCAGAGAACAGAGGATTATTTTCAAAGCCTTGATAACGAATGTAATGTGTTCTGCTGACTTGCTTGGTGCCTGTGGCTATTATCCTTTCGTTCCCACCAATTTCTCCCATTTGTAATGGCAACGTCTAGCTTGTGCGTTGGAAGCAGATAACTTGTATTCTAGATTTCACAGAAGAAGAATTTTTGGATTTTGGACTTGGAGTTGATTTAAGGGTTTTGCTATGATATAATGGGGTGAATGTGTTCTACAGGTAGCAAGGACGTGAATTTTGGGGTGCCAAAGGGTGGAATGTCATGTATTGAATTGCGTCCCCCCAAAATAGGTGTCAACTTGGCTAGACCATGATTCCCAGTATTGTGTGATTTTCCACCATTTTGTCATCGTATGTGATTTTTCTATGTGTTGTAAATCCTACCTCTATGATGTTAATGAGGTAGGATTAGAAGTGGTTATGTTAATGAGGCAGGACTCAATCAAAAAGATTAGGTTTTATCTTAAATCAATCTCTTTTGAGATATCAAAGAGACATGGGAGATTTCGTACCAAGAAAGAAGCACTGGGAGTATAGTACATCCTTTGGACCTGGGGCCCCTGTGCTGAGAAGCTCTTCAACCAGGGGAAGATGGATGACAAAGATCTTCACCCAGAGCCAATAGACAGAGAAAGCCTTCCCCTGGAGCTGGTGCCCTGAATTTGGACTTCTAGACTCCTAGACTGTGAGACAATAAATCTGTTTGTTAAACCCCTTCACTTGTGGTATTTCAGTTACAGTAGCACTAGATAACTAAGACAGAAAATATAGCAGCAAAGTTTTGGGACCTAATTTTCTTCAATGATAGATTATCAAACACAACAACAAATACACAACCAACAGAAAACAAAATAAATAACTGGGACCTCATAAAAGTTAAATACTTATGTTCATAAAAAGTCTTTACCAAAAGAGGAAAGAGAGAGCCTACAGACTGAGAAAAAATCTTTGGAAATGACATAACTGATAAGGGTGTAATAGCTACAACTTCTACAACTTAACAACAAAAAGACAAACAACCCAATCAAAAACTGGGCAAAGGACATGAACAGACATTTCACCAAGTGAGACATTCAAATGGCCAATATACACATGAAAAGATATTCAGCGTCATTAGCCATCAGAGAAACGAAAATGAAAACCCACTAGGATGCCTAAGACAAACAGGAAATAACAAGTGTTGGAGGGAATGTGGAGAAATTGGAAGCCTCATCCATTGCTGATGGGAATGCAACATGGTACAACCATTGGGGAAAATAGTCTGGTAGAACTGCCACGTAACCCAGAAATTCCACTCTTAGGTATATACACTAGAGCTCTAACAGAAGTGACAGAAACTGACATATGTACACCTATGTTCATTGCAGCACTATTCTCAACAGTGAAAAACAGAAAAAACTTAAGTGCCTATCAACAGATAATGGATAAGTAAAATATGGTACATACATACAATGGAATACTACTAAGCAATAAAGAAAAATGAATTCCTGAAACATCTCGGAACATGGATGAACCTGGAGAACATTATGTTGAGCAAAATAAGTCAATCACAAAAAACAAATATTGTATGTTCTCACTTCTATAAAATGACATGAACAGGCAAATATACAAAAGCTAATGTTCTCAGACATAGCAATGATTGTGAGAATGGCACTTGTTATTTTTGATGATGGGAAAGGTAACACTGAATGAGGGTGAAGTGTTTACAGCTTGACAAATTTCTGTTTGTCACTACAATGTACACAAGAAAAAGGATCATTTGGTAATTGCTATGGCATACATAATTTTTAAACAATAGCAACGACAACCAAAAAATATGTGTACGGGTATATAGGTATGTGTGTAGGCATATATGTTATAGGTATGTATTTGTGAGTCTATATGTGTATACATACATATATGTATGTATATGCACGTATGCGAATGTTGTTCTTTTTAGGTGCCATCAAGTCAGACCCGACTCATAGCAACCCTAGGTACAAAAAAATGAAACATTGCACAGTCCTGTGCCATCTTCAGTCTTTGCTCATGCTCGAACCCATTGTTGCAGCCACTGTGTCAATCCATCTCGTTTGGGTCTTCCTCTTTTTCGCTGACCCTCTGCTTTACCAAGCATGATGTCCTTCTCCAGGAATGACCCTCCTGATAACACATCCAAAGTATGTGAGATGAAGTCTTGCAATTTTAGCTTCTAAGGATCATTCTGGCTGTACCTCTTCCAAGACAGATTTGTTCATTCTTTTGACAGGCCATGGTATATTCAATATTCTTCACCAACAGCATAATTCAAAGGCGCCAATTCTTCCTTGGTCTTCCTTATACGTTGCCCAGCTTTTACATGTATATGAGGCGACTGAAAACACCATGGCTTGGGTCAGGTGCACCTTAGTCTTCCAAGTAACATCTTTGCTTTTTAACACATTATAGGGGTCTTTTGCTGCAGATTTGCCCAATGCATTGCGTCATTTGATTTCTTGACTGCTGCTTCCATGGGTGTTGATTGTGGTTCCAAGTAAAATGAAATCCTTGGCAACTTCAATATTTTCTCTGTTTATCATAATGCTGCTTATTGGTCCAGTTGTGAGGATTTTTGTTTTCTTTATGTTGAGGTGTAATTCATACTGAAGGCTATGGTCTTTCATCTTCATCGGTAAGTGCTTCAAGTCCTCTTCACTTTCAGCAAGCGACATTGGTGTCATCTGCATAATGCAGGCTATTAATAAGTCTTCCTCCAATCCTGATGCCAGGTTCTTCTTCATATAGTCCAGCTTTTTTGATTACTTGTTCAGCATACAGATTGAATAAGTATGGTGAAAGGATACAACCCAGACGCACACCCTTCCTGACTTTAAACCACTAAGTATCCCCTTGTTCTATTCAAATGATTGCCTCTTGATCTATGTACAGGTTCCTCATGAGCACAATTAAGTGTTCTGGAATCCCCATTCTTCGCAATGTTATCCATAATTTGTTATGATCCACACAGCCAAATGCCTTCGCATAGTCAATAAAACACAGGTAAACATCTTTCTGGTATTCTCTGCTTTCAAACAGGATCCATCTGACATCAGCAATGATATCCCTCATTCCACATCCTCTTCTGAATCCAGCTTGAATTTCTGGCAGTTCCCTGTCGATGTACTGCTGCAACCACTTATGAATGATCTTCAGCAAAATTTTACTTTCTTGTGGTTATATTAATGATACTGTTCGATAATTTCCGCATTCAGTCGGATCACCTTTCTTTGGAATTGGCATAAATATGGATCTCTTCCATTTGGTTGGCCTGGTATCTGTCTTCCAAGTTTCTTGGTGTAGATGAGTGAGCACTTCCGGTGCTGCATCTGTTTGATGAAACATCTCAATTGCAATTCCATCAAACCCTGGTGGCGTAGTGGTAAAGTGCTACGGATGCTAACCAAAGGGTCTGCAGTTCGAATCCACCAGGTACTCCTTGGAAACTCTATGGGGCAGTTCTCCTCTGTCCAATAGGGTTGGAATCGACTCCATGGCACTGGGTTTTGTTTTTGTTTTTCACCAATGACCTCAGTGCAGCTTCTTCCTTCAGCACCATTGGTTCTTGATCATATGCTACCTCCTGAAATGTCTGAACATGGGCCAATTCTTTTTGGTACAGTGTCTCTGTGTATTCCTTCCATTTTCTTTTGATGTTTCCTGTGCTATTCAGTAATTTGCCCATAAAATCCTTCACTATTGCAACTCAAGGCTTGGATTTTTTTCTTCAGTTTTTCCAGCTCGAGAAATGCCAAGCGTATTCTTCCCTTTTGGTTTGCTAACTCCAAGACTTTGCACATGTCGTTGTAATACTTTATTTTGTCTTCTCAAGCCGTCTTTTGAAATCTCCTGTTCAGCTCTTTTACTTCATCATGTGATTATATGCATGTGTATTCATACTTATAATAAAGCACCTAGGGGGCACACTGTATTGCATTGGACAAATCTGCTGCAAAAGATCTCTTTAAAGTGTTAAAAAGAAAAGGTGTCACTTTTAAGACTAAGGTGCATCTGACCCAAGCCATGGTATTTTTCAGTTGCCTCATAGGCATGTGAAAGCTGGACAATGAATAAGGAAGATGGAAGAAGAGTTGATGCCTTTTAATCATGGTGTTGGTGAAGAATATTGAATATACCACGGACTGTCAGAAGAACAAATAAATCTGTCTTAGAAGAAGTACAGCCAGAATGCTCCTTAGAAGCAAGGATGGCAAGACATCGTCTCACATACTTAGCACATGTTATCAGGAGGTACCAGTCTATGAAGTAGGACATCGTGCTTGGTGAAGTAGAGGGTCAGCAAAAAAGAGGAAGACCCTAAATGAGATGGATTGACACAATGGGCTCAAACATAGCAATCATTGTGAGGATGGCACAGGACTGGGCAGTGTTTTGTTTTGTTGCCACTATGAGTTGGTTCTGACTCAACAACACCTAACAACAACAACAATATAAGGGACAAAGTTACAGATATTTCTTAGACATAACCAAACACTTTGTGGAATTGGTTTTCTGCATTTGAAGGCTTAGAACCATAGTCTTATGGAACATCTTGGTCAATTGGCATAATATAGTTCATAAAGTTTATGTTCTATCTTTCTAGTTTGGTGAGTAGTGTCTTGGGTCTTAAAAGCGTACGAACAGCTATCTAAGATACAACTATAGGACTCTATTTGTCCAGAGCAAAAGAGAAAGAAAGAAACTAAAGACTTAAGGTAGAAACTAGTCCACAGGACAAAGAGTCTACACGAACATGGCCTCTTTTACCATGAAACCAGAAGAACTGAATGGTGCCCAGCTACCACTACAGACCGTTATGATTATGGTCACAATAGATGGACCCTGATCGACTGGGAGAAGAAAGTAGAACAGAACTTCAAATTCCTAAAAAAAAAAAAAAACCAAACTACTGAACCATTTGAGACTGGAGGACTCCCTGAGACTACTGCCTTGAGATACTTTTTAGTCCTTGAACTAAAACTACCCCTTGAGGTCACGTATTAGCTAAATAACAGATTGGCTCACAAAATAAAGAATATCATCCATGAGTACTGTGTGCCTTAAAAAAATCAAGTGTATGAGACCAAACAATCAACAATTACTTGAAAACAAAGACTAGAATCTAAGGGGGCAGGGAAACTAGATTAATGGAAACAGAACAATCAGAATTGAAATAATGACAATGTTCACACATTATGAAGAATGTAATCAATGTCACTGAATAATTTATGTAGAAATTGTTGAATGGGAACCTAAACTGCTGTGCAAACCTTCACTGAAAACACAATACTATTAAAAAAAAAAAAAAAAAAAAAGCACATATGCACTATTTCACTTTCAGCTTTTTAGATTACCAAGTCATGTGAGAAAGAGATACCGAAAAAAAAAAAAAAAAAAAAAAAAACCCACTGCTGTAGAGTTAATCTGACCATATAGGACAGAGTAGAACTGCCCCATAGGGTTTCCAAGGCTGTAAATCTTTACAGAAGCAAACTGCAACATCTTTCTCCCATGGAGCGGCTGGTGGGTTCAAACTGCCAACCTTTTGTTTAGCAACCAAGTGCTTAACCACTACACCACCAGGGACATATCCTCATCTAATTCCTGTCCCTGAACTCATCATGACCCACCATCTGGTGATTTTTCATTTTGGACTTTGCATTTTGATTTAGTGGTATAAAAAAACAGCTGTTTAAATCAGCCACATTAAAATATCTTAATGAGAACCACAAGAAAGAGCCAGGCAATATACAAAATAATGACCTTTCTTGAATCCATTGGAGAGCTGAGGTAGCAGGGCAACCAACTAGCCTGAACTCTAAGGAAAACAGGTGCTTCCAAGGAGAGATAGGAAGTGAGCACAGGCTCATCTGTGGCAGAAAATGGGCAAAAGATTGGGCTGCCTACAAATAAGTGAGAAGAATTCAGCTAAAAATTTAATGAATTGCTAAAGGTCAGGTGTAGCCAAGAACCTCTGGGAGCTGCTGACACAGGTAGTTTACATCCACTTACACGGTCTTTTCCATGGACCCACAGGAGTTCATGGAAAAAAATTGGGGACAAGGTTAGAGACCAGAGAAAGCTTTCTTCTGGAGAATGGCAGTGGCTGCCATTGTGGGAACATCATAAAATCCCACCCAACACTTTTCCCTAAGGAACAAAAGCCTTAAATAACTAGAAGGAGCCAACAGAAAAGCCCATTATACCTGGTGGAAGGGCTGGAAAACATCCCAGGTTTCAGACATTTAGAGGTCTCCTGCCGTTGGGATGGGGCATGATCACTGAAACACACCATCACCAAGATCTAAGGACATAGGGCCTACCTAAGACTGAAGCTGGACCAGGACAATAGAGAACCCCTTGCCACATCCCTCCCCCAAATACTGAGTAATGAGCAACACCTTACTGCTGATGAGAAACCCTCTGAGGTTCAGGCACATACAGAATGCCTAAAGTTGAGGGTGGAGCAGGAACATTGAGAAAAGCTACCCTGAAATCCAGCTCCCACCTTAAGCAGAAGGTAACAGTAGGGGAATTTGAAGGTAACCACGGCAGCAACAAAACAAAAGCCTAGCTGAGCTCCTGACTAGATTGCCTTAGCCCCACATACACTAATAGCCTAACAGAAGAGAGGTGCCCATTTCTAGGCATAAATACAATGTACTTCAGACTCTACTGTTCTACACATTATGTCCAGCATTCAGTAAAAATTATCATTATGAGACTTAAAAAAAAAAAAAACCTAATAAAAGACAAAGCAATCAATAGAAACCGCCTTGGAGATGATCCAGATTTTTGAACTATCAAGCAAATTTAATATGTTAAAGTCTCTATGGAAGAGGTGGACAAATATGTATGAACAGATGGAGAATTTCACCAAAGAAATGGAAACTATAAGAAAAGCAAAATGCCTAAACCTGTATCTGTGACTATGACCTCCCTTGGAGAAACAGGGCTTTGCTTTGCAGAAGTCATCAGTTAAACGAGGTCATACTGACCTAGGGTAGGTCCTAATCCCTTCTGAGTCATGTTTTATAAAAAACTCATGCACACAGGGGGAAGATAACTGGTAGGGATCTATCTACAAGCCAAGGAGTGCCAAGAAATGCCCAGGGCTACCAGAAACAGTAGGAGACAAGAAAGGACCTCCACCTAGATTCCACAGAGAGAGAGATCATAGCCCTGCTGACACCCTGAATTTGGATTTTTAGCCTCCAGAAGCGTGAGAAAATAAAATTCTGTTCCTTAAAGTAAAATGGACTGCTGTTAGATTTTAAAACATGGTAAGAGAGATGAAGTATATCTTTGACAGGCTCATCAGTAGATTCTATACAGCTGAGGAATAATCAATGAATTTGAAGATGGAGTAAAGGGATTACCCAAACCGAAACCCAAAAAGTAAAACAAAAAGAGAATAGAACATATAAGAACTGTGGCACAATAAAATGGTCTAACATATGTATAATTGGAATCTCAGAAGAAAAGAGTGAGAAAGAGAGAATGGAGCAGACGAAATATTTGAAGAGATAATGGCCAAGAATTTTTCAAAATTAATGAAACTCCTCAAACCACAGATCTAAAAAGCTCAGAGAACTCTATGCAGAATAAATATCTCCCTCTGCCAACACACACACTGTAAAAATACCTAAACACATTATATTTAAATTGTTGAAAACCAAAACAAGAGATAATCACTAAATTATCAGCAGATCTTCATTTTAAAGATCACAGTTAAAGAGTGAGGATGTCAGTGCCACCACCCTAGTCATAACTATTCTAGAAGCTCTACTGGCAGAAATGTCAAAACATCTAAATCTTTCTCTTGGCCAACTTACAATCGTTGGAAAGTTAAAAAGACAGTTTTCCTAAGAAACGAAGATGAGCAAAAGAAGAGTGGCAGAGTTCAGTTTCTAAGGCATGTCACACAACAATACTCAGCTTCAAAATTAGATGGGAATCTCAGTTGAGACCAGAACTAGTTTTCTTGTCCTTCCTCCAAGGCTGAAACTTCAGGTCATCTCCTCAGGCTCCAAGTAGCTTCTCAGCAGCCTTGCGTACTTCTTCCCTTAAAGAGGAAGTTATTTTTTCTTCTGAATCTCAAATCCTCCCCTGGTTCCCTAGACGTTACATTATGTCCTGTCCCAGGAAATGATTCTTTCACTGTAATACCAAGAAGCAATCAGAATCATCTCACTTCTCTAAGAAGTAATTTGTGAGCCCAGGAGCAGGATACATATAGTCTTTTAAAATGCTATCATTGCATCTAAGGTACAACTATTGGTCTTTGGTCCTCCAGAGTAAAAGTGAAAAAAGGAAACCAAAGATTCAAAGAAGACAAATATTCTACATGAACCGCGGCCTCACTACCGTGAGACCAGAAGAACTAGATGGTACTTAACTACCACTACTGATCATTCTGATTACAATAGATAGACTCTAATAGAATGAGAAAAAAATGTGGAATAGAACTGTAAATTCCTAAAATAAAAAAAATAAACCTACTGGACTGGTTGAGAGCGGAGGACTCCCCTGAGATTATTGCCCTGAGATACACTTCAAACCTTGAACCAAAACTAACCCCTGAGGTCACCATGTACTAAACACCAAATTGCCTCAAAAAATAATGCATATCACCCATAAGTACTTGTGGTGTAATGAATTACTTAATATGGCCATGGTCTTTGTGACTCACACACAATGATTGAGTGGGACTATGCAAATAAGGTATGTGGACACTGTGATGGTTGAGGTTATGTGTCAACTTGGCCAGGCCTGATTCCCAGAATTGTGTGGTTGTCCTCCATTTTATGTGTGGTGATCCTGACCTTTACAGGTTGGTAAGGCAGGACTGGTGTGGGGTGTGTTTTGGGTTGCAGCTTTGCTGGAGGGTATGACTCAAGCCCTTCCCTGGGGTGTGGCCTGAATCTAAGGTATACGTGTGTACCCTGGAGGGGCTTGCCCTCTCTGCATCTGGATCCCGTGTCTGGTTCATGATCAACTGACCTCTGATTCTTGGGATTTGAGCCAGTGGCCTGCAACCTGACCTGCCAATTCTAGGATTCACCAGGTTCTGCAGCCCCACGGACTGGCAGCCTATCTCTGACCTGATTTTCCAGCTTTGGCAGCCTTGTGAGTCAGCAACCTGTGGTCTGAAATGCTGGTTTCAGTTCATCAGCCCCTGCAACCACGAGTTGGGAGAAGCCTACACCCGACCCACAGATATGGGACTTGACAGCCTCCACAATGGCATGAGCCATTTTCTTTATACGTTCATGAGTTCTCTGAGACGTTCAGTGAATTAGAGAACCCAAAGATGAGAATTAGTCAACATTCAACCATTTCAAGAGGTAGCATATGATCAGGAACCCACAGTGCTGAGGCAGAAAGTCTAAGCTGCACTGAAGGCATTGGCGAAGAATAAGGCTCCAGGAATTGGTGGAATATCAATTGAGATGTTTCAACAAATGGATGCAGCACTGAAAGTACTCACATGTCTATGCCAAGAAATTTGGAAGACAGCTACCTGGCCAACTGACTGGAAGAGATCCGTATTTATGCCTATTCCCAAGAAAGGTGACCCAATCAAATGCAGAAATTATCAAACAATATCACTAATATCACACACAAGCAAAATTGTGCTGAAGATCATTCAAAAGTGGCTGCAGCAGTACATCGACGGGGAACTGCCAGAAATTCACGCCAGATTTGGAAGAGGACACGGAACAAGGGATATCATTACTGATGTCAGATGGATCCTGTTTGAAAGCAGAGAATACCAGAAAGATGTCTGCCTGTGTTTTATTGACTCTATGCAAAGGCATTTGACTGTGTAGATCATAACAAATTATGGATAACGTTGCGAAGAATGGGGATTCCAGAACTCTTAACTGTGCTCGCGAGGAACCTGTCCATAGATCGGAAAGACAGTTGTTTGGACAGAACAAGAGGATGCTGAGTAGTTTACAGTCAGGAAAGGTGTGCGTCATGGTTGTATCCTTTCACCATACCTATTCAGTCTGTATGCTGAGCAAATAATCTGAGAAGCGGGACTATATGAAGAAGAACAGGGCATCAGGATTGGAGGAAGACTCATTAACAACCTGCGTTATACAGATGACACAACTTTGCTTGCTGAAAGTGAAGAGGCCTTGAAGCACTTACTGATGAAGATCAAAGACCATAGCCTTCAGTATGGATTACACCTCAACATAAAGAAAACAAAAATCCTCATAACTGGACCAATAAGCAACATCATGATAAGTCAAGAAAAGATGGTGGTAGTCAAGGATTTTATTTTACTTCAATCCACAATCAACACCCGTGGAAGCAGCAGTCAAGAAATCAAAAGATGCACTGCGTCGGGCAAATCTGCTGCAAAAAATCTCTTTAAAGTGTTGAAAAGCAAAGATGTCACCTTGAAGACTAAGGCGTGCCTGACCCAAGCCATGGTATTTTCAATCGCATCATATGCATGTGAAAGCTGGACAATGAATAAGGAAGACGGAAGAAGAATTGATGCCTTTGAATTGTGGCCTTGGTGAAGAATATTGAATATACCGTGGACTGCCAAAGAATGAACAAATCTGTCTTGGAAGAAGTACAAACAGAATGCTCCTTAGAAGCAAGGATGGCGAGACTGCGTCTTACATACTTTGGACATGTTATTAGGAGGGATCAGTCTCTGGAGAAGGACATCATGCTTGGTAAAGTGCAGGGTCAGTGGAAAAGAGAAAGACCTTCAGCGAAAGGGATTGACACAGTGGCCGCAACCATGGGCTCAAGCATAAACGATTGTAAGGATGGCGCAGGACCCGACAGAGTTTCATTCTGTGGTACATAGGGTCGCTATGAGTTGGAACCAACTCGACGGCACCTAATAACAACAAGACGGGAGGGAGAGTACTGAGGAAGAGGGATTAGTTGATGTTAGAGATGACGGAGTGATACAGCAGTTTGAAAAAGTTGTACATTTGGAACATCTTTAACCTCCACCTCATAGGCACCAGCTTTGTGCTGATCCTTATAAAAGAAATTATTCATCTAGTACTGAGCTCCTTTAAAAAAATCACCTACATAAGACCAAACAGTCAACAATTACTTTAAAACAAAGATGAGACTGTAAGGGGGCAGGGAAACTAGATTAATGGAAATGGAAAAACCAGAACAGAAATAATGAGAATGTTCACACATTGTGAAGAATGTAACCAATGTCACTGAACAAGCTGTGTAGAAATTGTTGAGTGGGAACCTAAACTGCTGTGTTAACCTTCACTGAAAACACAACAAAAGGTTATTTTTTTAAAAAATGCTATTGTTGCAGTTAACAGAGCCAGCATACCCTGATGTTGCTCAGCACAGCATTTTTTCTTCCAGACTTATCAGGGTTTTTCTTCTGCTTCTACTCTGACAACTCTTGTTACTCTCCCTGAACATTCCTCTATTCATGCCCATCCATTAATACCAGCGACTCTCCAGTGTTTTTGTCCCTTTCTTCTTCTCCCTTTAGCAATGATTTTCTAGAAGAGAGAGACTCTCCCAGGGGGTGTATTGGAGTAGAATGTGGAGGTACAGTTTGGAATGCTTCTTCTGTATTGTAATATAATTTTATACTTGTAAAACTGAGAAATCAAATTTGAAATATTTGAAATTAAAGGAAGATGAGGATTTTTATGTTTACGTTGAAAAGGATTGAAAATGTCTTTTAAAGTTTTGAGAAACACGATCTTGCACATATCTCAGTCTTTCTAAATGATTTCGTCCACACCCATAGCTTCCTCTGTACCAGTGGCTCTCCATCAACCAGGGTGATTTTGCTTCCTGAGGGGACATTTGTCAATGGCTGGAAACATCTTTGGCTGTCACAACTGGGGAGGAGTACTGCTGTCATCTACTGAGTAGAGAGGCCAGGGATGCTGCTCAATATCCAACAATGCAAGGGGAAGCTCCCCACCACGTAGAATTATCCAGCCCCAAATGTCAGTAGTGCTGAGATTGAGAAATC
Organism: Loxodonta africana; assembly: GCF_030014295.1. NCBI lineage: Eukaryota > Metazoa > Chordata > Mammalia > Proboscidea > Elephantidae > Loxodonta > Loxodonta africana. Next base: position 196,928,642 of record NC_087344.1, on the reverse strand, counting down.
CTGCTCTATTATCTATATGCTGATGACCTGCAAATTTTTATCTCCAGCCAGATCTTTTCCCCTAAATTCTAGCAATGTACCTTCAGCTACCTATTAGGCATTTCCACCTCAAAAAAAAAAAAAAAACCTGGAATGAAATTCACTTATTCCTCTCAAACTTGCACTTCTTTATTGCTCACTTTGTTATCTAAGTCAGAACGCTTCAAGTTATCCTAGATCTCTTACTCTCCCTCATCATTCCTACCCAGTCAATAATTAAGTTATCTCAAATTTCTTTCCCTCCTGCCACTGCCACTTACTAGCAGTATAAAGCTTTGAGCACCTCACTTACCCTCTCCATGCCTTGATTTTCTCATCTGTAAAATAGGGATAATAATAGTACAACTACCTCGCAAGGATGGTGTGAAGATTAAATAAATTAAAATGTTTAGAATAGTGCCTGCACACAGGAAGTGCTACATAAGTGCTTGTTATTATTATATTATTCCATATCTTAATTATTCCTTGCCTAAATTATTGAAACAGTCTCCTAACTACTCTTTCCGCCTCAGTCTTACTCCATTCCAATCCATCTTTCCACACTGCTTTCAAAAAAACCTATCGAACTTTTGTTACCAAAAGACATCATTAAGAAAGCACAGACGAACCACAGACTGGGAGAAGATATTCGCAACATTTATATTTGACAGAGGACTCATACCTAGACTGCATAAAGAACTCTTACTAATCGATAAGAAGACCCAAAAACCAAACCCCACTGCCGTGGAGTCGATTCCGACTGATAGCAACCCTATAGGACAGAGTAGAACTGCCCCATAGAGTTGCCAAGGAGCGCCTGGCAGATTCAAACTGCAGACCCTTTGGTTAGCAGCCGTAGCACTTAACCACTACACCACCAGGGTTTCCAGGAGCTAAGAAGAAGACAGACAACCCAATTAAAGAGTAGGCAAAAGACTTGAACAGACACTTCATAAAAGAGGATACTCAAATGACCAAAAAGCACATGAAATGATGTTTAACGTTATCGCTTATCAGGGAAATGTAAATTAAGACTACAATGAGGTATCACTACACACCCACCTGATACGCTAAAATTAAAAAAATTAACAGTATCTTGATTAAAAAAAACAAAAATTGCAGTGGATCAGGTCACTGTCTTGCTCAAAATCCTTCAGTGATCCTCCATTGCCTTCAGGATGACATTCAAGTACTTCAAGATGCACACAACATCTGAGAGAGTCCAGCCGATCTCATTACTCTATCACGGCCTTCCCTTCCCCAGTCCTATGTGCCACGGATACCAGGCTTCTTGCCGTTCCATGAACTCGCCATACGTGTTGCCATGTTTTTGCCCATGCTATCTTCTATGAACAAAGCTATCTTGCCAACTACTACCAACCTCCACAAGTTGCACCTAACTCTTGTTGGCAAGAAGAGAAGTAGTCTGAGAGTTGCTAACTCTTCGGGGGCTGCCCTGTCACCATACAGATCTCTCCCATTCATAAACACATGAAGCAGTTTGGGTTGCCTGAGCTGACAAACGTAGACTGTTTGCTGCCCTCTGTTGAAGCGAAGTGGGTAGTGTGAGTCTCTTCTGCAGGATAAAGGAGCCCAATTTTCAAGCAAACTGAAGAAAGATCTGATGAGCTAGTGGAGGGCGAATTGGGTTCAGAAGCACGAAGAACCTCTGGAATGCTCTTGCTTTTAACCACCCGCCCTGCTTTTCTGCTTAAGTGACTCCTGACCTCCGCATGACCTCAGATACTAGCATTCAGAAATAAAGCCTCATCTGCACTCTGCACTCTGGCTTTAGTGGTGAAGGTCAAATTTGAAGTTGTAACAGAAAACTAGAAGTTAGATGCCAGCATCTGGGGTCTGCAACTCAAATGGCTTGCAACCTCCCCATGGCCTGCTTTGTTCTTTAACTGTATCAACTATGCATAACTCCAGCAAGGGTAAACAGCCAAAAGGGTAGGAACTGTGTCCTAAGCAAAACAGCCTGAGGCTTGCTGCAGATCACTTCTGGGGAAGGTTGAGGCTCTCCTGCTCAAACCAAAACCAAATCCCACTGCCATCGTCCGGTGGATTCTGACTCATAGCAATCCTACAGGACAGAATAGAACTGCCCCTACGTTTCCGACGTTGTAATCTTTATGGAAGCAGACTGCCACATCTTTCTCCTGCAGAGCAGCTGCTGGGTTCAAACAGCTGACATTTTCAGTTAGCAGCTGAGTACTTAACCACTGCACCACCAGGGCTCTGTATGTCACACCAAAAATACCAAAGCCAAACCCATTTGCTGTCAAGTAGATTCCGACTCATAGTGGCCCTATAGGACAAAGTAGAGCTGCCCCAGAGAGTTTCCAAGGAGTGCCTGGTGGATTTGAACTGCCACCCTTTTAGTTAGCAGCCGAACTCTTAACCACTATGCCACCAGGTTTTCCGCATGTCACACAGGCACCTCAAACTCAAAATACACAAAACTGAACTTATCATCTCCCCCATCCCCGATAAGCCTCCTTCTCATATTCTCCACTTCAGGGAACAATACCCTCTGAGTCCGAAATCCAGGTAGCATCGTAATTTATGTCCTCTCTTTCATACCCCAAATCCAATCTTGCCAATTCTCCTTGCTAAATATCTCAATCTTACCACCATTTGGGTTCGAACTGCCAGCGTTTTGGTTAGCAGCCAAGCATTTAATCACCAGGGCTCCTTACCACAAGTGTTTAAAAACACCTGTTGGCATCAAGTTGTTTCCAACCCATGGCAACCCTCTAGAACAGCATAGAACTACCCCATAGGGTTTCCAATGAGGGAATAACGGATTCAAACTCCTGACCTTTTGGCCTGAGCTCTTAACCACTGTGCCACCAGCGCTCCACTACAGATATGAAAAAAAACAAACCAAATTCGTTGCCGTGGAGTTGATTTGGGAGGACACAATTCAATCCATAACAGTCAGTTTCCTGCTTAAAGTAGTTTAATGGTTCCCCATGCCTTTAGGATAAAGGCCAAAGTTCCCTGACGTGGCCCATAAGCCACGGTGGTACAAAGATCTGTTTGCTCCTCAGCAGCTTCATCCCACTGCACCACCCTCCTTATGCTCAGGATACATGGAACTCACCACAGGGTGAGCCCTCTTGGTCTCAGCGCAGGCATTGCCTTCCTCGGGGAAGCCTGTGCTGGTTTTCCAAGGTTGAAGGCTTCGAGAATGTTAGTCACTTCATCTAAAGGTGCTTCTGCCTTAAATTAAAGTACTAATCAGAAAGATGGGAAAATCAGTAATATGAAAAAAAAAGAGAGAGACAAGCACTTTTTCCATTTTTATGTGACCACTTTTTATACCTCTTTTTGTTGGAGTCTGAGAAAAGTATAAAAAACGATGGGCTAAGAAGTGGGGACATGGAAGTGTTACCACAAGTCGCAGGTTCAAGCCGCCTGCCACAAAGCCAATACTGAGACAGGAAGAGGTAAGCAGTGAGAGGGCTTTATTGAATACCGGTATTCAAGAGGCAGAAGGGGTTATATTTCTCCCAAATTCTGTCTACCCTAAAGGGTTGATGGGAGGGTTTTATATGGGGAAGATCAGGGTTGCCTAACGTTTTGAGCACGTAGTCGACAGATGGTCTTACACATCACAAAACAACTATAAAAAAAACTCTTTATTAAACTAAAGATAAACACGTCAGGCACCCTGGACTCTAATCAGTATATTTGTAACAGGCTGACAAACTCACATAAGAATCTCTCAGCTAGTGTAACTGTTTTGCCAAGTCCACTGTGGCTGAGATAGGGAGCAAGAAAGAAAGTTGCAGATTAAAAAATGCCAGACAGCCTTCCCGTCAGTTTGCAGGCTGAAGGCCATTTCTCAAGAGAACAAAAAAAGAAGAGAGACCAAGGCCAAGGAGCTGAGAGAGCTCCGCACCCCTTTGGAAGAGACCGGTGCAGGTGGTATAATAAAAAAATGTTTACAGATTACTTAGAACATCATTATGGCGTTAGTCATGTCAAGCTCTCAGTCGCCTGTTTTGAATAGGGGAAAACATGTTGTAAGGTATTAGGGTGTTTGTTACGTTTAAGAGTGGAACAGACTGCTCAGCTATATTTTGAACAGGGCCTGCACCATTTTCCAAGGACTAGAGATTAATCACAGCTTATACAGCTATACTAAAACAAATGAGAAAAAGTATTCTCTCTAATATTAAAACACTAAAGAAAATGCATTTTTGCTACTTCAGAAGTACCAATAAACGTCTTTTAACGATGTAAGTTATGAGGTATACGACTCCTCTCAGAATATATTTCAGACTAATCAGAGGGCAAAGCACGAGAATCAAGCTATAGGAAAACCAAAAGGTAATAGAAAATATTGATTACATTCTCTGAAGGAAGAAAGATTTCTAAGCTTAGGAAAAAATATAAAAGAAAAGATCCTCGTAAAACTTAAATATCTGAATGATGCAAAACTAAAAGCAACCCAAAATAAACTATTAACGCAGATTGGGGACAAAAGTACTTGTAAAATTTATGCCCCCAAAAGAAGTATTTTTATTATACAAATAAATGTGACAGACATAGAGTCCTGATGACTAGGCAAGGGCAGGGATATAGATAAAGAAATCCAAAAGCATGCAGTTAAACAGACACTGAATATCTAAGCGGGCCAGACACTGTGGTAAATGCCTTCCACCCAATAGAAGTATGAAAAAGGAAATGCAGCTAACAAACAACACACGGAAAATGTTCAGACGAACTAGTAATCAAAAGAATGCAAAATAAAACAATGATGAGTCCCTATATTGCATTTATAAATTACCTAAGATTAAGAAAAGGAATGTGAATAAGTGCATTTTCATAAATTTCTGAATGAAGTGTAAATTCAAACAATTGTTTTGGAAAGCAATTTGGAAGTACTATCAAAAACTTAGAAACGGGCATACCTTTGATATTGTAATTTCACTACTGGGAAACTGGCCCTTGGAAATATACCAAAATATAAAAAATACAATTGCCCTTTACAGCACTATTGAACAATAATGAAAATTGGAAACAACCTAAATTTCCAAATTCTTGCTTCACTTAAATTGGTTTGTACCCGCAGCAACTGCAGAGAGGTGTATCAGTCAGTTGGGCAACTTCCTACAGCAAATACCAGAAAATTTCCCTCAGATGGCTAAACAACAACAACAAAAAAGATGTTTTACTGTCTCGCATGTCAAGTTGTCTGACGAAAAGCATAGTTCCAGGGTAAGTTCATCTACAGTGACCCAGACTTTTCCTTTTTTTGCTTTACTATCCTCAGCATCTTGCCTTCCAGAACCAGGTAGCACCAAACCACATGTGGAAATGTACTCCCCTGCATAGCAGGGGTGGGCTTATATTGACAAAACACAGAAGCAAAAGAAGCTTATTTCTGATTGGCTTATACAATTTATACAATTTACTATTGGTCAAGGAGAGTGGAAGCACTATCAGAATCTCATTGGTCTATGAGGGTTGCCTGGTTTACAGAAAAAATAGGCTTAAATTTCAGTAAAGACAAGTCTTAGGGGTGTTGTCCACTAGACTCCTGACTCCATTTTGTCAACCACATGACTACATTTTTATTTCATTTAACAGAATACAAGAAAGTCAAGGGAGTAACACTTCTATTTCCTTTCAAAACAGTCCTCAAAAATGATTTTTTTTTTAAGTTTTTTTCACTTCAATTTTAAAAAGTGAAGAATATTGAATGGTGTATGCTTTTGTGTGTCTATGTATGTTTTTTATGTATGTGTGGAATTATTGTAAAAAAGCAAGTTGCTGAATAGTATGTATCATATAATGTAATATGTAAACAATAACAAAAAATAAACAAAAGGTTAATATATATAGGTATATGTGTGTTTATATGAATTGGAATGTATAAAGAAAGTTCTGGAAGGATACACAACAAACTTCTCCATGGTTACCCCCGAGGAGGGGAGTAAAACTAGGGAGGAGGGTGATCATTAACTATCACTTTCACTTTTACCTCTGAATTGTTTTTAAAAAAAGTGTTTAAAGCAACAACAACAAAATATTGAGAAAAGAGATAAGGACTGAATCTCTAGGGGTGGCTCTAGGCCCTGTTTATATTCCCACTGACTCCTTTCAACCTTCCCCTCTTCTCCAGAAAGATGGCACTGACATCAGTAACAATGACAACAACAACAGTATTTCCGTTTTCTTTTCATATACTAAGATTTCCTTTTCATGTTACATTTTATTTTCCTAGCAGGTTCTCAATATTTTGCATAAGTTTAATTTTCATAATTAACTTTGAAATCTTAGGGGTATTAGTTAACTGGCTACCTCAGCTAGAAAACTCCTTTGCCCTCCAAAAGCTGCCCAATGTCCTTCATTGAAATTTTTGAAAGAAAAAGGCTACCATATTCTGCCATGTCTAGAAGTTACCATTGGAAGCCAGCATTCAGAACTATAGAATATTTAAGAAAGAAAGAGCTAGATATAATCTAGCCTGATTACCTCACTTTATAAATGAGGAAACTGAGGTTGAGGGAAGAGAAGTGGCTTGACAGCTAGTCACTGTCAGAACTGAAACCAAAATCTGCATTTCCTTCCTCCTTGATCAGTAACCTCCAGACACATCACCAACACTGTTCTTTTGAAACTTTAAATTTTGGGAGTTCGGGGAAAGTCTAAGTGTGTTTTGATGTGGGATAACATAAGGTAGGGTGTTTATAAATCACTGTAAGGGATAGCATCAGATTTCTGTAAAGTTCTTGTATGTCAAAGAGCTACATTACTTTAATAACCACAATTAAAGTAAACAGGTTGTGGCATAGGTCATTCCACAAAATATATTTTAGTTTTTAGTACTTTTTGTCCTTATGTCTATCTACCTCTTCCTGTTTTTTGGAGTTGTTCTCTCTCTGTCAGAGCCCTGTTGGCCCAGTGGTTAAGAGTTCAGCTGCTAACCAAAAGGTCAGCAGTTCAAATCCACCAACCACTCCTTGAAAACCCTATGGGGCATTTCTGTTCTCTCCTATAGGGTCGCTATGAGTTGGAATCGACTCTATGGCAACAGGTCTCTCTCTGTCACCACCTTGATTGCTTTATGTGTCTTTATAGGCTTGTCTATTTCTGAAGTCCCACAAACTTTCATTCTCGGTGTGTCCTCAGTTTAAATGAGATGCTTTGAAGGTTATACAGGTTGCAGAACCTAACTCCACCCTTGTGCAGGACCACTCTCAGCAGGCTAGTCAGAGAGCAGTTGGCATTGAGTACTGCTGGAGAAAAGTTACCAACACTGAGGACTGGCCCAACTACAAATCCATGACCACTAATCTCAGTAGGCCTTTGGCATTGCTTGGCAATCCTTTTACAATTTCTTGGAATCCTTGGTAATCCTTTTATATGTAAACAGTAGTTATTTTTCCCATTCACCATAATGGCCATTCCAAACCTTGTCTGGTGTCCTTAAGCCACACCTTGTCTGGTGTCTATCACCTCCCTCTCTCTTTCTCAGTAGTTGATGCTGACTCCTCCTTCATCAAGAAATTCAGGGTCATCAGAGATAAACCACTTCAGCTTTCCTACTCAATTTCTGGAAATCGATCAGCATATGCAACCCCCTTACCTCCTGCCTTCAGCTCTGAGGGAGAGGTGCTCTACATCCACTACCGAGTCAATTATATCACTCAGGGCTGTCCACTGTAAGCAACCATTATGTAATTGCTAATATAAACTAATATATATCCAAAAAAAAAAAAAAAAAAAACAGTTGCCATAGAGTCAATTCTGACTCATAGCGACCCTATAGTACAGAGTAGAACTGCCCCATAGGGTTTCCAAGGAACGGCTGGTGGATCCAAACTGCTGAATCCTTAATTAACAGCCGAACTCTTAACCAGTGTGCTACCAGGGTTCCATATATATAGATAATATAAACTAATATAGATAGATCAGAATCTATACATATTAAGAAAAGAAAAGAAATTTATTGAAAGAAGAATGTAGACTAGTCAGCACATCCCACTACTGTGATGACTGGGATCCAACCATCTCCTGCTCCTTGGGTCACTTGCTCAAGATTTGAGGTCTTCCAGATTCTAATTGGCCAAACCTAGATCATGTGCTGGCTCTCTGGCTATCCCAAGGTGGGAAAAAGGAGGATCTGGTGCTTTTGGTTTAGGTGGTAGAAAGTAATCACTATCTTCTATTAATACTAAGTGGGGGCATCCCCAAGGGAGAATGAAATACTAATAGGAAGGGAAGGGAGAGTGGATTCTGGACAGTCAGGAGGAATGTCCACTCTTTCTTCATGACCGAGATTAAAAAAAAAAAAAAACCAGTAATTGACTAGAACACTTGTTGTTTCTACTCAGTTTTCACCCAAATGCTGTCAAGCTTCTGTCCCCCAATCCCAACTCTAAAATTTCCCACTGAAAGAACTCTGTTGACCTCTTTTCTATAGCATTTAGTACTGTTGACTTCTTCCTTTTTGAAGATTTGTTCTCCCTGAGAGTCCCTCTTCTCCTTTCACTTCTTTAGCCCCTCCCACCCAATCTTCTTTGTCAGCTTTACAAACTCTGCGAAAGTTGCTATGTGCCAAGTTTCTGTCATTGGCCCTTTTCTCTTCTCTTTCCCTCCCTTCTCCTCTCTTCTCTTTCCTTTCCCTCACCTCTCCTTTTTTTTTTTTTTTCTTTTTCTTAACACTCTTGAAGTCAGACAGATCTTATCCATATTTGAACTATCTTAATTTAGAATCTTTGGATGAGCTTCACACAGAGCTTCTTAAATTACAAGGAAAATGATTTGTATATTTGCATTTTTTCTTTGGAGAGGGCCAATAGTTTTTATCAGAAGTTTAAAATATTAACTATGTTGGTGTGTCTTAAATTGTGTCTTTTGCCCTGCCCACTGCTTTTGCCATACCCACCTACTGAGTCCCAGGGCCATATGTCCAACTTCCTACTTGGCATCTCCACCTGAAGTCACCACAACTACCTCAAACTCAATAACATCAAAAGCCAAGACCATTATCTCCTCCTCCCAAATCCTGCTCCTCTTCCTATATATTGTATGTTGGTGAATGGTACCACCATCCTCTTAATCACCCAGTCAGAAAGTTGAGCATGACCCTCAACTCCTCTTTCTCCATCACCCCTCATATACAATCACTCACCTAAGTTCTGTCCATTCTACCTTCTTAACATCACTCTTAGACACTTCATTCCATTTCCATTTCTTTAACAGAGGATCGTCTTGTCTGTCACCTAGACTGTTGAAATAACCTTCCATTTTTTCTCTCTACCTTCTGTTTCTCTCCAACCCATTATCTACACTGCTATTGGAGTCATTTTTATAACATGTAAAGCTGATCATGTCACTCTCCAATTTAAAACCTTTTATAATGGTTTTCAGACTAAACTACAGACTGTTCACCGTGACATACAAAGCCCATCATGATCACCTGGTGAGTATTTATTGAGTGTCTAGGATGTGCCAGGCACTGTGACAACTACTGGGAATACCGTGGTAAACAAGATGAACAGCTTCCCTGCTCTCGAGAACATTATAGTCCACAAGCGTGATGAGTATTACAAAGGAGAAGCACAAGCTCCTAAAGGAGTATATGGAAGGAGCAGGGGGATCAAACTTAATTTGGAAAACCAGAGAAGACCTCAACCTTCTGTCTTGTACTTCTAATAGTAACCAACAGGTATGATTTCAGATATGGAACCGAATATTTCATATGTGTTATTTCACTTAAAGCCTCACAACTCTATGGGGTAAGTACCATTATTGTTAGCCCCATTTTACAGATAAGGAAACCAGGGCATAGAAAGGTTAAGTGAGTGGTGGAGTTGGGATTCCATCTCAGACTCATCTAATGCCCATATCTCTTAACCCTGTAGGAGCTTGTGCTTCTCCTTGGTAGTACTCATTACACGTGGGGAACTTCTAGCTCTGCAAACACACCAGTCTGCTTCACTCCAAGTCCTTGCTCATGATGCTCCTTTTGCCTGAAATGGCTATTTCTCCCAAAGTTCTTCCCTCTGAACAGACAGTTATTTTTTGTGATCCAACTCAAATGTCCTCTCTTCAATGAAGGCTCCTCTCCAAGGTAGAATTAGCCACTGCCTTCTTTGTGCATCTATAACATTTCATAAGTATCTGTCACAGTATTTCAGATGCTTATCTGGTGGTAACTCACTACAAACCTGTAAGTCCCGGGGGTTGATAACTGATCTACCACTATAATTTCAGCACCTTGCACTGTGCCTAACATTCCAACATTGAAGGACAAGAAAGGACAGGACAGGAAAGGAAAGGAGAGGAGAAAAAGAAGGAAAGAAAAGGAGGGTTAAAGGGAGAGAGAAAAGGAGTAAAGAGGTAGAAGGTGGAGGGGGAACGCAAGCATGAAGACAAACACTTTAAGATATCCCAAGACCACCTGTCCCTCTGTAAAAAATTTTCCATTACTGTAAAATTCAACCCTTACAACCACAGCAGCACTCATTTGAGGGCTGTTCAACAAACGTGTAATGAAAACCCACTTGAATGCTTCCCACCCAGTTACTGCGGGCCCTTTCTCTTCTCCTGTGCGCTCTCTCCTCTGATTCCTATCTAATTCATCCTCTCAGCAGCTAATAACTCCTCTTTCCATTTGGAGCCCTGGTGTAGTGGTTAAGAGCTTGGCTGCTAACCAAAAGGTCGGCAGTTTGATTCCACTGGCTGCTCCTTGGAAGCCCTACAGGACAATTTTACCCTGTCCTATTTTTTTTTTTTTATAGGGTCACCATGAGTTGCAGTTGACTTGACTGCGGTGAGTTTTTTTGTTTGTTTTTGTTTTTTTGTTGTTGTTGTTTTTGAACGCCAAAAACAGATGATGAGTCAGAGAAGAAAATAAAACCTCAAAGAAGGAAAATTGAAGTGAATACCTTGTACCTCAAGTCATGGTAGAAAGCCACTCTGCTAACCATGTGGAATAGAGAGAGCTGAGGGCACCTGTCTTTCACCTCAGAGACCAGGGCTGAAGGTGCCCTTTCTGCTAGCTGATAAGCATCTGAAGTGCTGTAGAAGGGAGTTTTAGGTTTCCAGATTCTAGTCTGGAATTTTCAGGATGTAAATGAGTCGCTTGAGGAGCACAGAAATGGCTGCCTGGCTCATTTCCATTGGCCACTTTATCAGACGTCTAATCCAAGGCCTGCCGTTGAGAGGGGCTACTGCAAAAATGGGTGGGAACGGGGGAGGATTGATTAACTCCACCCAGGGCCATAGCACAACAAAACGAGCACACAAAACCTGAGAAGTGGATTTTTATGACCCTGGAGGTAGGAGGGGCACCTGTCCAAAGCAGTGGACAGCCCTGGCCTCTACTCTACCCTTCCAAACATCACTTGCTGCCAGCTGTTTGCTGTTCACCTCTGGACATTTTCTAAGTTGGGTGTCATTTGCCCCAGTTGCCCAGGAACCCTTGGGGAGCTCATTCTTTGGGTGGCACTACCGAGGGGAGTCATTGGATTTTCTCTCTGGACCCTGGATTGATGTGGGAGTAAATGAAGCAGGGCAGGGGAAGATGTGTGTGCATGTTGCTGATGGTGCAGAGAAAGGAGAGGAGGTTAACAAGCTTACCACTTCCTGGCTACTCCCTTTTCTGGTAAGGAACCTTAGAACCCTAGTTAATTGACTCACGGACCAGCCCAGGCCTTGACTCCTGAGGCTGCTGAACTAACCTGAGCTACTGTGGCTTAGCACAGCCCTGATAACACTGTGATGAGGTAAAGTTTGCCTGTCTCCCTCCTGCATGCCTTTTTAAAAATTCCTTTCAGCCTTTCCATGGGGTTTCCTCCCCTCAGGGGCTCATTTCTCTTCCACTGCCTGGGTTTCTTCTAACGGAGAATGGGGATCTACCGATCAAATTCACACTAAGAAGTTAGTAGCTCCTGTGGAGTACAGCTCCCAGGGGCAGATGCATTTTGCATTTTGAAAGAAACCCTTGATGGAAATAATACTGGGGCAAGAAACGCTTCTAGTGATCTGAAGATTTTTAAATACCACCTTCCTGTCAGGCAGATCCTGGGCTGAAAGGAGGTGGGTCTGGGCGAGGCAGGAGACAACAGTCTGGGTGTGTGCGTGTGAGGGTCTGAGGTACTACAAGGGACCCCTCAGGGAATGACCCACCCACTTTGGTCTCATGCTATCCTATTCTTGGCACTGGGTGGGTCCAAACCCTGGAGGTAGAGACAAACATCCTGGAATTTCTGAGGGTACCTCTGACAGAGCCTGTCTGTGTTCTAGTCCCCAGATGCTCAGCTGTAGGCCTAAGTGGAGCAAAGGGGAACAGACCAACCTCAGCTTCTCTGCCAGATTCTTTCCCTCCCCTTCCTGCCCTATCACAGGGCTCAGGTCAGAATTCGGGTTCAGAACTCAGAAGATGCTCCCGGAAAAGGAACCTAGTAATTAATGGCCTGGGGGAGGAGGGAAGAGAGGGGACACTATTTATTTCGTTTACTTCCTCCTTTCTAGTTAATTAGGCCCTTTTAGGGCTCCGGATAGCTGTGGGGTATTGTCCACTCTAATGCGGCAGCATGTGGCAGTTGCTGCCACCAACGGCTCTGCTACTTGTAGGTAAGTCAGAGTCACCCTGACCAAGGGAGAAGCACAAGGTGTCCTGGGTTCAGCAGAGACCTCTTTTCAGGCCAAGGAGGGATGGGGCTCCTCACCACATCCATAGCCCTGGATTTAGCTCTTAAGCTTCTAGGGAAAGCCAGCTGGGAGCTGGAGAGATGAGAACTCTGGGTCTGATTTGGCATAATCAGGAGGCGGAAGGAGACTGTGAGGACTTGGTTACTTCGCCTTTCTGGGCATCAGTTTCCTGAACTGTAAAATGAAGTTGTTGTTGGCTGCCATTGAGTTACCCCCAGCTCATGGCGGCCCCGTGTGTGAAAGAGCAGAAAAGCTCCACAGAGTTTTCTTGGTTATAATTCTTTATAGAGGCAGCTCACCAGGCCTTTCTTCCACAGAGCCACGCATGGGTTCAAACCACCAACCTTTAGGTTAGCAGACAATTGCAAGCCACTTGTGCCACCCAAAACCAAAAGCCAGACTGATTGGCATCAAGTTGATTCCAACTCACAGCGACCCTATAGGACAGAGTAGAGCTGCTCCACAGAGTTTTCAAGGAGCACCTGGTGAATTCAAACTGCCGATCTTTTGGTTGGCAGCCACAGCACTTAACCACTACGCCACCAGGGTTTCCTATAAATTGAAGAGAGTAGACTAAATGTCCCCAAGGCCTGTCTCTTCCATTCTGACATTCCAGACTTCCCCTCCTACAACTTGTAATCCCTACCCTTTCCAGGAGACTTGAGTTGTTCCTGTGGCTTGATTCAGAGAAATTCAACCTGTACTCTTAATTTGCGAGTTTGAACAGGGAGCAAGGAATAAGGGAATGGTGTTGAAAAGAGGAACTTGGGGGGACAGTGGGGAAGGAGGCACAGACATTGGAGACCAGAGGACAGCAGGAGAGGTATCCACTATAAATACACTGATTCTTGGGAACACTGGGCTCCCAGGACAGGGGCAGGAAGAGAATTTAAACTCACTCCACACCCCAGTCACCCTAATAGCTGCTCCTACTCAATATGTCACTTACTCTTTTTTTTTTTTTTTTTTTTGCAGTTTCAGCTGGCTGGCAGAGTGGTGAGTTTGCTTCTTGGTCTCAGATCGATAAATTGAGGCACATAGGGTGCAACACAGGAGCTCTGGTGGCACAGTGACTAAACGCTCAGCTGCTAACTGAAAGGCTGACGCTTCAAACTCACCAGTCACTCCGTGGGAGAAAATTGCAGCAGTCTGCTTCCGTAAAGATGACAGCCTAGGAAACCTGATGGGGCAGTTCTACCCTGTCTTATAGGGTCACTATGAGTTGGAATCGACTTGATGATAACGGGTTTGGTTTTTGGGTTTTTTTTTTTTTTTGGTTTTGGTTTTTAGGGAGCAGCAGCTACAGGATATTGGGAACTGCCCATTGCATAGGAAACTGCTAATTTAGGAATGGCCAGTCCTCCTCAAGGTCCAGAGGAGGCCAAAAACTTCCAAGCTTCCAGAATGCTCTAAGACTGAGTCACAGACTCAGGCTGAGTCACTACCTGTGGGTTAGCACATTCTGGCTCATTCTGACTTAGAGTCTCCCTAGGAACACCAATAAAGGGTCTCTTATCCCCCCACCCTCACCCCACCTTCTCTTGGCTCCTTGGCAGATCCCCCAAAGGCTGTGGTGTCCCTAGACCCTCCATGGTACAGGGTGTTGGAGAGGGACAGTGTGACTCTGAAGTGCCAGGGGACCAGCATCCTTGAGGACAATTCCGTACAGTGGTGGCACAATGGGAGCCTCATCTCAAGCCAGTCCTCCAGCTACCTCATTGGAATGGCTAGGGCTAAGGACAGTGGAGTGTACAGATGCAAGACACACCTCACCAAGCCCAGTGACCTAGTACGGCTGGAAGTCCACGTTGGTGAGTCCACAAAGGGGAAGAGGGTAATCATCAAGAAAGGGTGGAACAAGAGACCCTAAAGAGCTTGGGAAGAGACATAAGATGATGTTCTTTGGGGTTAAAACTGAGATGATCTGTGGTGTCACTGAAATGTATCAGAGTTGTAGTCCTAGCTGTATGGTAGGCCTTATGCAAAATTTCAAAGCCTAGTGCATAATAAAACTAACTTTGTCAGAAGTGGGATTCCAACCCACACCTCCAGGGGAGTTTGGGACCTGAACACAGCGCCTTAGACCGCTCGCTTGGCCATCCTAATAACGGGTTTTGTGTTTTGATTTTTAGTATGTAATAGATATGGGACTGCTGCAGTGCACAAGTCCAGGAATCACCATTCACATAAAACGCATACAGTGTAAACGGTGTCATCTGAAAGTCAAGGCACAAAATAGATGCTCAATAAATATTTATTAAATAAATTAATGATTCTGCTTTTAGGACTTCAGTTTCCTTCTCCCTCTCAGACACAATATTCTAAGCTACTTCCCAAATCATCCCAAGTCACCTAGAGTCATATCTATGTCTCTCTCCTGATCATTGTCACTCTAAAACAGTTTTTTAGCATAAATTTAGTAATATGATACCTCTCTCAATGGTATATACATGTTCAACCGGCATGTTAATTACAGAATGAAAGTTTTGTGCACTGTTAACAGAGTCCAGGCATCAGGAACAGGTAGGGGTAGTATTTTTGAGGCAGGAGTCTTTCCTGATATCCCTGAAATCACACCACATAGCCTGGTACCTGCACTGTCACCTTGCAAGCCTGACTCTGCTTCCATGGCTACTCCATTTGTACAATGTGTATGGGTGGATCAAGCCTGAAGGAGATCTTAACGGAGGTGAACCTGCAGCAGAATTCCATGGAATCTGGCCTCTAAGGCTGATCTTTGTGGCTCCTTTGCCTCTGACTGTACCACCCAGGTGTCACGGTTCTCACCTTCTAGAGCTACAAGAAGGAATGTTTAGTATCTAGCTAGGTGAGCCACCTAATAAATAGGGAATTACCATGAGGAAGCAATAGAAGAAGCAAGCCTGGGGTTTATTAGTTTACCTTTACTTGCCACTAGAAACTAGCTTTAGATGTCTAGTTGAAGATGACTGAATTACATAGTCACCATGAGCAGTAGCTTCACCAGGCAAAATCCTGATCATCCTTTGGTACTTATTTCATTAAACTCCTCCTCCGAGAAGTCTTCTTTACTTTCTTTGAGTCAAATTCCTTTGTTTCATTCTATTTGGCCTGCAGTCCTTTGCTCACAGCTTTTTGTAGCTCTAACATATTGTATTGTAATTATTTCTAAGTATGTGTGTTTCTATGTCTAGATCGTAGATTCTTTGAGGCTAGGAACCATGTATCTAGTCAAACAGGCATCTCCAGTCTGCACAATGGCTGGCATATTAGGAATGAATGGACACATGGACATTCACCAAGTCCATGTCAGGACAGATTAGAACAAGAATGTTCGCCAAAGGCCCCAGACTGTATCAAACAGAATCTTATGCTAGTAAAATGAGTCATCTCTCTGTTAAAAATGTAAATGGGTATATAGGCACATAGCTTTTTTTTTTAAATAAATGATATATGTTAATAAGTAATAAAGTTTACCTTCTATTTGGCAAATTTTCCTAATTGAGCATTTTCACCAAAATACATTCTACCAATTTTGTTTAGCATGAGGCAGTAGGTTTTTTAAAATTATAGTAAATTTTATTTTGTTCTTATTACAAAAGTCATTTGTGTTCAGTTTCAAAACTACGTAAAAGTAAAAGGAAGAGAAGTAAAATGACCTGTAGTCCCACCTCCCAGAGAGAAACTCTGTGAATATTTTTTTTTTCTGTGCATATATACTTTTGGTATCTGCCTTTTTAACTTAACATCATTGTCTTAGTCATCTAGTGCTGCTATAACAGAAGTACCACAAGTGGATGGCTTTAACAAAGAGAAGTTTATTCTCTCACAGTAAAGCAGACTAAAAGTCCAAATTCAGGGTGTCAGCTCCAGGGGAAGGTTTTCTCTCTCTTTCAGCCTTCTCATCAATCTTCCCCCAGACTAGGAGCTTCTCTGCACAGGGACCCTGGGTCCAAAGGACACACTCTGCTCCTGGCGCTGCTTTCTTGGTGTTATGAGGTCCCCAACTCTGCTTGCTTCTCTTCCCTTTTATCACTTGAGGGATAAAAGGTGGTGCAGGCCACACCCCAGAGATACTCCCTTTACATTGAATCAGGGAGGTAACCTGTGTAAGAGTGGTGTTACAATCCCACCTTAATCCTTTTAGCATAAAATTACAACCACAAAATGGAGGACAACCACACAATACTGGGAATGATGGCCTAACCAAGTTGATACACACATTTTAAAAAATTGGAGGGAACATAATTCAGTCCATGACAATTATCTCATAAATATTTTTCATGCCATTATAATAGTTCTCTGCAATATCACTTTTAGTTATTCTGGTCCCCTCCTGACAATGCTTCATGCTGTCTCTGTGTTGCAGTGGAGTCTGATTACTTGGCGAGACAGTTTTAAGAACTAGTGTCCTGGTGATACAAACACCTTCTCCCTTGAAGGCCACGTCCACTACTGAGAAGAGCCTCACTGACCCCTGTGGCCATTCAGAAACCACCAGTTACCCCTGAGCACCTCCAGTCCCACCTTTCTTTCCCCTCCCTGATTTTTACATTTAGTATGGCATAATTTCTGCAGCCACTCCTGTGGCCACCCAGTCACCTTATTCCTGATAGGTTGCTAGCTCTCTTTCAATATTCCTTCTGAAATCTGCCTTTCCTCTAATGAGGCAAATGATTATTTTCAAAATGCAATTTTTACTCTGACTTAAAACTTACCGTGGCTTCTTATTACCCGCCATAACAAATCCAGGTCTGTCATCATCCCCAGTTAGAACACTGTCTTCCACCCATTTTACCTAGCCCAAGCCTGTCTTTGCCTTCAATACCCAAAGTAAACCTCTCCAGTTCCACGGAACCTTCCATGATCTCTTCCATGTTTGGCCCACGTATGCATCTATCCCTCTTCCCCCATTAAACAAAAGGTCACAGTGTGATTTGAGTTCTCTTGCAGGGCTCAGTCAGCTTTTTCCCAAAGGAAGCTATGTGGGGATGACTCCCAGTGTGGCTTTCCATTTTCCGCAGGATCTGAGGGGGGTGGTGGGAAGGGGAGCGTTCCCCTCACCAGAGCGCTGCCCTGAGAGTGGAGGCTGTGTCTTTCAGGCTGGGTGTTGCTCCAGGCTGTTCAGCAGGTGTTCCAGGAGGGGGAGAAGATTCAGCTGCAGTGCCACAGCTGGAAAGACAAGCCTTTGCATAAGGTCTCATATTTCCGGAATGGCAGAGCCAAGCAGTTTTCTCATCCGAATCGCAACTTCTACATTTCAAATGCAACACGCAACGACAGTGGCTCCTATTTCTGCAGGGGGCTTATTGGCAAGAGAAATGAGTCTTCAACGTCTTTAAACATCATCGTTCAAGGTGAGAGATGTGCAGCCCTAGAAAGCCTTGTGTATGGAAGCTTGCCCTCACACAGGAAGGTGAGAGGGGAAGGGATCCTAACTGTCCTATGGACTTCTTTACATGAGGTTCCTGCCTGGTGACCAGCAGAGACCCTGCTGGTCCCTAATTGCTGGGGAGATTTGAGTTCTGTTTCAGCCAGTTCCTAAGGGGCACCTGAGAGGTGTCATTCACTCTGGGACCAAAAAACAAACAAACCCGTTGCTGTCGATTCCAACTCATAGTGACACTAAAGGACAGAGTAGAACTGCCCCATAGGGTTTCCAAGAAGCAGCTGGAGGATTCAAACTGCTGACTATGTGGTTAGCAGCTGAGCTCTTAACCACTGTGCCACCAGGGCTTCCCACTCTGTGACAGCGGGGGCAGAAGCCACATCTCCTTCTCCATAAACGCAGCTACCCTTCCTCATCCCGTTTAAACCACACCCGCAATGTTCTGTGTCCCTATCAGCAGGCCCATCTTTACCTGCCCTCTTGTCCTTTCCAAGTGTCAAATCTTAGCCAAACTGGGAGGATCTCATCACGCCCTCACAAAGGGCCCAGAACCCAGGTTCTGAGTCGGCTGCTAATTAACTGTGTGACTGTGGGTGAGCCACTTAGTCTCTCTGAACTTCAATTTCCTCTTCTGTAACAAAGACAAGCTGACATTTATTGGCCCCTTTTAATGTGCTAGACATGGTGCTAAATGCTTCTTTACATGTACCTAGTTTCACGATTCCAGTGGACCCTCCCAACAACATTGTGAGATAGGTGCTATTGATTATTTTACAGACGCAGTAACAGAGGCATGAAAAAAAAAAAAGTATTTATCCCTAAGATCATCCCATGAAAGAGGTGACTACAATTCTACATTTTTAGCCATTAGGTAACATGAAAGAATTGAACAAGCACCAATACCCTATGATAGAATTGTAAATCCCATCAAATCATCTAGGAAACATCTCTAGTTTCTGTAGGTCCAGCCGCCAGGGTTAGAAATCCCCTGACTCTCCGGTTTCACAGACTTCTATCTGTAACTGGTGCCAAGACCTAATCTATGTGTCATGGGGCCTATCGGGTCGCTATGAGTCGGAATTGACTTGAGGCAAAGGGTTTCTTTTTGTTTTAAGGCCTGGGTGGCACAAGCAGTTTGTGGTTGGCCTGCAACCTAAAGGTTGGTGGTACAAACCCACCAAGCTGCTCTGTGGAAGAAAGGCCTGGTGAACTGCTTCCATAACAAATAAAAAACCAAAAGCAAACCCAGTGCCATTGAGTCAATTCCAACTCACAGTGACCCTATAGGACAGAGTAGAACTGCCCCAGAACTTCCATGGAGCACCTGGTGGATTTGAACTGCCGACCTGTTTGTTAGCAACTGTAGCACTTAGCCACTATGCCCATAAATAGCCAAGAAAACACTATGGAGCAGTTCTACCCTGATATGCATGGGGTCACCTGGAGTAGGCATCCACCCAAGGAGGCAATGAGGTTGGTTGGTTGGTTGGGTTGGTTGGGTTGGTAGATTGGTTTGGTTGGTTGGATTGGTTGGGGTGGGTGGTTGGGGTGGTTGGGTTGGGTTGGTGGGTTGGGTTGGTGGGTGGGTGGGTGGGCGAGTTGGTTGGTGGGTTGGTTGGTGCAGCATAATCGATACACATCTTTTGAGACTTTAACGAAACCATTTGCATTAAAATAATTTCATTACAATTTAAATTGAAAGTAAATACTGTCAGATGGCTCAAGAAAGAGAGCAAATGATAAAGCAAATGGAGCAAAAATGTAAACAATTAGGGAATCTAAGTAAAGCATATATGGGAGTTCTTTATATTATTCTAGTAATTTCTTTTATAAGTTTGAAATTATATCCAAATTAAAACATTAAAGAAATTGAAAGTAAAAACTCACTGTAACGTTACCAGTTTATAGACAAGAGCAAAGAATGACTTGAAAATAACAATATTAAAGAATTTGAGGATGCAAATGAACAAATTCTGCCTCTTTCCCTTTTATGTTATTAGTCACTGAGTCTCAGTAAAGAAATACTATCAATTTTCTGCCTGTGAGTAGCAAACTTCAATGGTTCACTTTTTTAAAAGATTTTCTTTAGTGATAATGAGCAACATGGGGTGAAAACAATGACCATAATTTTGAGGCACAAGAGGACATTACTGAATTAATAATGTTCTTACACAAACTTAAACTTTGGCAACTTTCATAATTTTACACATGACCCAGCTACAACCTAGCTTATTCCAACTTGCCCTGTCACATCCCTCCACCAAACGAGAACAAGCTTTTGCTAAATGTTTGATGAGCTGTGCTCTGCTCAAGTAAAGATTAAGATCAGAAGTCAGTGGAGAAGTGGGAGGATGCAAAGGCCTCCCCTACCATTCCCTAAAACCTGTCCCTTGGTGGGTGTTAGGAAGGCTCCTCACTGAGGGCCTCACTGTTTATTCCAAAATTTCACCTTAATGCCTGTCGTTTTTCTTATCCCTCTGCCTCTCCTTCTAGGTCCAGCAGGTCCATCCATCTCTCCATCTTGGCACCAAGTCTTTTTCTACCTGCTGACGGGTTTGCTGTTTGCAGTGGATACGGGCCTGTATTTCTTTATGCAGAGAAACCTTCGAAGCTTAATGGAGGACTGGAGGAATCA
The DNA here is from genome assembly GCF_030014295.1 of Loxodonta africana. Classification (NCBI taxonomy): domain Eukaryota; kingdom Metazoa; phylum Chordata; class Mammalia; order Proboscidea; family Elephantidae; genus Loxodonta; species Loxodonta africana. The sequence goes on along the minus strand of NC_087344.1, from coordinate 196,907,940 downwards.
CAAAGTCAAACGGAACCAGGACTCTCAGGGCAAATGACCCCTCATCCCATGGGGTAATAGCAGCAGTAGCAGCAGCAGCATCTCTGGGCCTCTCTCTATATTCACAACCCCATCAGCTCCAAAAGTCATATCTGAAAGCAGCTGGAGAAATACACCTCAGAGTCTAGCCTGAAGGCGCTTAACCCAACCTTCTATTTTCTCTTGGTTTCCAACGAAAGGAAGGGCCTGTGATCTTCAGGAACAAACAGCGGAGTCCCAGTAAGTAGCTGTGTTCCCAGGAATTGAGGTCTCAGAGCTAAACAGACATTTTCTCTGTCCCTAGCATTCCTTCACAGCAAAGCAACAACATGGCCTCCAGACGGGGTATAAACATTGTTCAAAAAAATAAATGGATAAGTAGATAAGTGAATTCATGGTTGAGGCAGGGCCACCTGGTCAGTTGGTCTGGATCTACTGCTCCAGGGTTGGTTGCTTTCAGGCTATCCCAAATCTCTCTCCAGTCAGAGTGTAGGGACTGCTGGAGTCTAGGAGAAACACCAGAACCAACAAAGAAGCTGACCGAGAAAGGGTAGGGCAGTCCAGGATAAACCAGGGAGGTCCCCCAGGCCCAGAGATAAGGCTGTCTTCCTAGAACACCAACCATGGTTGAAGTAACAGGAAATCACAGGGGTGACGTAGAATTAAGTTTGCAGTGGAGTCCCTATCAGAACTGTAATGTTCTTTGCGTATAGAATAAGGAACCCTTTAATGTTCTTCATTATATTAAAAGTGTTGTGAGTAGAAAAGGGACTGGGATTGGGAATGTGGGGGTATGGGGGACGTTTGGAAAAGCAAGCACAGAAAAAATGGGTGTCCAAAGGAAGGAGCACAGCATTGCTTTCTCAAGTTAAGCTATGTGAACAGAGGAGAGCTCAGGTTTTGAGCTGAGAAAGTATGACGAGAAAGCATCACAACTGTACAGGAATGAATGGACAGGGAGTGAAGATTTTTTTTTTCCTTTGGTTAGAGTAGTAAGAATTATAAATCATAAATTATATATAATCTGTAATTATCAATTACAGGCATTATAAAACCAGCTTTACTGCTACAGTATCTAACTTGAGTATAGCTTTGCTCTGGTCATTTATGCAACAAATGTTGGATCATCATGACTGAATATATACTGAAGTCCACTGAGTTACATTATGAAATTCTGAAATCCCTCAGCATGTCAGCAACAGTCGGGTGGGTATGGAGAAGGCAATCGTTGTTGATGGAAGAAAATTATAGCTATCTCTTTCTGTTTTAGAAGCTTTAAGCAGAACACTTGTTGATTTTAATAAAGCATTTTAGAAGATCTTGCGTGTCACTTACTCTCAGACAGAACATGGAAAAACCATGGTGATGAAACATGACTGAAAAGGTCCTTTTTTTCTTCTCATTGCCCAAAACTCTATCAGAGATTTGTTTGGGCTGATGGGTATCCTAGTCATTTAGTGCTGCTGTAACAGAAATACCACAAGTGGATGGCTTTAACAAAGAGAAATTTATTCTCTCACAGTATAGCAGACTAACAAGTCCAAATTCAGGGCATTAGCTCCAGGGGAAGGCTTTTTCTCTCTGTCGGCTCTGAAGAAGGGTCCTTGTCATCAATCTTCCCCTGGCTGAGGAGCTTCTCAGCACAGGGATCCTGGGTCCAAAGGACTCACACTCCTGCTTTTCTTTCTTGGTGGTATGAGGACCCCTACTCTCTGCTCGCTTCACTTTCCTTTCATTTCTTGTAAGACAAAAGGCGGTGCAGATCACACCCCAGGGAAACTCCCTTTACAGTGGATCAGGGATGTCACTTTAGTAAGGATGTTACAATTCCACCCTAATCCTCTTTCATGTAATCTAATCTGTCCTCGTTAACCACAGCCAGAGATTGGGATTTACAACACATAGGAAAGGCACATCAGATGACAAAATGGTGGACAATCACACCATACTGGGAATCATGGCCTAGCCAAATCAATACACATATTTTTTGGGGACACGATTCAATCCACGACAATGGGAAAGCCTTCTTTTTCTTAGCAACCATTTTACAACTGGTATGATTTAGCCAGCTTGCTTTTCAAACCTTGCTGAAACAACTGAGTGAAGGGGAATTTTTATGGGTGGTATGAGATGAGAGGGTGAGTAAAAATTAGAGGTAAGGTTTAGAGCATGGTAAAAGATCCCTGGTGGTGCAATGGTTAAGCACTCAGCTGCTAACCAAATCCACCAGCCAGTCTGCAGGAGAAATATGTGGCAGCCTGATTCCTTAAAGATTACAGCCTTGGAAACCCTGCGGGATAGTTCTATTCTGTCCTGTAGGATCGCTATGAGTTGGGACTCAGTGGCAACAGGTTTAGTTTGGTTTGGTTTTAGAGAAGGCACAGCTAGACAGAATGCTGGTTGTAGGGTCCTAGGCAGAGGTATACGGACAGCTTGGTGTATGAATATTGGATGAGATTCAGATGCTAGATAAGTACATTTAGATACACTGGACATCCAACTCACATTTACTTAGTACCTACAATGCGCCAAGCTTGAGTTTAGATGGTGAGGATATCAAAATGAACAACGCAGTGTCACTCCGTCAAGGAGCTTTCTTTTTTGTGAGAAAACAGGTCCATGGGGAGAGAGTGGAAGAAAGAAAGGGCTGCAGAGAAGAGGCCTAATTCTTGGTGTGGCCACCAAAGGTCCAGGGACAAAGATTCAATGTCCAAGAAAGCACTTTGGTTCTCTTGGAATCTAAAACATTAGTGAGGGAGAGAGTTCAGGAGCCAGATCATGAAGGCCATTGCCTTCCAAGTTGAAAAAACTGTACCAGACTCTGCAAGCTATTGAGAAACTTTAAGCAGGGGAACGGATCCTTCTGGTTTGCATTTTAGGACTCTTTGGAAGGTACTTGGAGGATGGATGAAAGGGGATAACTGAAGACAGGAAACCAGCTAGGTTGGTTAGGTAATTATAACAGCAACCCCAGGAGAAGTAATGAGGAAGAAAGACCGCAGCAGTGAGGCTACAGAGAAAGGTATACAGGAGGCAGGAGTGGTTTCCCTAGCGTTGCTGTCACCCAGGGTGGTAACTCATGCTCTCACTTCCCCTATGGACCTCCTCCCCTACCAGCCCATAAAAAAAAAAAAAAAAATTTTTTTACCAGCCCATACAGAATCCTTAATAATTTCTTTCACTAATGTTACTTATAAACCGTAATTCCCATATATTACTCCTTTAATTACTTCGTTCTCAAAAAAGTTATTGATATAGGGTCACAAATACCAATTACCATACTATTATAGCTAAAACACCAGGAAAATTTGACAAAAATCAGCGACTATGAAAACAACGTCATGCGCGGACGAAACCGCATGATTTGAAGCATCATTGTAATTGGGTAATAATGTGAGCTCTGGCTGGAGCCCATTGGAAGGTTCAAAAAGTAATTTAGCATATTAGCATAGTTTTAGGACTAGGTAGATTGATACACATAAGCTTGGCTTAGAAAAAGGGTCGCTATGAGTCAGAATTGACTCGACGGCAATGTTTTGTTTTGGCTTACAAAAAATGTTTTTGTTGTTATAGCTAACAAGGATATTTTTATAAAAATAATAAATTTCTGCTGAAACGCTGCACAAAAAATTTATGTATAGTCATTATGGTGTCACCCCCCTCTAACAGTGTCACACGGTGCAGTCCACACCCCGCGTACCCTTCTAGTGACGCCACTGGAAGGCAGACTTTCAGTGAGCGTACTGTGACTAACGACCAGGTGTAGTCCCAGCTTCCGGACAAGGTGCCATTTCGTACAAAGTCAGGTGCAGGTTTTGTAGGAAAGATTTTAAAATTCATCTTCAGATTATTAGCACTTACTTCCTTTAGTCAGTAAATTTTCTGAACACCTCAGTTTTATGATGCAATTCTAATGGAACCAAAAATTGAGTAGCTGAAACTTTTACTACTAATTGCAACCCTAATGGCGCTGACCAAATGCTTCAAAACGCCTAGAAAAATACCTAGAATGACCGCAGGCTGTGAAGAGAAGTGAAAACCACCAAGAACTGAGGCCAGTGGCCAGAGCTTCCGGAGGCTAATAAAGAAGGCAGTGCATAGCTCGCAGAACATGTTTACCAGTAGCCGGGTCAAAAGCGACCACTCCCGTCCCTGGGTGGGCTCGAACCACCAACCTTTCGGTTAACAGCCGAACGCGCTAACCGATTGCGCCACAGAGACTGGCTCGGAAAGCTTTTCTTCCCAGGTTCATTCATTGAAGCAGCTCGTAGCTTTCTCTTGGATTCCAAAGCACTGTGGTGCAATATGTATTGCTGAGTTTGGCTTTTGGGAGGCTTGCGTAGGAACTGTCACCTTTCCACTCAGCACGCCGCGGTCGGTAGCCCCGAGAAAGGCGGGTCTTTTTCCCGTCTCAGATAGTACTTAGCTTCTACCCAGAGCAGGCTGAGAAAGGGGAAGCAGAAAAGGATGAATGAACGAAGAGTCTTTGGGGACTCCAAAACGGATGCTCTCCGTGGGTTTGGGAGTTCAGCTGGTTTTGCTCAGAGATGTGTGTCAGTAAATTCTTTTGGAAAAATAAGTTTTAAATATATATATACATATGTATACTTGTGTGGGTACTCATAATAAGTTTATTATTATGCAAATTAAAAATAGTGTATCACGTGTCCAATCAAGTGCACCAAAATGCAGTTGTGTACGTAAGGGAGTCTCACATAACAAAATTAGTTTCGACACCAGCGGTTTTGAAAGGTTTCTGCTAACACATTAGGTACCCAGACAGAATTTATAAATGCCTGTTACTTAAGAACTTTCGCACTGACATATCCTGATAAAAACATCTGCAGGACAGAGATCCTTTATTTCACCGTCACTGACCCAGGGATCCTCTTCGGTCCTGGCCCTAAGGTTTGGCACCTCTCTGTTCCCTGGGCTCCAGGGCCCCCAGACGGTCCAGTTTAGCTCTTCTCTCTGTTCATGAGCTGTTTAACAGCCACGCGCTTCCTGAGTCACATCACCTCCACCCCAGCCAAACCCAACCTATCTACCACACCCAGTTCTTTGCCGACACCCAGGCACACACATGCAGCTATTTTCCACATCGCTCAAGTCTCTGGACTCCTTGTAGCCTCCACCCAGGACCTCATTCTTCTTTCTGTACCCCATCTTCTAATCAGTGGACTCCAGTTCAGGTGTCGTTCAGTTTTCACCGACTTTCAGTGAAATGAGAAAACAAATACGCACAAACATAAACATGCATTGCACAAATTATATATGTGTTATATATTAAAAATGTCTATTCTAATGGACCACATCGACCACGGCCTCCACCAGACTGAGTCCAGTACAACTAGATGGTCCCCGGCTACCACCACTGACTGCTCTGACAAGGATCACTACAGAGGGTCCTGCACAGAGCTGGAGAAAAATGCAGAACAAAATTCTAACTCAAAAAGAAGAACCGGACTTGCTGGCCTGACAGAGACTGGAGAAACCCAGAGAGTATGGCTCCCAGACACTCCTTCGGCTCAGTGATGACGTCACTCCTGAGGTTCACCCATCAGTCAAAGATTGAACAGGCTCATGGAAAAAAACAAGACAAAAGGGGCGCACCAGCCCTGGGGCAGGGACTGGAAGGCAGGAGGGAACAGGAAAGCTGGTAATAGGGAATCCAGGGTTGAGAAGGTGAGTGTTGAAATCCTGTGGGGTTGTTAACCAGTGTCATAGAACAATGTGTGTACTAACTGATGAAAAACTAGTTTGTTCCATAAATCTTCATCTAAAGTACAATAAAGTACCAAAAAAAAGTCTGTATATTCAGCATGTTTACCAACTGACTTTTCAACTGAAATTACGTTCCTTACAACTTTAAATTTTGTTTTTAAATGTCCTTTATAAAACAAAATTATGGTGAGGGTAGCTGATAGTAGTTGTGATTGTGGTTGTTTTATTATTTCCTAACTTGGCAAAATAAAAAGCTAGCAATTTAACTCAGAATCCATTACATACAATAACTTTTTAAATACCTCATATATTTGGAAACTTTTAAGTATTTAATTTTAAATAATTAATGGATCATAGAGAAATCAAATGGAAATGAAAAGATACTTAGAATTGAGTAGCAATAAAAATACAACATACCAGAATTGTGGAATGCTCAAGGCTTCACGTGTGCACTTGGGAAAAAGAATAATGCACCAGCCATCAATGTTTAGCAGACATATGAAACAGTATTTTCTATTACATAAATCTGTTAAAAGAAAAAAAAAAAAACTTGTGGTGTACAACTAATCCTGTTACACTGAGAAACAAGTATAGCTGGTAACTATTCCGATTAGTCAGTGCCACCCCAGTTAACTCCTAGTGAGAAGAATCATCTGGGCTCTCTTTTTGGCTCTTCTAGAGACCCCAGAAGACCACCACCCACTCCTTTGCTGGCAACAGGGAACTCCAGGGGGCCACTTCCAGGCAAGACCCTCAAGGCCTCCCAACATGCAGGCCTAATTTAAACGAGACTACTGCAGTTCCTAAATATAAGCCCCTGTCTATACAGGCATGTTTCCCAGGACAGTGTGGCCTGGACATTCTAGTTGGCAAGTGGCCAGTGTCAATCTGGCTCCCCAAGACTATGCTACCCACTACCAGCCAGTAGTCCCCTGGAATCACCCTTGCTTGTAGCCACTTGTGGGAACTGCAGCCTCCACGGACCTGCGGTAGCAAGAGAGTCAGGGAATAATGGAGAGAGCAGGCAGGCAATAATAGGTCACATTGAAGGCACTGGCCTAGTAGTGCGGCCTCTACTGGCCCTGTTGGCCCTCCTATGACAGGATGGAGGCTGTGGGGTGGATGGGACCATAGAGAAGTCTGGGGCTAAGGAATGGTTGAGGTACAGGTGGCCCTTTTTCTCATGCCTGTTGAATTCCACGTCCATGTTATGGGACAAGATTTCTTAAACCCCAAACATTTTCCCACCATGAGGATTAGCCACCTTCTTTTAGCAATAAAAAGTATAATTAATGCTTGCTCATTGCCAGGCATCATTCTAAACATACATTAACTAATTGGAGAACTGTAATTATCACCATTACCCCCTTTTACAGACGAGGAAATTGAGACAGATAGCCAATAATCAAACAGAAAGCATAACAACAGAGCCCGTACTCTCAACCACCACACTGTGTTGCTGCCATCCAGCCTGAATGGGTGAGTTAAGCCTAGTTATGTATGTCATTCCACTAAATGATTTAGGTGCCTTAGTGCACATCTAAAACCTTCAGACAATACTTTAAAAGGTTAGAAAAAATCTTAATACAATGCCATTAGTTCAACCAAAAATGACAAAGGATTCAACATCATAAACACCATGTTAGGAAAAATGTTCTACTTATTGAGACTGCAAGTTACCTAATGACTCTCAACTTACTGGGGAAGCGATTAGAGGAACTTGATGCACCCCTGTCCCAGAACAGGACTCAGGCAGAGGCATCATTTAGCTAATAACAGCTGTATCAAACAAAAGATTGTATCAACAATTTTTTAAAATCAATAACTTGGAGATAATTTAAAAGATTTGACATACTGTAAAATGGAAGGAAGACAGTAGTAGCATCAGAACATGTCTAACTTCAGGAGAGATAATGTGAAATATCCAACTTCCCTATGAGGTGTGGATCAGACATACCTCCACTCTCCAAACTTTCTACCAGTTCTGACACCAGCCATCCCTCTTCTCCTCTGAGTTCCGTAATCCATTGCAATTGCCACACAGAACTCACAAACCATATTTACAGTTAAAGGGTTTATTAAAGAACAGGGTACACCTCAGGATCAGGGAGCATGCAAGCAAAGTCTCCCTTCTTCAGTGCAGGACAGCTCTCTCAGCTCCTCTCGGCCATGCAGGCCTCCTCTCAGCCCCATCAAGACAGACTCCTCTTGACCCTGCTGTCTGTCTCCACTAGCTCTGTCACTGAGCTCCTTCTGGGCCTCTGGCTGTCTTCAGTGTTACAATCCTTGACCTGTGTTAAAGCTGTTTTATGAGATTCCTTGTTTCCTCTCTGTGCTTCTTCTCTTCTTTCTTTCTTTCTTCTACATCTTCCTACTGCTTCTCTTCCTTGCCTCTTTCTGTCTGAAAAATCTCACTGTGGTTGGCTGCATATATACACAACTCCTTGTCAGTTTCAAGGCACGGCCCCTTCTAGTGGGGACGCAAACTGACCAATTCCCTCTGAGTAGGCCACAGATATTTCGTTTTCATAGTAGGCTATAGTCACCTCATTTGCAGAGCCCATAGTCAAATCACTTGCGTAGTTTACTGACCAGTCTCTGCAACGTGCATACCAATCACAGGCCAGACTGCAGCCCAGAGCCAGACAAAAAGTATCAGAGCATCCTTGTTTACAGCTTACTCAGGAAATGTCAATCAGCCTGGACAAAAGTAACCAAACCTCTGGGGTGAAAAACTAGGGCAAAAGTAACTCCTCAGGGCTTAAGGGGAATATCTCTCAAATTGTTTTTCCAAAGAACCAAGGCAAAAGGCCACACAAAGCAACTAATTTCACCACACGTACTATTTACACTATAACTTATATTACCTGGAAATCAGCTTAATAATATGTACGTGTTGAAGCACACACACACACACACACACACAGAGATTTACATATGTAGTTAATGAGTAATAAAGTATTTTTTAATTATATATAGAAAAAACCAAAACCCATTGCAGCCAAGTCAATTCCAACCCATAGCAAGCCTGTAGGACAGAGTAGAACTGCCCCATAGGGTTTCCAAGGAGCAGCTGGTAGATTCGAACTGCCAGCCTTTTGGTTAGCAGTCAAGCTCTTCACCTCACCACCAGGGCTCTGGTCCCATAATGGTTTCAAATATTCTGAATACCATTCCTGGCTATGTGCTTTAAATTGGGTGGATCTCATAAACACGGTATTCAGTGAAAAAACTCTAGTTGCAATAGTTGCAAAAGAATGCATGCTTTGTGATAGCAGTTATATGGAGTTCAAACACGTGTTAATCCAGGGAGAGGGATAGATACATCAGGGAGAGGATCAAAGGAGACTTCAACAGTAAAAGTAATGTTATGTTTCCTAAGAAAGGTCTTGAAATACAAGGATGCTCATTTTATTACTTGCTAAATCTAATGTTTATGATATACTTATTTGTGTGAATTGTTTCATTAAAACTTATTCTTTTTTATTGCTACCTAGCCCTCCTTCTTAAGATGGGGGGGTTATCATAGCATTCAAATCTACAATGAGGGGGGAGCAAAAAGAATCCATCCTATATTTCAGTATAAGCATGAGATCTGGAGAGATTACATAGATTACTTCTTATCCAAAGATGAGCATAATCGGTTCTTAATTGCAAGCAAGTTTAAATACAAAGAGATTTATTAAGTTGTACAGATAATTCACAGAATCACTGGGAAAACTGAAACAGACACCAGGATGAACTTCCAAGAATGACTCCCAAAACTACCCTATATAGTAAGATGCCACGAAACAAATCAGGAAGCTGCTATAATTTTCAGCTTTAGAGCAAAGCTGCATTTGCCACTATTTATACTAGTAAAATTGGATTGCTGCTTCTTTCCCAAATAACTCATTTCCAAATCAAAATCTCCCTCAAGTATATCTGGTTGGTAGAATCTAAATCATAACAACCAGACCCCAGTTGCAGGACAGTCTAGAAAATGTAGTGTTTAGCTTCCTAGCCTCTACAGTACAGGGCAGTGGACAAGAAAGGGGTTGGAATGAGTGTTGAATAAACCAATCCACAAATTCACCACAGTGAGCAAACAGAAAAACATAAAATAAAACTAAAACAAACAACCTTCCGACTTCTGTTCCATTATGGCACTGTTAGGGTGTGAGGGCATGAAAAAGTAGGAAGAGTTAGATAGTGGAAAACTACAGATGTGAGTATGTTGTGATACACTGTGGCAAAGTTATGTGCACGAGTCTGTGTTTTCCTTAAAAGATAACCTGTGGAGAGTGAGATGGGAGGACTCCAAGCTCATGTGTTGAACTCCCCTTCCTAAATCCATGTGGAAAAGAGCCTGTCAGTATAATAGAGAAAACTGTATACCATCCCAATCACTCACAATATCCGAGAGAAGTCTTGAAGTCTCCTGAGTTCATGATTAACATCTCCTGATTCAATCTGGGTCTGCAGTCAAAGATGTCCTGGAAATCAAAATGGGGTATCACTTACATAGATGAATTAAAAAAAAACAAAAAAACCATGAGCAGTAAATGACACACGGGGCAGGAGAGTAAAACAGAGCAAGCTTATAATCATCCACAATGTCCAAGAGGAAGCTTGTTACCTTCTGGTTTAACCATCAACCTCTCATGGATCCAGGCTGGTACTAGAGTCAGAGATATCCCAGAGTTGTTGCTTTGCTTTGAGAGAGGTGGATGGGTGAGTATCCAGCAATTATGTCTCCTCAAATCAGCAGCTGAAGGATGGATTATTTAATAAATTGAACTGGGAACCATGGGAAATGGGGAGGAATAGAGTTATACCTTGCCCTCATGTCATATCACCAAGTAATTCCAAAAAGAATCAAATATAATGCCAAAACACAAAGGCAAACATGAAAAATACCATAAGAAAATAAAGGTAAAAACTGGTCTGATCTTGGGGTAGGAAAGACTTTTCTAAAGAAACTATCAAGAAAATATTTGACTAGGTAAAAATTAGGAATTTCAAAAACACTATCAAGGCCAAGATGGCGGACTAGGTGGACGCTACCGCGGATCCCTCTTGCAACAAAGACTCGGAAAAACAAGTGAATCGATCACATACATAACAATCTACGAACTCTGAACAACAAACACAGATTTAGAGACGGAGAACAAACAAATACGGGGAGACAGCAATTGTTTTCAGAGCCAGGAGCCAGCGTACCAGATTTTCTGGAAAAACTACTTTCCCAGTGATGGCTCGGAGACAGCAGTCCATATCAAACCACATAAAGAAGCAGACCATGACAGCTTCTCCAACACCCCAAACGAAAGAATCAAAATCTTTCCCAAATGAAGATACAATCCTGGAATTATCAGATACAGAATATAAAAAACTAATTTACAGAATGCTTAAAGACATCACAAATGAAATTAGGCTAACTGCAGAAAAAGCCAAGGAACACACTGATAAAACTGTTGAAGAACTCAAAAAGATTATTCAAGAACATAGTGGAAAAATTAATAAGTTGCAAGAATCCATAGAGAGACAGCATGTAGAAATCCAAAAGATTAACAATAAAATTACAGAATTAGACAACGCAATAGGAAGTCAGAGGAGCAGACTCGAGCAATTAGAATGCAGACTGGGACATCTGGAGGACCAGGGAATCGACACCAACATAGCTGAAAAAAAATCAGAGAAAAGAATTAAAAAAAATGAAGAAACCCTAAGAATCATGTGGGACTCTATCAAGAAGGATAACCTGCGAGTGATTGGAGTCCCAGAACAGAGAGGGGGGACAGAAAACACAGAGAAAATAGTTGAAGAACTCCTGACACAAAACTTCCCTGACATCATGAAAGACAAAAGGATATCTATCCAAGATGTTCATCGAACCCCATTTAAGATTGATCCAAAAAGAAAAACACCAAGACATATTATCATCAAACTTGCCAAAACCAAAGATAAACAGAAAATTTTAAAAGCAGCCAGGGAGAAAAGAAAGGTTTCCTTCAAGGGAGAATCAATAAGAATAAGTTCAGACTACTCAGCAGAAACCATGCAGGCAAGAAGGGAATGGGATGACGTATACAGAGCGCTGAAGGAGAAAAACTGCCAACCAGGGATCATATATCCAGCAAAACTCTCTCTGAAATATGAAGGAGAAATTAAGATATTTACAGATAAACACAAGTTTAGAGAATTTGCAAAAACCAAACCAAGGCTACAAGAAATGCTAAAGGAGATTGTTTGGTCAGATGACCAATAATATCAGGTACCAGCACAATGCAAGGTCACAAAACAGAACATCCTGATATCAACTCAAATAGGGAAAGCACAAAAACAAACAAATTAAGATTAGTTCTAAAAAATAAAAAAAATAATACATATAACAGGGAATCATGGAAATCAATAGATAAAAGATCACAATAATCAAAAAGAGGGACTAAATATAGGAGGCATTGAACTGCCAGATGGAGAGTGATACAAGGCGATATAGAACGATACAAGTTAGGTTTTTACTTAGAAAAATAGGGGTAAATAATAAGGTAACCACAAAAAGGAATATCAATCCCATAACTCAAGAAAAAAGCCAAGAAAAACGTAACGACTCAACTAACATAAAGTTAAACATTATGAAAATGAGGATCTCACAATCTACTAAGAAAAACGTCTCAGCACAAAAAAGTATGTGGAAAAATGAAATGGCCAACAACACATATGAAAAGGCATCAAAATGACAGCACTAAAAACTTATTTATCTATAATTATGCTGAATGTAAATGGACTAAATGCACCAATAAAGAGACAGAGAGTCACGGACTGGATAAAGAAACACGATCCATCTATATGCTGCCTACAAGAGACACACCTTAGACTTAGAGACACAAACAAACTAAAACTCAAAGGATGGAAAAAAATATATCAAGCAAACAATAAGCAAAAAAGAAGAGGAGTAGCAATATTAATTTCTGACAAAATAGACTTTAGACTTAAATCCACCACAAAAGATAAAGAAGGACACTATATAATGATAAAAGGGACAATTGATCAGGAAGACATAACCATATTAAATATTTATGCACCCAATGACAGGGCTGCAAGATACATAAAACAAACTTTAACAGAACTGAAAAGTGAGATAGACACCTCCACAATTATAGTAGGAGACTTCAACACACCACTTTCGGAGAAGGACAGGACTTCCGGTAAGAAGCTCAATACAGACACAGAAGACCTAATTGCTACAATCAACCAACTTGACCTCATAGACTTATACAGAACACTCCACCAAACTGCTGCAAAGTATACTTTTTTTTCTAGTGCACATGGAACATTCTCTAGAATAGACCACATATTAGGTCATAAAACAAATCTTTGCAGAGTCCAAAACATCGAAATATTACCAAGCATCTTCTCAGACCACAAGGCAATGAAACTAGAAATCAATAACAGAAAAACTACGGAAAAGAAATCAAATACTTGGAAAATGAACAATACCCTCCTGAAAAAAAGACTGGGTTATAGAAGACATCAAGGAGGGAATAAGGAAATTCATAGAAAGCAACGAGAATGAAAATACTTCCTATCAAAACCTCTGGGACACAGCAAAAGCAGTGCTCAGAGGTTATATCGATAAATGCACACATACAAAAAGAAGAAAGAGCCAAAATCAGAGAACTGTCCCTACAACTTGAACAAATAGAAAGTGAGCAACAAAAGAACCCATCAGGCACCAGAAGAAAACAAATAATAAAAATTAGAGCTGAACTAAATGAATTAGAGAACAGAAAAACAATTGAAAGAATTAACCAAGCCAAAAGCTGGTTCTTTGAAAAAATTAACAAAATTGATAAACCATTGGCTAGACTGACTACCGAAAAACAGGAAAGGAAACAAATAACCCGAATAAGAAACGAGAAGGACCACATCACAACAGAGCCAAATGAAATTAAAAGAATCATTTCAGATTACTATGAAAAATTGTACTCTAACAAATTTGAAAACCTAGAAGAAATGGATAAATTCTTGGAAAAACACTACCTACCTAAACTAACACATTCAGAAGTAGAACAACTTAATAGACCCATAACAAAAAAAGAGATTGAAACGGTAATCAAAAAACTCCCAACAAACAAAAAGCCCTGGCCCGGACGGCTTCACTGCAGAGTTCTACCAAACCTTCAGACAAGACTTAACACCACTACTACTGAAGGTATTTCAAAGCATAGAAAAAGACGGAATACTACCCAACTCATTCTATGAAGCTACCATCTCCCTGATACCAAAACCAGGTAAAGACACCACAAAAAAAGAAAATCATAGACCTATATCCCTCATGAACACAGATGCAAAAATCCTCAAGAAAATTCTAGCCAATAGAATCCAACAACACATCAAAAAAATAATTCACCCTGATCAAGTGGGATTTATACCAGGTATGCAAGGCTGATTTAATATCAGAAAAACCATTAATGTAATCCATCACATAAATAAAACAAAAGATAAAAACCACATGATCTTATCAATAGATGCAGAAAAGGCATTTGACAAAGTTCAACACCCATTTATGATAAAAACTCTTACCAAAATAGGAATTGAAGGAAAATTCCTCAACATAATAAAGGGCATCTGTGCAAAGCCAACAGCCAATATCACTCTAAATGGAGAGAACCTGAAAGCATTTCCCTTGAGAACGGGAACCAGACAAGGATGCCCTTTATCACCGCTCTTATTCAACATCGTACTTGAAGTCCTAGCCAGGGCAATTAGGCTAGACAAAGAAATAACGGGTATCCGGATTGGCAAGGAGGAAGTAAAGCTATCGCCATTTGCAGATGACATGATCGTATACATGGAAAACCCTAAGGAATCCTCCAGAAAACTACTGAAACTAATAGAAGAGTTTGGCAGAGTCTCAGGTTATAAAATAAACATACAAAAATCACTTGGATTCCTCTACATCAACAAAAAGAACACCGAAGAGGAAATAACCAAATCAATACCATTCACAGTAGCCCCCAAGAAGATAAAATACTTAGGAATAAATCTTACCAAGGATGTAAAAGACCTATACAAAGAAAACTAAAAAGCTCTACAAGAAATTCAAAAGGACATACTTAAGTGGAAAAACATACCTTGCTCATGGATAGGAAGACTTAACATAGTAAAAATGTCTATTCTACCAAAAGCCATCTATACATACAATGCACTTCCCATCCAAATTCCAATGTTATTTTTTAAGGTGATAGAGAAACAAATCACCAATTTCATATGGAAGGGAAAGAAGCCGCGGATAAGCAAAGCATTACTGAAAAAGAAGAAGAAAGTGGGAGGCCTCACTCTACCTAATTTCGGAAGCTATTATACAGCCACAGTAGTCAAAACAGCCTGGTACTGGTACAACAACAGGCACGTAGACCAATGGAACAGAATTGAGAACCCAGATATAAATCCATCCACATAGGAGCAGCTGATATTTGACAAAGGACCAGTGTCAGTTAATTGGGGAAAAGATAGTCTTTTTAACAAATGGTGCTGGCATAACTGGATATCCATTTGCAAAAGAATGAAACAGGACCCATACCTCACACCATGCACAAAAACTAACTCCAAGTGGATCAAAGACCTAAACATAAAGACTAAAACGATAAAGATCATGGAAGAAAAAATAGGGACAACCCTAGGAGCCCTAATACAGGGCATAAACAGAATACAAAACATTACCAAAAATGATGAAGAGAAACCAGATAACTGGGAGCTCCTAAAAATCAAACACCTATGCTCATCTAAAGACTTCACCAAAAGAGTAAAAAGACCACCTACAGACTGGGAAAGAATATTCAGCTATGACATCTCAGACCAGCGCCTGATCTCTAAAATCTACATAATTCTGTCAAAACTCAACCACAAAAAGACAAACAACCCAATCAAGAAGTGGGCAAAGGATATGAACACACATTTCACTAAAGAAGATATTCAGGCAGCCAACAGATACATGAGAAAATGCTCCCGATCATTAGCCATTAGAGAAATGCAAATTAAAACTACAATGAGATTCCATCTCACACCAACTAGACTGGCATTAATCCAAAAAACACAAAATAATAAATGTTGGAGAGGCTGCGGAGAGATTGGAACTCTCATACACTGCTGGTGGGAATGTAAAATGGTACAACCACTTTGGAAATCCATCTGGCGTTATCTTAAACAGTTAGAAATAGAACTACCATACAACCCAGAAATCCCACTCCTCAGAATATACCCTAGAGATACAAGAGCCTTCACACAAACAGATATATGCACACCCATGTTTCTTGCAGCTCTGTTTACAATAGCAAAAAGCTGGAAGCAACCAAGGTGTCCGTCAACGGATGAATGGGTAAATACATTGTGGTATATTTACACAATGGAATACTACCATGGATAAAGAACAGTGACGAATCTCTGAAACATTTCATAACATGGAGGAATCTGGAAGGCATTATGCTGAGCGAAATGAGTCAGAGGCAAAAGGATAAATATTGTATAAGACCACTATTATAAGATCTTGAGAAATAGAAAAAACTGAGAAGAACACATACTTCTGTGGTTACGAGGCGGGGAGGGAGGGAGGGAGGGAGAGGGTTTTTTATTGATCAATCAGTAGATAAGAACTGCTTTGGGTGAAGGGAAAGGCAACACTCAATACATGGAAGGTCAGCCCAATTGGACTGGACTAAAAGCAAAGAGGTTTCCGGGATAAAATGAATGCTTCAAAGGTCAGCGGAGCAGGGGCTGGGGTCTGGGGAACATGGTTTGAGGGGACTTCTAAGTCAATTGGCAAAATAATTCTATTATGAAAACATTCTGCATCCCACTTTGAAATGTGGCGTCTGGGGTCTTAAATGCTAACAAGCGGCCATCTAAGATACAGCAATTGGTCTCAACCCACCTGGAGCAAAGGAAAATGAAGAACACCAAGGTCACACGACAACTAAGAACCCAAGAGACAGAAAGGGCCACATGAACCAGAGACCTACATCATCCTGAGACCAGAAGAACTAGTTGGTGCCCGGCCACAATCGATGACTGCCCTGTCAGGGAGCACAACAGAGAACTCCTGAGGGAGCAGGAGATCAGTGGGATACAGACCCCAAATTCTCATAAAAAGACCATACTTAATGGTCTGACTGCGACTAGAGGAATCCCGGAGGCAATGCTCCCCAGACCTTCTGTCGGCACAGGACAGGAACCATCCGCGAAGACAACTCATCAGACATGAAAGGGACTGGTCAGCGGGGGGGAGAGAGATGCTGATGAAGAGTGAGCTAATTATATCAGGTGGACACTGGAGAGTGTGTTGGCAACTCTTGACTGGAGGGGGGATGGGAGGATAGAGAGAGAGAGGGAAGATGGCAAAATTGGCACGAAACGAGAGACTGAAAGGGCTGACTCAATAGGAGGAGAGCAGGTGGGAGAAGGGAGTAAGATGTATGTAAACTTACATGTGACAGACTGATTGGAATTGTAAATGTTCACTTGAAGCTTAATAAAAGTTAATTAAAAAAAAAACACTATCAAAAAATTACAAAGAAATTCCTGTTTCCATAATGGTGGAGTCCCTTGTATGGGACTAACCATTCCACAATAACAATTGTAAACTCTGGACAAAATATGTTTTTTAAATCTGATTGAAGGCACTGAAAAGTAAAAGGGATTCAAGCCGTGATAGAACGAAAACAGGTCTCCTGATTGTCAGAGCCGTGCTCATTTCTCTGCATTTGGCATCTAAATAAAATCTTTGTTTATTCCCCATCATTGTAGAGGATGTTGTTTCGCAAGTTTGCACACTCAGAATGGAAGTGGAAAGAGTGCGGACTTGAGAATTCAAGCCGAACACTGCTGCCTAGCAACATGCAAGGGAAAAAACAAAGCAGAAACGCCTAGTGAATCCAGTATGCGGCAGGTACACAACCAATGCGGCAGATAGCACGAAGGAAAAGTGGGAATCCGGAGTTCCTACTTAAGCAGAGCTTGGACCCTGGAATTCTCTTCCAGTGGATAGCAGGAAGTTATGGGAAAGTTAAAAGAGAAACCCAGAGGCAGGACCACCCAAGAGCGGATCAGGTGTAAACTTGCTTTCGAAACTAATCATCCAGTATGTTTAACCCAGAACCAAGATCAAAGTACTAACTGCACGCACGTGTCCCCTTGCCTATTGTTCATGAGCATGGAATGAGAGAGACATACATACTACTGGAGTGAACTTAGAGTTATGTGAGGAA
Organism: Loxodonta africana; assembly: GCF_030014295.1. Taxonomy (NCBI): domain Eukaryota; kingdom Metazoa; phylum Chordata; class Mammalia; order Proboscidea; family Elephantidae; genus Loxodonta; species Loxodonta africana. The sequence continues at coordinate 196,889,950 of NC_087344.1, read as the reverse complement.
AAAGAATTTTTTCTGTATCAAGAGAAAAGGGACGAAAACGCAACCACTACCTCCCCGTCGGGGAATCGAACCCCGGTCTCCCGCGTGACAGGCGGGGATACTCACCACTATACTAACGAGGACAGCGGTAAGCAAGCCTTTGAAACTGATCCTTAAGAAGGTATTTCTAAACTGCCAGCGCAAATTACTCGAAAAATTGTGGATTGCTGGCAAAGTTGTGCTTTTTTAATCCAGACCACTGCATTCCAATAGAAACATAATGCCGACCCCATATGTAATTTTTAATTTTCTAATAGTCACATTAAAGAAATAACCGGTAAAAATTAATTTTAATTGTAAATTTTATTAACCCAATATATCCATATTACTACAGCATGTAATCAATGTAAAAATATTAAGTATTTTATTTTTTCGTACTTACTCTTCAAAATTTGATATCTCTTTTACACTTAGAGCACTCTTCAATTCAATTTTCTTCGAAAATGCTTTATCGGTAGATTTCACAGAAGTTACTGTTGAGAATGTAGATTCACGTAGCCAACTTGTTCCAAACGTACAATAGTTGAACTGAGTATCCGTTTTAAAATTTTAATTTAAATTAATGAAAATTAGATAACTTTGAAAATGCAGTTCCTCCTCACTTGGGTTTCTCAGTCGCAGAGGCCGTATTTCAAGCGCTCGATCGCCACCGGTGGCTCGTGGCTACGGTATTAACCTCGCACAGACAGACACTAGGGCCCTTTGGCGGTAGAGTTTGAAACAAGCGATACCAGAGTCCAAGCGATCCCAAGGATTTCTCAAGAGTGGGAAGTTTAAGGAAGGAAAGAAGGAAGAATAAACTTTCAGAATTTAATCAGGCCAAAACGTGGCTCTGCAGAGAACTACGCCCAGGGGAGAAAATGGAAAAAGTATGAAAGAGACTTGGACGTTACGGTCATACAACTCTTGTCTTCAGGCTCAATTTAGAAAAAAAAAAAAACAACCTTGCGTTGGCCGGGAATCGAACCCGGGTCAACTGCTTGGAAGGCAGCTATGCTCACCACTATACCACCAACGCCTCGGGAGTCGGGGCTTCGGAATTGTGTATATGAAGGAACAGAAATCCTGGCTTTACCGGCGACTTTCTTTCTTACAACACTGGTCTGTCCGTTTGTCTTGCTGTAGTGGCTTGGGTGTTGCTATGATGCTGGAAGCTATGACACTGGTATTTCAAATACCAGCAGGTCACCCATCAGGTTTCTATGATCCCGAAACAAACGGGGCCTTCGCTGGGAGAGGACAAAGCCCATCTTTTCCTCAGCCGCCTTTTCTTATCCCTGCTGTCCGCTAACTGCTCAGCCGCACGGAGCGCCCCGGCACTGGGTCAGCCGGATATGGGGTCCAAGGGAGATCGGTTCGGGAAGGGGCAACCTTTGTGTGGCTTGGCTCCTTTAGAGAAGGAGTAAGAGAAGCTTTACGGTTTAGGATGGTGAGGAAGTAGGAAATAGGAAAGAGCTGTCGGAGGTAGTGCTTTGCGAAAGGGACCAGAGAAATTTCGAATTTTATTTGGAACAATAAGTAAATTAACTACAACATTAATATAAACCCATTGCCATCGAGTCGATTCCAATTCATACCAAAAGAAAAAACCGTTTTGGTGGAGCAGATTTCAATTTATAGCGACCCTATGTATAACTAGACATAATACAGCAGTGTATGATTCCCTTAAAAGAACTAAGAAAAGAAGTTTTTGCGGGTGTCAGGATGGCCGAGCGGTCTAAGGCGCTGCGTTCAGGTCGCAGTCTCCCCTGGAGGCGTGGGTTCGAATCCCACTTCTGACAGAGTTCCCCTTTTCTTTTTTTTTTTTCTCCTCCTTATGACTCTGAACCAACCAGCAAATACGATTAAATTCGTGGAGAAAGAAGTACTGATTGATCAGCACTGTGTTTTATCCTGCGTATCTACATTTTTTTTGTACGAAGATAGTATATGCTTCACTGTGACTATAGACCTGAAGCGATTTGTTTTTTCTGTAAAAAAAAAAAAAAAACTTTTTTTTTTTTTTTATTGGCAGGACGCTGGGCTGTGAAATCAGGAAAACAATAATTTTTGTTTCCTTCAGACTCTATTTTTTCTGTGCCTATTTATTTATTCCTTCATTTGACAACAATGTATTGAGTCCTTACTGTGTGCCAAGAACACTAGGGAGGACAGATACCAAAGACACCTCTGGCTAGACAAGGAAAACCCCTCAAAACAGGCTCTCTTAATTTGCTGTAATTAGCCTGAGACAAGAAAGGATCTTTCCCTAGAGACTTCAAAGAGAACACAGCCCTGCCATCCCTGAATTTGGGCTACTAACCTCTAGAACTGTGAGACAATACATTTCCGTTCTTACAAGACGCCCACTTTGTGGTACTCCTGACCTGTGTCTACCTGCAAGTAGTCATTCCTGCCCAGTGCCTCAAACTGTGAACTAATCCCTAGGAATCTAATACACTACAAATATGATTTTATACAATTTTAAATTGAGAACATTTACAAGAGCACCGATCTTGTTTTTCTGGGTGCTGTGGAAAATTGTGTAAATATTTGTGATTGTTACAAATCGTTCTCTTATCTGAATGTATAAGTCATTCCTTGGAAGTATAATTTAGGCATTCTGAGACCTATAAAACATCTAAAATTTTAAAAATTGTCCTGTGAAAATTGTAATAGAAACATGTCCTGTGAAACTTAGTTTGTTGTAATTGACATATGAGCAACCTACAATGGTTGTTAGGCTGTTCTGTTCTACCATAAATGCTGCACTGCATTATATATGAAAAATTTTAAAAATCTGTGATCCTGCTAGATGAGTGACAGTTACACATAATAGAGGCAATTATTAAGAGGGGGTCTAAGGAGTTGTACAAGAAAAGGCAGTACAATCATAGTACAACCCATGGCTCAGCTGTGAACAATATTTATGAAGTGGAGAAAATACATTTTCTCCAGTGTTTTAATATTAAGAGAATATATATTCTCGTTTGTTTTAGTATGGGTGCATAAGCTGTGATTCCTCTCTAGCCTTTAGAAAGTGGCACGGGTTCTGTTCAAGATATGGCTGAGCAGCCTGTTCCACTCTTAGTAAACACCCTAATACCTTATAACATGTTTTCTCCTATTCACAATGGGTGATTGAGAACTTGATATAACTAGCACCATAATGATGCTTTAAGTAATTTCTAAAAACATTTTTTTATTACACCATCTGCACCGGTCTCTTCCAGAGGGGTGCGGAGCTCTCTCAGCTCCTGTGGCCTTGGTCTCTCTTCTCTTCTTTGTTCTCCTGAGAAATGGGCTTCAGCCTATAAGATGGCAGCTAGAAAAGCCTCCTGACATTTTTAATCTATAGCTTTCTTTCTTGCTGCCTATCCCAGCCGAAGTGGACTTGACAGAACAGTTCCACTAGCCGAGAGATTCTTATGTGAGTTTTTTCAGCCTGTTACAAACATACTGATTAGAGTTCAGATGTCTGACAGGCGTATCTTTAGTTTAATAAAGAGTTTCTTGTAGTTGTTTTGTGCTGTATAAGACCATCTGTGGACTGCGTGATCAAAACATTAAGTAACCCTCACCTTCCCCCTATGAAACTCTCCCGCTAGCTCTTTAGAATTAGACAGACTTTGGGAGAAATTTAACCCCTCTGTCTCTTGCCCTCTTGCTGCTTACTTCCTCCTGTCTCAGTATTGGCTTTGCGGCAGGCGGCTCGAACCCGGGATTTGCGGTAACTTTTACATGATCATAATAATGTAAACAATGTATATTTATTTCCCTTTTTAAAATGATAGATTTATATTAGGACAATTGAAGGAATAGAAGTTCATGAGTAGGGGAGGGGAGAATTTAAGAGAAGGAAAATACTTTATTACACAGTATAAAAAAGTCAATAAATGACTAAAAATTGCTTTAAAATAATAGCAATGTAAGCATGGTATTTGAAAATGTAAACACGAATGGAAAAAAAAAAAAAAGCTTAAAAAGTTGAAAGATTCTTCTCCTGTAGAAGGCACCTGCCAAGTCATGAAGATATTCATGTTGCCCTGTGGCAAAGAACTAAGGGCCTCTGTCAACAGCCAGCAGCAACGTGCTAGCCATGTGAGTGAGCCATCTTGGAAATGGACCCATCATCCCTAGACAAACCTTCAGACGAATACATCCCTGGACAATATCTTGACTACAACCTCATGACAGACTCTGAGTCACAACTACGCCACTAAGCCATTCTCGCTGAAGCCACAGAAATATTGGAGACAAGCGCTGAGTGATGATGAGAATTAAATCCTGGCAGTGGTAAAAGATGGAGAGGAGCAACATATTTGAAGACAGCTCCCAATGGAAATTCTATTGCTCTCAAGTGGTGACTCTGCCTTCCATGTAGTACAAGAGCAGAGCAGCAGCCAGCCTAGCTCTTGAGAAGAATACCTGCAGGTACCCATTGAGCTGCTGCTCCAGAGATGGACAAACCCTGTCTAAGTTCCATTATTTGACCCTCATGAAGAAAGCCTTGTAAATACCGCTCAGCAAAAGTTAGTTGGTGTTTGGCAGGATAAGCTAAGAGTGAGACAAGAAGGAAAAGAAGTGAAGGTATCTGGAAGATATGTAATCTAGGCCAAACCAAACCCAGAGAAGGTAAACCTTCAGCTGAAGATGTCTACTGACCTGGGTCTACCTGCAAGTAGTAATCCCTGCCTGATACCTCAAGCCGTACAACCAATTTACAGTTCATTATTCCCTCCAGTTATGAAACTGAAACAGAGCGAAAGTGGAGAGGCTGTAGGCAGGAGGCTCATCCAAACTCACGATCAACCATCCCCCTACAGGCAGGGATTGTGTCTGATTCATCTGTCTCGACTTTACATGCCCATCTGCGACACAGTGAATGACTTACCATGGCCCTTCTAGTTATAGTCTTGGTTACTCACACACACAATGATTAAGTGGGGCTATGTAAATAAGGTATATGGAACCATAATGAAGGGATTGGTCAGTTTTGCCATCCCGCCAGGCTTAAAATGAGCCATCCCAGAGGTAGGAGGAGAGGATCGCACCACCACCAAGAAAGAAAAGCCAGGAGTGGAGCACATTCTTTGGACCCAGGATCCTTGTGCTGAGAAGCTCCGGGAACCAGGAGACAGACAGAGAGAGTTGTAATGCCGAAGAAGGCAAGAAGCAGCAGCAGGGGCAGGTGACCAGTGGCAAACAGCACGGTGGGTATTCTGGCCCACGGAGCAAGAAAGCTGAGTGCCTTCAGGCAGGAGGATTAGTGGCAGAGTGGGTGCTTCTGGGCACTTATAGGCATAGCTAAAAGAGTTTTGTAACACTTGCTTGAGAAGGACAGAGGCGAGGTGAACAGGCCAAATGCCAGGAAGAGACCTGCCTTCGGGCACGGCTGAGAAGAGCCTGTCCTGATCAGAAGAACTGTATCCTGACCGTTAATGAACCTGAATTATAACTTGTTGTTTTTCTAATAAACTCCATAATCATGGTACTGTCTGTGAGTTCTGTGTGGCCATTGAAATGAAGTACCGAACTCAGTAAAGAAGTAGAGTATACCATAGGTGGGACAGATGGTGTCAGAATTGGTAAAAAGGGCTGGCGAGAGGAGGTATGTCTGACCTCCGCCTTGTAGGAGTCAGCCTTGGGCTGTTGATCTTGATTCTCCTTCCCCCTTGTGAAGCTGGAGGATGTCAGATCCCTCTGCCATGACATTTTTGCACCATCACATGTAATAGTAATAATACTACCATTTATTGAGTACCTACTATGTGCTGGGCATTACACTAAGAGACTTACATATAGTTATTCTTCAAAAGTAACCCCATGAAGTAGACCTTGTGTCTCCCTGTTCCCATGTTATAGACAAAGAAAGCAAGGCTTAGAGACATCAAATATACACAACTAGTAATTGTCCAAACTAATATTAGAATCCAGGTATGTTCGACTCTTGACTGCATTAGCTTTTCACTGTATGTCACTCTGCTTCAGGTAGACACTGGAATCCCCAGGCCCTGGTTCAAACATCCCTGTTTGGCCTGTCTCTCCCCACTTCGCACCCTATGTGCTATGCTCAGCCATACTAGACTTTCTGCTGTTCCCCCAATACATCATCCTTTTTATCATGCTTTGCAAACTTAAGTGCCTATGCTACCAGTCCTCAGACCACATTTTGAGTAACAAGGACTTAGGAACTTCTTAGGAGCTCCTGGGTGACACAGTTAACGTACTCCACTGCTAACTGAAAGGTTGGAGGTTTGAGTCCACCTCAGAAAGGCCTGGAGATCTACTTCTAAAAGAATCACCCACTGAAAACCCTGTGGAGCACATTTCTACTCTGACACACATGGAATTGTCAAGAGTTAGAATATACTCAACAGCCAACTGGTGGTGGAGAAGCTCCCTAGAAATGCAGATCTCAGGCCACCTTGTTGCTGTGTGCCATCCGTTCAATTCCAAGTCATAGTGGCCCTACATGACAGAGTAGAACTGCCCCATAGGTTTTCCTAGGCTGTAATCTTTACAGGTGCAGATGGCCAGGTCTTTCCTTCCGAGGAGCAGCTAGGGTTTGAACCTCTACCTTTCCACTGTGGTTAACAGCCCAAGGCTTAGCCATAGACCTACTGAATCAAATCTGTGTTTTAACAAGATCTCCAAGTCATTCATATGCACATTAAAGTTTGAGAAGCGCTGGTCTATATAATCTCAGTGCCTTTGCACAAGTTGATCCTTAACCTGAAATACCCTTTTCCTTGCTCCCCACCAGTATGATGCGAACACTTACAATATTTCAGACACTGTAATTAGAACTGACAATACAAAAGTAAATTGAATTTTGTGCCTAAACTACAGATGATCATAGTGTATTCATAAGAGGGTCATGGAAAAAAAAAAAAAAAATTTTTTTTTTAAGTTGAACCTTAACGAAGTAACCAAGCTTAACATCACCAATGAAAAGTCATATTAATATCATGTATTCCCTAATATGTTAGATAAACAGGCACTTCACCTCTGTGTTGTTCTTCCCCCAAATTTATAATCCCAGTCTAATCATGAGAAAACATCAGACAAACCCAAGTTGAGAGACAGTTTACAAAATAACAGACCAGTACTCTTTAAAAGTGTCAAGGTCATGAAAAACAAGGAAAGGCTGAGAAACTCACAGTTTGTAGGAAACTAAGGAGATACAATAACTAAATGTGACATGGTATCCTGGATTGGCTCCTGGAACAAAAAAGGGACTTCTGTGGAAAAAAACTGAAGAAATCTGAATAAAGCCTATAGTATCGTATCAGTGTTAATTTCTTAGTTTTGATAATATATCATAAAAAAAAAAATTTTTTTTTTCATAGTTATGTAAAATCTTAATATTGGGAGAAAGTGGGTGAAGGATATATGGGAACACTCTATCTTTGCAACTCTTGTCAATATAAAATTATTGCAAAATAAAGTATTTTTAAAAATTGAAAGTGATTGCATTTAAGAAGTAGCGATTGGAGGTATGGCCAGAAACTCCTGGGTTTTTTTTCACTAGAAAATTTGCAACAAGATTTGTTTTTTTAATAATAAGTATGCATTTTTTATTTAATTTGTTTTGATGTTGGAGGGAGGAATTGGATGAAGTAGTTGTGATTACAATATACCTACCTACTCACTCATGGACACAGTTAGGTTTCAAAGACCAGGTCGTTATGTGAAAATCGGCATTATGACCACATCAGATCACAAAGAGGAGAATGGCTACATCATTACATAACTGCCAAATTACATCATTACATAACTGCCAAATTATATCACATAACTGCCAAATAACATCATCACATAACTGCCAAATTACTTCATTACATAACTGCCAAATTACATCATTACATAACTGCCAAATTACATCATTGAAGACTGCCAAACCACTGAGAATCATGGCCCAGCCAAGTTGACACATAACCTTAACCAGCACAGCCAACATTACTTTCACCTTGCACCTCATTGTTCCTCACTGCCAGACATCCATCATTAATGCCCAAAATAGCTGGATAGCAGATTTTTTGCTATTGTCATAAACGCAAAATGTTGGAAAACGAGGTAGTTGATAAGTGAGGAATACATATAATCTTGACTAAGAGCACACAAGATGGGATTTTTAAATGCCTATTATACAGTAAACAGTCCCCCCAAAAGGTTAGCAAAATCATCAGCAATAGTCATTTAAAAGTAGATAAAATATCACTGAACAAATTGTGTAGAAATTGTTGAATGGTAACCTAAACTGCTGTGTAAATCTTCACCAAAAACACGATAAAATATTATTTTTTAAAAAAGTAGATGAATGGTTAATTGGCTTAAATCTGTCTTAGTTATTTAGTGCTGCTATAACAGAAATACCACAAGTTGATGGTTTTTGTTACCTGATTAGGGTCCGTGCCCTGGAGCAGTCCAGCCAATCAAACATACTCGGGGACCCAGCAGCAACACAGGCTGTCTCTATGGAGTCCCAAAGAGCAGTTTTACATTAGAGCTTATATAGAATCTTGCAAGGGTTACAAGTGTCTTTGTAGTCCCCCTCCAGACATTTCTTTATTAGGCTAAAGACATGCATATCTGATACCTGGGCTCCAACTTCCATGTGGGGGTTGTATGCCACAGGTAGTCAGGACAGAACAAAAAGTTATTTGCATCAGTTAAAAACAAAGAACAAAGTCATTAACATTTGGTCAAGACAAAGTCTTTAACAGAGGTATTTGAAGGAGGCAGGCAGAGGAAGAACAACTTACAGGTTTATCATGGCCTTAGTTATGTTAAGCTCTCAGTTGCCCATTTTGAAAAAGGAGAAAACATGCTGGGGAACATTGGGGTCACACTTTAACAAATAGAAATTGGTGCTCTCACATTTTAGGAGGCTAGAAATCCAAATTCAGGGCACCAGCTCCAGGGGAAGGCTTTCTCCCTCTGTGGGCTCTGGGGGAAGGTCCTTGTCATCAGTCTTCCCCTGGGTCTAGGAGTTTCTCAATGCAGGGACCCAGGGGCCAAAGGACATGCTCCACTCTGGTTCTTCTCTCTTGGTGGTAGGAGGTCCCTCCCCTATCTGCTCCTTTCTGCCTTTTACATCTCAAAAGAGATTGACTCAATATACAACCTAATCCTGTAGATTTCGTCCTGCCTTTAAGATCATCTAATCCTGCCTCATTAACAACATAGAGGTTAGGATTTACAACACATAGGATAAATATTATTAGATCACAAAATGGAAGACATCCACACCATCCTGGGAATCATGGCCTAGTCAAGCTGAAACACGTTTTGGGGAACACAATTCCATGGCACTGTCTATAGAAAAACAGATACTAGCCAGATGGGAGGATCTGAGGTGTTTTCAAAAGCGAGCACTATAAATTTTCCTTCTTAGGCGCAGTATTTGTTTTTCTTGTTTGTTTGTTTTTAAGAAAGGAGGGAGGGAGAGAGAATGTGGCATACTACTGAAAAGCTAAGAAGCCTTCTTTAAATCCAGTAAGTGTCATCATTCCTCTTGGAAGGTGCAGATAGGTTGGGATGGTGAATGTTGGAAGTTAGGAGGAAATTCAGGAAAAACAAAGAATGTAATACAAAGTGTGCATGTGACCCTATCTCTTTGTTGCAGGTTCCTTCAATGGGAAGCCAGGTAGCATAGGACTTGGGCCAGGTTCATAAAAAGAGGGCAGTTAAAAATGTGAAGTGACAATCAGAGGCAAGTGGGTTGAGAGTGCAACCTTCTCTCCACCTGCAAAGGATCCTCCTTAGCTAAATATTATGCAGTATTGCTCTACCCAAGCTGACCTTCCTTTCTGAGATGACTGGGAACTAACTCATGCAGATTGATCCTTGCTGTTATACTGTCATTCACCTGACTGGCAGTAAAGCTGAGCCTAAGGATATGTCCTAGGGTTAGTCACTTGCTACAAAAACACACAAATATTCTCTTAACAATGTAAATGTACAATAAAATGTACACTTTTCCTCTCAGTGCTCAGCAACTGTTTTAAAGGAATATGTCCAATTTTACAGCAGCGGGGGAAGGTCTGAAAATTACTGGAGTTATGGCCTATTTGTGGGGTGACAGTGCATAGGCTCTAGAATCAGGCAGTCAGAGTTCTTAATGCCAGCCCTGTCCACCTCCACCCCCAGCTATTTAACAGCTGTGTGGTTTTGAGTAAATTGTTTAACCGCTTTGACCTTCAGAATCATCTTCTTCAAAAAGCAGTAATACCCCACGATGTTGCTATGAAGATGAAATTAGATCCTGTATGTTAAGTACCTCAACTCATAATATTTAATAATAGCAAATATTTGTTGATAGTTTACTCATGTCTACCAGTCTTCTTTGCCTCTTACATATATCAACTTAACCTTCTCAACAATCCTGAAGTAGGCACTATTAGCGTCATCATCCCAAGTACATAGAAGTGGAAACTGAAGGTCAGGGAAGTTAATTTGCACAGCATATAAAGTGGCAGAGCTGAAAATCCATGTACTCTGGTTCTAATATAGCCATTACATTATACGGCCTTTCATGTAGGTATTATTACTACTGTTGTTGTTATTACCATCCTAGGCCCCATCAGCAGAAACCAGAGGGGCCATGGTATTTCCCTTCCATAGATAAAGTCAATAGTAAACTTAATCACACCACTAGACCTACTCTCTCTAATATACTATTCCCCAGAGTCCTGAAGTTGGACTCTGTTCTCTAAAAGAACAATGTGCAAAGTGACGTGATTTGAGACAGCCAACCAGCATGTGGAAAGCCTGGTTGCATAGTGGTTAAGTGCTACGGCTGCTAACCAAAACGTGGGCAGTTCAAGTCTATCAGGTACTGCTTGGAAATTCTACAGGGTAGTTCTACCCTGTCCTATAGGGTCGCTATGAGTCGGAATCAACTCAACAGCAACGGGTTTGGTTTCTGGTTTTAACCAGCATGTAAACTATCTGTCAATGTTATTAGAACAAATACACTTATGAACTAAACTAGGCTCCTGATAGACTTTTTATCTTAGGGTCACACATAGAAGTAATTAGCTTGCCAGGACTCAAGTTTCTCTCCATTCTCTGCTTTTCCAACTCCAATTCCACTCCAGTCTTTCTGGACTATAAGCCACAGTCCTCTCTTCTCTACTAACCCTCACACTTCAATACTGTCTCAATGTGTCTATCTCAAACTCTTTCCCTTATCCTGTTTCTGATTTAGAAATCATGCACACAACCTTGTGTTATTTTCTTCACATTCCTCCTCAGCATTGACCCTATCATTTTCTGCTCCTGAAAGATCAACCCCTTTGTGTACTTAATTGGCAGAAATGAAAACTAAGAAAGCATTTTAAAAATTTATTTAGATCTTTATTTCAAATGACATAATCCATACATGCGAGTAACAAAATACACAAAGCGTAGGTGAAAACAATTTTCACACATTAAAATGCCACACTATTAATGATACATTAATGATTCCTGCTTGTTTGAAATGGAAGAAGAGAATTAAAGGGAAAAAATAGGTCAAAGGCGAAAGACTTCAGTTATAAAATATACTGAGAAGAAAGCTCCCTGTTTGGGGAGTTCTTCCCCACTCCCGCCCCTGAAGTTACAGGGCAGTATTACAGAATACAGTTCAGAGGGCCCACAAGCCAGTCCTGACAGTCACAGCTGACTTGTCACCAGGAGCCATTCAATCCACTTCCTCAATGACAGGGCCAGTACTGGATGCTCTCTGGCGGGCTTGAGCCCCACAGCTGCTGCCTCCAGGGATGCCAGGTCCCCCATAGAGCCTGGAGAAGATGGGGCGACAGATTTGGTCCAGCTCCCTCTTCTGATGCTCATACTCCTCCTTCTCTGCCAACTGGTTGTGCTCCAGCCAGGCGAGGACTTCCTGACACTTGTCTTGTACTCTGCACCTGTCCTCTTCAGAAATCTTGTCCCTAAGGCCTTCCTCTTGCAAGGATCCCTTCACATGGAAAACATAGGCCTCTAGAGAGTTTTTGGCAGCCACCCTGTCCCTCTGGGCCTCATCCTCAGCCTTGTACTGCTCAGCCTCACGCACCATCCTCTCCACCTCCTCCTTGCTCAGTCGGCCCTTATCATTGGTGATGGTGATCTTGTTAGCCTTGCCTGTGCTCCTATCAGTGGCTGTCACACTCAGAATGCCATTGGCATCAATATCAAAGGTCACCTCGATCTGAGGGACTCCCCGTGGGGCGGGAGGGATGCCACTGAGCTCAAAGCGCCCCAGCAGGTTGTTGTCCCTGGTCATGGCCCTCTCACCCTCGAACACTTGGATCAGGACCCCAGGCTGGTTGTCTGAGTAGGTGGTGAAGGTCTGAGTCTGCCTCGTGGGAATGGTGGCATTCCTCTGGATCAGTGTGGTCATCACCCCGCCTGCTGTCTCCAGACCCAGGGACAAGGGTGCTACATCCAGCAGCAGGAGATCCTGCACTTTCTCACACTTGTCCCCCATCAGCACTGCTGCCTGCACAGCAGCCCCATAGGCCACGGCCTCATCAGGGTTGATGCTCTTGTTCAGCTCCCTGCCGCTGAAGAAGTCCTGCAGCAGCTTCTGCACCCTGGGGATGCGAGTGGAGCCGCCCACCAGGACGATGTCCTGGATCTGGGCCTTGTCCAGCTTTGCATCCCGCAGGGCCTTCTCCACGGGCTCCAGGGTGCTTCGGAAGAGGTCTGAGCACAGTTCCTCAAAGCGGGCTCGCGTGATGGACGTGTAGAAGTCCAAGCCATCAAACAGGGAGTCAATCTCCAGGGTGGCCTGGGTGGTGGAGGATAGGGTGCGCTTGGCGCGCTCACAGGCCGTGCGTAGCCTGCGCAGGGCCCGCTTGTTCCCCATCAAGTCCTTCCCGTGCTTCCGCCGGAATTCCTCCACGAAGTGGTTCACCAGCCGGTTGTCGAAGTCCTCTCCACCCAGGTGGGTGTCTCCAGCCGTAGCCTTCACTTCAAAGACACCAGCGTCGATAGTGAGGACCGACACGTCGAAGGTGCCCCCACCCAGGTCAAAAATGAGCACGTTGCGCTCTCCGGCGCCAAGCCGGTCCAGCCCGTAGGCGATGGCGGCCGCCGTGGGCTCGTTGATGATCCTCAACACGTTGAGGCCCGCGATGGCGCCCGCGTCCTTGGTAGCCTGGCGCTGCGAGTCGTTGAAGTAGGCCGGCACCGTGATGACGGCGTGCCTCACCGGCTGGCCCAGGTACTCCTCGGCCGTCTCCTTCATCTTGCTCAGCACCATGGCCGAGATCTCCTCGGGGTAGAAGGCCTTGTCCTCCCCACGGTGGGAGACGCGCACCTTGGGCTTGCCGCCCTCTCTCACCACCTGGAAGGGCCAGTGCTTCATGTCCGCCTGCACAGTCGCGTCCGCGAACTTGCGCCCGATCAGCCGCTTTGCGTCGAACACGGTGTTGTGCGGGTTCAGCGCCGCCTGGCTCTTGGCCGCGTCGCCCACCAGCCGCTCGGTGTCGGTGAAGGCCACGTAGCTAGGCGTGGTGCGGTTGCCCTGGTCGTTGGCAAGGATCTCCACCCGGCCGTGCTGGAAGACGCCCACGCACGAGTAAGTGGTGCCCAGGTCGATGCCGATAGCCACTTCCCTAGGGGCAGGCATGGCTGTGGCTTTTCGCGCTCCTGGGGACCAGTCGGATGCCGAGGCGAATGCCGAGTCGGATGCGCAGGGCTGCGGCAGTTGGTGCGTCTCAGCAGTGCTGCCCTGCTCGCGGTTCCTTTCCAGCCCGCTCAGCTCAGCTCGTCTCGTCTCGTCTTCGCTTCCACCCGCTTTATATTGTTGTTGCTGGAGACCCGCCTCCTGTGGCCCGGGCCGCCGCGAACCTTCCAGCGCCTTCTCCACCAGCCAAGAGCCACCGGGCCCGGCCGGCCTGACTCAGCCGGGGGCGCCCGCGGGCCGGGGGAGGATCTGGCCTTGAGAGGTTGGCGCCGGGACGGTACGCAGGCCCCACCCGCCTCTGACTCGGAGCCGCAGAAACTTGAGAAATGGGGAGAAAGTTCCAGCTTCCCCCAGCTTGTTCTAAAGCCGCTCGGCAGCGGTTAGGGCAGAAGCCAGTTAACGCAGTGCCTCCCCAAAAGAACAAATTCTCCCACTTCCTGGTTGGAGGCCGGACCGCCTGAGAGGGCCGGCTGAGAGGAGCTGCTCTGGTGAGCCAAAAGCAAGTTACCATGCGAAAAGAGCTATGGCCTTAAAGCCAAGAGTTTAACTAGTTACATTATTATTATTATATTGTGCTTTAGGTGAAAGTTTACAGAAGAAATTGGTTTCTCATTCAAAAATTTATACGCAAATTGTTTCATGACATTATTGCAATCCCCCTAATATGTCAGCTCTCTGCCCTTTTCCTTTTACGCCACGGTTCCCCGGATGCATTTGTTCAGTTTTTCTGTCCCTTCGCGCCTTCTCTCTTTGCTTTCGGCCAGGTATTGCCCATTTGGTTTCCTATATTTGATTGAACTAAGATGCACGCTTCTCACGTGTTACAGTTTGCTTTATAGACCTGTCTAATCTTTGGCTGAAAGGTGAATTTCGGAAGTGGCTTTTGTTCCGAGTTATAAGGGTGCCTGGGGGTCATGGTCTGGGGTAAACAGTTATTTTTTAAAGTCGTACATAAGCGGTACTCTTAAATCTGGTTGCATGGTGGGGTGCAGCTAGGGACAGAAATAAGAGATAGCGCTGCGGTGACTATCACAGCGCCGGCATTGGTGGTTCAGTGGTAGAATTCTCGCCTGCCACGCGGGAGACCCGGGTTCGATTCCCGGCCAATGCAGTGGAGTGTTTCGTTTTGATTCCAGAATTACTCTAAGCCATTTTCTATTTTATAAATTTATCTTCCTAAAATAAACGAAATCCGTTCGGCTGAGCATTTGGATTCTTTTGATTTTATTTCCCCCTAATTTACCCATTCACTTTCCTTAGTAGCCGCTGCTCCTTCCTAGAGAGAGCGCGGCAGGGAGGGAGGAGAATGCACACATGTGGGAATGTCCCTCCTGTTACCGAGACCCTTCCCCACATTCGTATCCCAGGGGAGCTTCGTCCCTAGAGGCCGTTTTGAAAGGCAGGCATGGTGGGGTTTTTCCCCTACGCCCTAAGCGAGCTCCGAGCCGGCGCCCAGGACTCGGGTGCAGAGTGACCTCCTGCAGACCGCAGTTCCCCTACGCCCGAAAGGCCAGACGGCCACGTGCGTTCACTGGTCAGTAAAACTGCACTATTCAACATCAGTCCTACGGCCTTGCTAGCTCAGTCTTTGCCCTGGCCCGCCTTCTTTAGACCAGAACATTTGATTTGAACTTTCTGGTGTTTGGGTTTCTCCTGGAAACCAAAAGGAGGAGACATTTCGGAAAGGTGAAAGTGGAAATTGAGGAAGAAAAAACAAGAACTTTTTTAGCCTCCCGGTAGGGTGTCTTCCACGTGTCAGGCCGGGATCCCACTGTACTAAGGCGGATAGCCGCACTGAAGGACGTAGTATATTCTAATATTTTACTTTAGAGGACTTAAAGTTGATTTTTATTTAATATGTTACTTGCCTGGTTCAAAGGAAAGTGCTAATTTTAAAAAAGAGAAATGAAAATCCCTTTCTCTGGTTCGAACCCATTGGGAAGCTTGGGGCGGGAGGTGCTTTAGGACAGGCGGAGGGAGTCAAAATGCAGGGATCAATTGGGCCTCTGGACAAGGTATCCTGGTCAACCCTCTCCCAGTGTATTGGTGAGAATCAGTTGGCCGAGTTTGCTGCTAGAGAGATCAACTCTGCTGTGAAGGTGATTGGTCTAGGAAAAAAGGAAGTGTGAAAAATAAAACCATCCTCAAAAGAGAAGGGACATATTTTATAACTCCGAGAGAGAGAAGCTGTCAACTTCAAACTCCTTTCTGCTGTGTTGTTGCTGGAGACCCGCCTCCTGTGGCCCGGGCCGCCGCGAGCCTTCCCGCGCCTTCTCCCCCAGCCGAGAGGTACGCAGGCCTCACCCGCCTCTGACTCAGAGTCGCAGAAACTTGAGAAATGGCCAGAAAGTTCCAGCTTCCCCCAGCTTGTTCTAAGGCCGTTCGGAGGCGGTTAGGGCTGAAGCCACATGCCTGGGAGAACAGGGAGTCCTGGTGGCACAGTGGTTAAGAGCTTGGCTGTTAACTAGAAGACTGGCAGTTTGAATCTGCCAGCAGCTGTTCCTTGGAAACCCTGTAGGGCAGTTCTGCTGAGTTGGAGTTGATAGCAATGGATTTAGATTTATTTTTGTTTTAGGAGAACATGGTGTCAGGGAGATTTTAGCCAGGGGCCTGCCAGAGAAAGGCCCTCACCTCAGAAGGATAAAGGTAGTCTGACCTGCGGTCCTGGAGACCTGGAGGGGTATGTACCCATCCTGGCTCTCCTAACCCTCTCTCCCAGCTCTCAGCTGCCTCCAAACCCCATTCAGTCTCTCCCAAGAGTCTCAAGTGTAGCCCTAAAGCAGGCACCTCTGTGCATGGATGTTAACCACGTCATACAGGTATGCTTCCAATGAGCCGTTCATGACTTTATTTCTATCTACTCAGAGAGGTTTAAGCATAGAGGAGCTTACATATAGAGGGTAAATTTTATACATACACAGGGTAAATTTTATACATACACTTAAACATATCTGTTTATGTTTAATAACTGGGTTTGAGAACCTTTAAAAAATAGAGCAGACATTAATCACTTAGACATTGTGAAGTGGAGGGATGCTCATGATCCAATATTGAGTTAAAAAAAAAAAAAGAAAAAACAAGTTGTAGAACAAAATGTATAATACGATTCCAAACTGTATATTTAGAGATTTGTGACACCAATTACCTGTATGTCCTTGAGAAAGTCATTTCACCTATTTGGGCCACAGCTTCCTCAGTTTTAAAATGAAAAGATTGAACTACATGGTTTCTAAGGAATTTCCAGCTTTAAAAGTGTCTGATTTCAAATGCTAAGAATCTACCCATTCCACAAGTATTTATTGAGCACTTTTTCATTTGCCAGACACTGACTTAGGCTCTGAGTATATCATGGTGAATAAAACAAAGGCCTAGCTCTCATGGAGCTCATATTCTAATGGCAGGGGATGAGTCAGAGAACAAACAACTAAACAAGTAAACATAGACTACATCCGTTGGTGATAAGTACACTGGAGAAAAATAGAGCAAAAGAGAATTAGGAGCATGGGGGAAATGGAATTATATTGATGGTCAAGGAGGCCTCACTAATAAGGTGACATCTGAGTGAAGACCTAATGGACGTGATGCAGCAAGCCTCATGGATATCTGTGAGAAGGAACATCCCAGAAACAGGAAAGGACATAGGCCCTGGGCAGAAGTATCCTTGGTGCGTTCAAGGAAGAGCAAGAGTGAGCAAAGAAGAGCAGTAGGAGATGAGCTCAGGGAGGCAGTGAGGAACAAGATGTTGCTGCGCTTTGTAAATATTACAAAGGCTTTAGCGTTAAGTGAAATGGGAAGCTATTACATTGTTTTGAGCAAAGACATGACAGACATAGCACACATTTTAAAAAGAACACTCTGGCTGTTGTGATGAGAATGAGAATAAGGTGGCAAGGGTGAGTGCAGGGAGATTGGTTAGGAGGATATTACAGTAATGCAGGTGAGAGATGATGGTGTCTTGGACCAAGGTAGTAGTGGTAGAGAACTGAGAAGTGGTCAGATTGCTGGATATATTTTGAAGCAGAATTTACTGAGGTTTTGTGTATTGGAGGAGCCTCTGTCCAGAGTCAGTGAAAATACACTTGATGTGAGTCCTTATAGAGCTGGGCAGACTGTGACCTTCAGCACTCGGGGCTAAGAGTGGGGCCTGATGGGACTTAGCTCTGGAGATCACAGGCCCTTCCTTTTCCTGAAGGCTAAGGGATGGGTGGAGGCTCCTTAGCCAAGGTTGTTGTCAGGAGGGGCTATGAAAGAAGGAAAGGTATGGCCTGAAGAGTTGCTGCCACTACTATCACTCCATAGCATGAAGGATCATTTGTACTGAGGGCCCTTGCTCCATCTGACATTGCTGTTAGTCCCGTCATCCAATAACTTTTGAAGGTTTCTATGCAAAAAGAGATACAGGCCCATGTCCACTGTAAACAGCAGTCCTATCGCCAGGAAGAAAATGATTTGGTACCAGTGTAGAAAGAATGGTGAGAGGAGTGGAATTCCAGAACCTAGTAGGAGAGGCAGAGGGATAAGAAAAATGAGAGGCATTAAGGTGGAAATTTGGAATAAACAGTGAGGTCCCCAGTAGGGAATCTTGGTAAAATCACCTAAACCAGGGGCTGAGGTCAATGCCCAAAGCAGACAGGTAGGCCAGGAAGTCTTCAAAGGATTCCCTCACCTTCTGCCTTCCCAGATAAAGCACTCGATCAGCATTTTCCAAAGGCTGACCTTGGACACATCTCTTCTGAGAGACATTGATAGAAGTTACAGAGGAAAAAGGTTTTGTGGCCACCTAAGTTTGGAAAATTATGTGTGAATATAGTTTAAAAGTTTTCTTTTGATAAACTTTCACCTAAAGCACAATAAAAAAAATTTTTTTAAGTTTTCTTTTTTCACAACAGGGTTTCTTGAAGCCTTTCACGTACATTGTGAATCTATAGGGAAAGGAACAGAGTATGCGGCATGTTTCCCGTTAATTTGACCAGAGGACCTTTTATCCTGAAAACCCTCTCAGGGAGCAATGTGCCTGGGGAACAGCCTTTGGAAGACATTGAAGTAGGCAATCCATTGACCACATCAACACATCTTCACCTAATCTCCTCGGAACCTAGGACAAGGTGGTGGTCACTGACCAACACTAGTCTGGCACAAGCTTGTGATGCCCCCTGAAAAGACATGATGAGGATTCCACAATGCACATTTTCTCAAGGACAGGCACAGACCTGGTTCTTTGTAGGTGGGAAGAGATTCTCATGCCAACACGGCTTCCCTGAGCTAAAGTCTGTGTCTAGGCTGAGAGGGTCAATAGAAAGGTACGAGCCTCAGAATCCTAGAAGATAGAGGGACATGTGACAAAGTGGAATGGTTTGAATGAGGTGAAAAGGGGGGAGGGTGACCATATCTGGTATATGTGTTTGTGAGGAGGAAAAGGTGGCTTCTATCCTGTGAGAGTTAAAACTCCAAGTGAATGACACCCATTTCTACAGTTTCTGGGGAATGAGCTGGAACAGAGCTGTGTATCCACATAGCAATCAGGTCAAGCTAGGACTTTCAGGGTTCCCACTGATGTCAAAGAGGCCCACTCAGGAGAACACAGGTACCGAAGTTTGAAAAAGATCTGTAATCTCCTTCCTACCCATCATTCCAAGGCCTGAAGCTCCTTAAACAGAGATGTCCATCCCCCGTGCATACAGTCCCCGGGTCTCACCTTGGACAGTGATGGTCACAGGCCTTGATGTCTTCAGCTTGTCCCCTATCATTGCTGTGCAGTGATAATCTCCACTGTGACTGTGGTTTGCTCGTGGAATGGAGAAGGTGGTATTTTTATTGAAAAATATCTTGGATTTTCCATTCTGGAAGAACATGATATCAGACTGGGGCCTGTTCTTCCAGCTGTGGCACCTCAGCATGATGGGCTCCCCTTCCTGAAACACCAGCTGACGGGTCTGGAGCAGGAGCCAGTCTGAAAGACACAGACATGGGAAGAAAAAATTCCAAGACTGGATTCCAAGGCCCTCACTGCCTCATGTTCAGGACTAACGTTACTCACAGAACTTGAAAGGCTGTCAGGCAGAGGTAACTGAAGATGCTTCATGGCAGATGTGAGCATTGTCTTACAGGCAAAATACGGTCTTATGTCTCTGAGACCTCTGAAGCCTAAACGTTTGCAGAAGTTCCAAAGACGAACAGCAGAGGTAACTGAAGATGCTTCATGGCAGATGTGTGCATTGTCTTACAGGCAAAATACGGTCTTATGTCTCTGAGACCTCTGAAGCCTAAACATTTGCAGAAGTTCCAAAGACGAACAGCAGGGACTGGGGGGTGGGGCGGGGGGAGCTGTGTGTGTAGCAATTTTGAGGAATTAAAAATGTTATGCTGTCGTAGGGAAATAACCACATTTCCGTAACTTAGAGGTTACAGAACAGGACGTGAAACCTTCAGTTCATTGCGGAGACAGCATTTGTGGTCTGGTGATTACTAAAGTAATGGTAACTTTCGAAGGAGATTTGGGAAGTGAGGATGGGCAGCCATTAATTTTGTTAGCTGTGAAGTAGAGCCTTAAGAAGACCTCACCCTGAATGGAATTTTTCTACACCCATATAAGGAATGAAAATATATGACCTTTTGAATTCAGTGTTCAATTGTGGCTCGGGACAAAAGGAGCATTAAATAAAGCTTTTAAATTTGAAATCGCTCTCCCCTCCTTGCTGCCCATCCACCCCTAATCTCAATGGTGGCAGAGTAATTAGATTGCAGAACTCAGCCACCTCGGAGATCAAGTCTGTAAACTTAGCAGAGAAAAAAATTAAATTGCTCTATTTACCACAAAAAAGAAATAGAATTTATTATATCTTAAATGAAAACTCACTTACTTAAGGAAACAGTATTCTGTATATGAAAGGCAAGGTATTGTTGAGAGAGCATAAAACAGGAATCAGAATTCTAATTTTGGCTCTGCCATTAACTTGGGGGTTTTGGGTCTCATAGGCTTAATTTCTTATACAATGGAGGGATGGAACTAGGTGGTTTCTTTCTAAGAAATCTTCAGATCTAAATTTTTATTATCTATATTTTTACGCTTTCTCAGGAAAACCTAGAAGCAGCATCAGCTGTTTTGTGGGAGGCAATGTGAGCAGAGAAGAGATGATGTATATTGGGCAGGTCTCTGAGGTTCAGGCACCATTTATTCCCTTTTCAACAGAGTACCATCAACAGAAAGTGATTCCACTGCCAGCATCTCTCTGGTACAGGAGTCTTTAAAGACCACAAAAATCATGCTCCTGGCATGCAGTGCAGTGAAAGACTTAATATGGCCCTTCTAGCCATGGTCTTTGTAACTCTCACCAAATGACTGGGTGGGACTATGCAAATGAGGTGCTTATGGGCTACCAAGGGAATTGGATAGCCTACTAATAATGTAAATAAGGTGCATGGTACCCTTTTGGGGGTGGGACAATGCAAAGAAGGTATATGGAACCCTAACAAGTGGATTGGTCAGTTTCACCACCCTGCTAGGCTTAAAACGAGCCATCCCAGAGGTGGACAGAGGGGACCCTGTGACCACCAAGAAGAAGAGGCAGGAGCAGAGTGCATCCTTTGGATTCAGGATCCCTGCACTGAGAACCTCCTCAACCCAGGAAACAGAGAGAGCTATAATACCAGAGATGGCAAGAAGCAGAGGTAGCAGAACCAGGAGACTGACAGGAGACCAATAAGAGACCAGCAGGAGATGGTGCTGTAAACTTCCAGTCCATGGAGCAAGGAAGTCGAGCACCTTCAGTCAGGAGGCTGGCTGTCAGAGTAGGGTGCCTCCAAGTGCTTGGTGGAGCTAGGTTTGCCAACCCACAAGGCTAGGGCTGAGCACCTTCAGGCCAGCGTTCACTGGAGGAGTGCGGTGTGTCTGGGCACTTATTGGCAGAGCTAAAAGAGCTTTATAACACTTGCCTGAGCAGGGCAGAGGCTGGGCAGAGGGGCCAGGGTCAGAGAGAGACCTGCCTGGGGGTGTGGCTGAGGAGAGGCTGTCTTGATCAAAGAACTGTGTCCTGAGCTTTCCTGAACCTGAATTATAATCTGTTACTTCTCTAACGAACCCCATAGCTGTGAGCATGGTCTGTGAGTTCAGTGTAGCCATTGCAACAAATTATGGAACCCAGCAGAGAAGTAGAGAGTGCTGAGGGAGGGACTGTTGGTGTCAGAATTGGTAAAAAGGTTGGAGGGTCTGGCCTCTGTCTCATAGGAATCAGCCTTGGACTCTCCTTCCCCCTTGTGAAGTTAGAGGAGGGCAGATGCCTCCACCATGCCATTTTTGCCTGGTATTAAACAGGGGAATTAAAGACACTGGGTGCTCACATGTGACCATCTTCAGGGTTTATTCACCAAGGTAGAGTTGGAATAAAGTACAGTATAAATGCACTCATATTTTCAAACATTGACAGGAGTGGGGAGAGAGATATAGTGTCTAGTGTATTTTCTCTACCAGTTAAACAGTTGCTATTGAGTTGACTCATGGTGACCATGTCTGTTGGAGTAGGAATATGCTCTGTAGGGTTTCCAATGGCTGATTTTTCACTTGGACTCCTGGGTGGCACAAACGGTTAACAGGCTCAGCTGCTAAATGAAAGGTTGGAGGTTTGAGTCCACCCAGAGGCATCTGAGAGGAAAGTCCCGGTGAGCTACATTCAAAAAATCAGCCACTGGAAACCCTACAGGGCACAGTTCTACTCTGACATGCATGGGGCCAACATGAGTCAGAATCACCTGGAAGGCAGCTGGTTTTCTCTGCAGAGTCTATTAAGCTGTACACTGTGAGATATTTATAGAAACCTAAGTCAGATCATGTAATTTCTTTAATTAAAACCGTCTAATGAATTTTCATCCCATTCAGGAAGAAAAGTCAAAATCGTGGCAACAGCCTACAGGCCTCTACATAATCTTCTCCCCCTCCTCCCACCTCTGAGCTCCTGTTGCCAGATGGGCTTCCTCCCTGCAGCCTCCTGTACTCCGGTCAGATGGCCTCCTATTTGCTCCTCACATATGTCAAGCACACTGCCAGCACAGGGCCTTTGCAGGTCTCTTTGCCTCCAACCCCTCCGCTTTATCATACTGCAGTATTTTTTTATGGAGTGAGGATTTATTGTGTCTCTTACACTCAGCTGCCTATCTGTGGCCTTGTAACCTTCATGGTCAATGAGCACTGAAGCAAAAATAACTAACATATTCTGAGGAACTTCATAGACATTTCCACCCCACCACACATGCTTCCAACAACTCCAACTTCCCAACACTGCTTCCAACAATTCACAGCACTGGTTCCCAGTAAACAGGCTCCTCCACCCCCTTTTCTGGAAACCTCTGCAATGTAAGCAGATTGCATCTCTCCTTATCCTCCCAGACCCTCCCCAGGTTCCCCTCCACTGACCGGGAACCACGTCCAGCTGCACAGGGTCGCTGAGGCTGGTCTGGCCTGTCTGGCATCTGTACTCCCCACTGTCGTTGATAGTAGCCTTAAAGCCGTAGTTGGGCTGGACCTGAGCTGGGATGGGGCTTCCTCTGTGGAACCACTGGGTGGCACTTTTTGCAGGGGTGTGGGCCCCATGGCACTTCAGAGTCACGTAGTCGTCTTGGAGCACATTGATCCATGGGGGCTCAAGGTTCACCACTGCCTTCGGGAGATCTTCTGAGGAGCAGAGGGCAGAAAAGAGTGTGAATAAGTTTAGGGGCACCGTTGATTCCAAAGTAGCTCCCAGAGGAGATCAAGGGCCAGAGTGAACTGCTATAGACCCAAGTAAAGATCATTCCCTTGGATCATCAGGTCTTTGGTGAATCCAGTGGGAATCTCGTCAAGAGTCAAATCTCAGGGCACACTGAAATGAGGGAACAGCCCATGCTGAACCTGAACCTGATTCTTGGTAGAACAGACATTTTCCTGCATAGTAAATACAGCATCACATTGTGAGGGAATAACACCATCAATCCAAGAAAGCAAAGAGTAAATTTACCAGCTCGTGTATCTGCAGAAGCTGTAAAAGAGAAGAGAGAGGGTTAATGTAGAACAGAAGAAGACAATGAGAGCACACTTAGTTGTGTGTGTGGAGGAGGACCAGGGAGATGTGATCTTAGCTTCCTTCTTTCCACAGGACCCATCTCAAGACCCTGTTCCCAGCTGATCTCTTATACCATCACTCAGTTCTCACATCCTCGTTAACTTCTCCCAGTCTCTTCACATGGCTACAAATTACCATGAATATTTTGTGCAGAATGGCTTCCTAGGGACTCAGGAAGTATCTCTGAATTCTGACTTTAGGAACCAGTGGAACAGTAAGAACTCAGGGTCCTCTCTCTCCTCTCAATCTGTTCCCAGCTTCCAGTGCCTGCTCCTCACCACACTGGTCCCTGGAGTCAGGGGGGTAGGAGTGGTTGAAATTGCCTGTTAAAGAATGACCTCACTCACCCAGCAGCAGCAAAGCCGTCAGTGGCTGAAGCAGGCACAAGTTGCCAGGATGCAAATCCTGAAACACCTGGGTCTCAAAAGTCATCCCAGAGCTGGGCCAGAGTCCACTGGGGTTTAGAAGATGAGCGGAGAAATGAGGAGGGAACTGTACATGCTCTTATGTAGGTTTTCTCAGTCACCAGATTCTTACGTAAGTTTTCGCAGTCACCACATTCTATTTCTGCTGACCTCTCAGTCATAAGTGAAACTGGAAGTTGAATCTGTGTGGTGCAATGGATTCTTTTTGTATGGCCTATCCCTCCATGCTCCTCTACCTACCACCAAATTACTGAGTGGGACTATGCAGATGAGGTACTTGTGGCCACCGAGGGGATTAGATAGCTTGCTAATAATGCAAATAAGGCACACGGTACATTTGTGGAGATGGGACCACGCAAACAAGGTGTATGGAACCTAAAGAGGGGATTGG
The DNA here is from genome assembly GCF_030014295.1 of Loxodonta africana. Taxonomy (NCBI): domain Eukaryota; kingdom Metazoa; phylum Chordata; class Mammalia; order Proboscidea; family Elephantidae; genus Loxodonta; species Loxodonta africana. The sequence goes on along the minus strand of NC_087344.1, from coordinate 196,865,347 downwards.
TCAGTTTTGCCACCCCACTCGGCTTAAAATGAGCCATCTCAGAGGTGAAAGTGGGGGAAGGGCTCGCTGCCACCAAGAAAAAGAGGTACAAATGGAGCGTGTCCTTTGGACCTGGGTACCCTGCGCTGAGAACCTCCTAACCCAGAAGACAGAAAGAGAACTGTAACACCAGAGATGGCGAGAAGCAGCAGCAGAGTAACTGTGGCAGCAGAGGCAGCAGAACCAGGAGACAGCCAGGAGATGGTGCGGTGGGCTTCCCGGCCCATGGAGAGATAAAGCTGAGTGCCTTTGGGCAGGAGGGTTGCCGGCAGAGTAAGGTGCCTCTGAGCATGTGGCGGAGCTGGGCTCGCTGACCCATAGAGCTAGAGGGTGGAGTGTCTTCGGGCCAAGGCTTACTGGAGCAGTGCGGTGCCTTGGGGCACTTAGTGGCAGAGCTAAAGAGTTCTGTAACACTTGCCTAAGCCAGGATGAGGAACGAGGGGTGAGGGCCAGAGAGGGGCCTGCCTGCAGATACGGCTGAGAAGAGGCTGTCCTGATGGAAGAACTGTATCCTGGGTCATTTCTTTTTTTCTTTCTTTTTATCCTCTTTCTTTCTTTTTATTGTACTTTAGATGAAGGTTTACAGAACAAACTAGTTTCTCATGAAACAGTTGGTACACACATTGCTGTACGACTGGTCAACCACACCAGGACGTGTCAACACCCTCCTTTCTCAACCCTGGGTTTTCTATTACCACCTTTCCTGTTTCCTCCTGCCTTGCAGTCCCTGCCCCAGGGCTGGCCCACCCCTTTAGTCTTGCTGAGTCATTTCTGATTCTGAATTGTACTGTACTGTTACTTCCCTAATAAACACCATAATTGTGAGTATTGTCTGTGAGTTGTGTGTTTTGTGTGTGTGTGTGTGTGGCCATTGCAATGAATTATCAAGCCCAGCAGAGATGTAGAGAGTGCCATGGGAGGGACAGCTGGTGTCAGAATTGCTAATAAGGTTGGAGAGAGGAGTGATGTCTGACCTCCACCTCATAGGAATCAGCCTTAGACTACTGATCTTGATTCTCCTTTCCCCTTGTGAAGTTAGAGGAGGTCTGATGCTGCCACATCACCATCTTTACAGTCTGCTTTATAGAGAAACCTGTCGATCGTGTACCATTTCATTTTGCCCTTGTGAAAACCCTAGGAGAGAGGCAGGGATTATTGTTGTATTCAGGGGTGGATTACTCAGTAAGGTAAAAAAAAAAAAAAGTAAGGTAAGCACAGACTTATTTGTGCTTACTTACTAATCTGTAGTGACCGATTTCACATGTGCTTCAGATGTGGTGAAACTTATGTGAAATCGGTGGCTACAGATTAGTAAATAAACACAAGTAAGCCTCTGTTTACCTTGCTTACTGGGTAATCCATCCCTGTCAGGGATTGTAAATTTGAAAAGAGGCTTCGATTCTGTAGGAAGGTGCTGTGGGAGAAAGATAGATGCCAGCCATACCTAGAAGCAGAACCTTTCATGTGGAGAAAAAATGTGAAATTGTTCACTACAGATGATCTGGTCAGCAAGGTAAGCACCATGCTTACTTTACCTATTGGGTAATCTGCCCCTGGTGGTACTGGTGAAAAAACTTGTGGGAAAAAACACCACGAAGCAGAGCTAGGCAGGAAGCCCATGTCTTGAGTTCTCAGTTCAGTGCTCTTCCGTCGACACTCGGCGAGCTGTCTCTCTGGCCAGTATTCTTGCATACAGAAACTGCCAAATGAGTTTCAACCAGACAAGATAAAGAAATAACTCCTCGACCATGGTTTCAGGGGACATCTAGGTCAACTGGCATAACAAAGTTTATTAAGAAAATGTTCTGCATCCCACTTTGGTGAGTGATGTCTGGGGTCTTAAAAGCTTACAAGCGGCCATCTAAGATACATCTATTGGTCCTAACCCACTTGGAGCAAAGCAGAATGAGGAACACCAAAGACACAAGGAAAATATTAGCCCAAGAGACAAAAGGGCCGCATAAACCAGAGATGCCATCAGCCTGAGACCAGAAGAACTACATGGTGCCTGGCTACCACTAATGACCGCCCTGACAGGGAACATAACAGAAAGTCCCTGACAGAGTGGGATAAAAGTGTGGAACAGAACTCAAATTTACATAAAAACACCAGACTTAACGGTCTGACTGAGACTGGAGGAGACCCTGAAACTGTGGCCCTCAGATGCTCTGGCAACCCAGAACTAAATCCATTCCCAAAGACCACTCTTCAGACAAAGATTAGACTGGAGTACAAAACATAAAATAATACTTCTGAAGAGTGTGCTTCTTAGTTCAAGCAGAAACAAGAGCTCAAATAGGTGGCTCCTATCAAGGAGGCAGAATAAGAAGGCAGGAAGGGACGGGGTGGAAAGGGGGAGTGTGCTGTCACATTGTAGAGATTGCAGTTAGTGTCACATGACAATATGTGAATAAAATTGTGTATGAGAGCTTAACTTGAGCTCTAAACTTTCATCTAAAGTACAATCTTAAAAAAAAGACACAAGGGAAAGGTTAGGCCAACTAACGCACCTCGACTACCACAGCATCTACAAGAATGAACCCGCACAGCTAGACGGTACCCGGCTACCACCACTGACTGCTCTGACAGGGATCCCAGACAGAGCAGGAGAAAAATGTAGAACAAAATTCAAATTCACAGAAAAAGACCAGACTTACTGGTCTGACAGAGACTGGAGAAACCCCGAGAGTATGGCCACTGCACTACCTTTTAACTCAGTACTAAAGTCACTCCTGAGGTTCACCCTTCAGCCAAAGATTGGACAGGCCTATAAAACAAACAATAACCCACACAGTTCAACCATATATACAAGACTAAATGGGCATACCAGCCCAGAGGCAGGGACTAGAGGGCAGGAGGGAACAGGAAAGTTGGACTCATGGAAATGGGGAACCCGAAGTCAAGAAGGGGAGAGTGCTGACATGTCAAAGCATTGGCAACCAATGTCATGAAAATATATGTGTATGAGTTGTTCGATGAGAAACTAATTGGCTGTGCAAATTTTCACCTAAATCACAATTAAAAAAAAAGAAAGAACCCCTCTAAATCTGCAATCTATAAGAAACAATATTTAAAAAACAACAAAATTAGCATAGTTATCAGCGGGAGACACTCAACTCAAGAAAGTCTCTAAATAAGCCATAGCCAGGGCTTTCCTCCATGTCCTCCAAACCCCACCCCCCAAATGCACACACACACACAATTTCCAGAGTTAAAAATAAATTTGGTAAGAAAGCCATAATGTAATTTCCAATGTTATGTGACAGCGCAGGTCACCAGACGGTATGACTGGGTTAAGCAGCACGGCATAATGGTCACAGCATTTAGAAGTCAGACTATGGGATGGTGGACAGTGTACTCAAACTCTGTAAGCCTCAGTTTCCTTATGTGTAAGGTGGAGATAATGAGAACTAGACAAGATAATGCAGTACCTTACGGACAATGTCTGATATATAATACGTGTTCAATAAAAGGTAGTTTTTATGACTGTTACCAAAAGTTCTTTACCTTTAGATTTTTACAGAAGTCTTGATTCCATTCAAATATATTTAATTTAAGAGAATTCCTGGTCAAAATCTCATCAAGAAGGTATTGGAGTTGTTTCCTCAGCAGGAGCTTAAATACATGGGGTCCCCAAGAGTCAGAATCCACTCCATCACCTTTAAAAAAAATCTCTTTCTCCAAATCCAGTGAATGGCCATACAAACAGATGAAGTTCTGATACATGCTACAGCATGGATGAACCCTGATGATATTTGCAAGGGAAATAAACCAGACCCAAAACAACAAACGTTGCATGATTTTCCTTTCATCACATCTATACAATAGGCAATTTCCTAGACCAACGAAGGAGACTAGAGGTTTCCCAGGGTAGCAGGCAAGGAGAAACAGGAGGCCATTATTAAGCAGGAACAGAGTTTGTTTGGGAATGACTGAAAAAAAAAAAAAGTGGAAACCTACATTGGTGATGGTTAGAAAACATTGTGAAAGTACATAACGCTGAATTTTGCACTCAGAAATGGTGAAAATGATATATTCTGTCTGAGATATATTTTCACCACAATTAAAGACAGAGACAGAGAGAAGAGGGAGATGAGTGGGAAGAGAACCATTAAGATACCCAAGGAACGACTGTCTGGCGTGAGGCTTGTGCGTTTCCTTGCGTGCAAACTTGATTTCTAAGAAAAAGAGTCTTGAAGCAAATATTAGACCCTCTCTGTCCGCAGGCCTTGCAAGACGCGGATGACTGCCGTCTGCCATCTACCAGGCGCGGCATCAGCGATGAGTTAACAAGAGGGACGCTCGGGTGGAAGGAGGGACTGACGCCTGGATAGGTATGCGGTAAGGCAGGAGTGGGATACAATGCATGGGTCGTACAATCCGGGGGGCGGGAGTAGGGGTGTTCTCGGTCAATTTCTGTCCACGCCGAGATCAGTTGGCGCCTTGCTAATACCGTCGTGTTAGGGAGTCGGGGAAGGGTATGTGCTGCCACTGCCCCTCCGCCGCCGGGACTCCGCTGTAACAGGCCAACACGACTAAGACCGGATCGGGTGCAGGTCTCCGCTCTGCACAGCCTGTCTGAACAGAGAAACGGACACGGCTGTTAAGGCAAAGTGTAAGCGTTTATTTAGTTGGCCAGGTAAAGGAGCTTTTCCGGACTTGAGTCGCCAAGGCAGCTCCCCGACACTAGGCGGAAGTCAGGTTTTAGGAGGTCATCATAGTAAGCACAAGCAAGAAGTTATACGTATTCAGGATTTTAGCTGATTATTCATTATGGAACGGGCTAGGAATCTGCACTGGAGCGGCTGACGGACCCTTTACTTCTAAGATAGGTCCGGCTTGCCAGAGATGACGTTAAGTCCGGTGATTTTTTCCTTTCTTGACTTGAGTCTTTTGATTCCTTGACAAGAGTTTCCTGATTTATCAGCGCATGTCTGGTGGTCTGGTGCTGGTTTTTCTTAGAACCTGTTTATGACTTTTACCTGCGGAATTACCCCGAAGTTAAAACAATATAAAGGATAGGGAAGTGGTTTACAATAGTCACACAGTTTTGATCTGAAGCCTCCATATAGCCTGCTTCTGTGGTGAGGGCAGGAGTGCGATTTAGCAACCACAGCATACCCGTTGGGCATGTGCACTTTCCCAGCCGGCTGCTGTCTCACATTTCTCCTCCCACCTTCTGTGCCTCCCCCTCCGCATTGACAACCATCAGCCCACCTTGACCTCCCCCGCCTCCCAGCCAGTTGGACATTCCAAAATTCCTTCCTAACATTGCTCAGTCTCAAAGCTGCAGCCCTGGTAAGGGTCTCGGCGATCACAAGCTTGACTCCCCCAGCCGAGCTTTGCCCTTGCAGCTGGCCAAAATGCCAGGACACGCAAGCGCAGGCGTGGCCGCAACGAGGACCTCAGGTCCGCTCCTGGCCATCGCACACCAGAGGCTGTCCTGGCTCCCGGGGCTTCCGGCAGACAGAGAACACGAGCGCCCAGCGGGACCTCGTAGGAAATACCAGAGGGCAGAGGAGCAAGTAGGAGTCAGCGGGCAAAAACCTCTACCAGGACGAGGAGGAGGCATTGGTGGGCGCGAGAGTTCACCAGAGGACTGAGACCGGAGCAGCGGCTGGTGGGGGCTGGGGGACAGTGCGTGGGGGAGTTGGCCGGGCACCCCGCCGGGTCCTCTGGCCTTGCTCGCGCTCGGCTCCGTGCCTTCGCTCAGCACGGCCCTTCCTGAGGCTCGCGAAGCGGCCGAGGGCACCGGTGTTCACGTGGCGTCACAGCCGCGTGGCGTCACAAGCCGGGGAGCGGAGACACGCCCACACCCGCCATCGGAATGTTCCAGTGGTCTAACTTGCTCTGTTCAGGTCTCAGTCTCCCCTGGAGCCGTGGGTTCGAATCCCACTGCTGACAAGACTCTGGTAACTGCCTTCTTAGCCAGCCCCAGCCCCAGCCCTACTGCCCACCATGAAACACACCCCTCCTACCTGCCTGCACCCGCATTCCCCCGGTCTTTAGACTTCACATCACAGATATCTCATTTCTCTTACCCTTGTCCTCCCTCCACCCCTGCCCTTTCCCTCTTCCTCTCCCTAACCCTCTCCTTCTTCCTCCGGCTTTGTCAGGCCCCGATTACCCAACAAGCAAGGTAGGCACACGGGTCCAATTGTTAGGCTTCCCACCAATCTGCAGCTCACGATCTCACCGCTCTCCCACCGCAGCAAGGATGTGGTGAAGCCCACGTGAAACCGCTCACCACAGAGTAGGGAGCCAATACAGTGGAGCCCGCCCGTGCGCGCGACCCTGGCTCAACGCAAGCCGCTGCTCACCGGCCTTCCTGGTTAATCCGCCCCTGGTCTTTAGCCCCGTTTGCCTGCGTGTGTCTGTGGGCTCCATCTGGCCCGTGTGGAAAGCCCTCCCCGGTGGTCCTCTACCTTCTGCCCGCTGAACAGTAGCAACTCGCTTTTGCCCTGCGCTGCTGCAAGCAGCACCACACCACCCAAAACCTTGGCCATCATCCCGCCCTTTCCACACCAGCCTCCTGCCCATTCCTCTCTCCCGCCCCGAATCCCCTTCCCACTAACACCCGCTGCGCCCTCTCTTCAGCCCGTGGTCTCCACGCTTGTTGAGTTTGGGGACCTTGCCTCCCCACACCGGCCATGCCGCTGCATTTTCAGCCCCACCACCGGCTGGCGAGGAGAAGCCAGAGCCGGGCACAGGGCCCGGTCCACCTCGGGCGTGCCACATCCCAGTTCCACGCGGGTAGCCGCTGCCTGGGAGCAGACCCACCGCGCCAACGACCTCTCTGCTGCCGAAGAGCTCTTTCGATGGGTGGGCCGCCTCCCGCTCCACAACCCACCCCCTCCAGCACAGCATCCTAAGGAGTGCGGCTGGCCGGAGGACGGAGGGCGGAAGGCAGGCTCAGACCGCTGTGGCCACTTTGTCCGACGTCCCGCCGCTGGCAGGCAGCCGCCACAGGAGGATGCAGGCGTCCCGCTCCCTTGCTGCCGGACCTCCTGTGCCCACACCCCCAAGCACGGGCGAGAAAACTGGCCGCCCAAGGGGGCCCTGCGGGTGCATGCCGTGGGTCGCCGCCGGGACAGCTGTGAGCACCTCTGCGCGCCACAGGCCACCTGGCCTGGCTGGGATTGGCGCTGGCCGACCAGGCTCCTTCGGGCTCTAGGCTTCCTCCCAGCCACGGGATGGGCAGGGACTACCTCTCTCCCTCCGCCTCCGTCCAGGACCCTCGACACGCCTGGCACCTGCCTCTCTTCCACGTCGGTCGCCCAGACCCCTTCCCTTGCCCGCCCGTCCCGCCCACCCGCACCAGGCCGCCGGCCCCAGGCTGGCCGCCGCCGCCTGCCTGGCTCTAGGGGAGCAGAGAGACAGACGCCCCGGCCAGGTAGTGAGCAGCGTCCTGAGCCCAGCGGCGGGCCAGCGAAGACAGGGCAGGGGCACAGGCTGGAGCCAGCCGCCCGGACGCCGGCAGCGCATGGGTGGTTCAGTGGTAGAATTCTCGCCTGCCACGCGGGAGGCCCGGGTTCGATTCCCGGCCCATGCAGTCCCCTGTCCCCTTTTGGTCGCTCTGCCCCAATTCACACCGCCGCCTGCTCAGTGCTTGCTCTGCTCTGCTCTGCTCTGCTCTGCTCTGCTCTGCTCTGCTCTGGCTCTCCTACTACACTCGGGGCAACTCTCCCAGAGCCCTGGGGCTCCGCTCCCACCTGCAGCCCACCAGTGTGCCAGCGCCCTGCGCCTCTCCCACACCCTGGGGCCGAAAGCACACCGCGCTCCGGCGCCGACCGCCAGTGGGCTCTACCCCAACACTTCTCCCGGGCAGCCACCCTTTTCTCTTCATCACCCTGACGAAACCTTAGCCACACGTTTCACTTCACAGAGGACCACCGTGCAACACGCGGGCTTTGGCTGCGGGGACTCCATGCCTCTTCCCATCTCACCACCCTTCCTGGCCACGCTCCCAAAATGACACCATCCTTGCTGGACCATTACCAAGGAAGTCGCACGGCCGGATCCATACTCGGAAAAGCAACGCATTACGCTCCCCTACCATGTCCTGGTCATCATCGCGCACGAGAAAATGAAAGTCATGTCAGTACAGTCACTTTAGCCCACTCCTCCACAACACAGTGGTAAACACGCCCCTTCCTTGCCCGCCTCCCCCTTACCACGATCCAAACTTTTGGCCAAAGGTCACTGGAGGCATCTGTTGCTCGGGCCTCTTTCAATCTCCACTGAGTCCCCCGTCCCACCCCACCGCACCCCACGGTGCCCCAAACGCGCACCTAACGCACTCCCGTGTCCTGACAAAGGGACGTTTAAGCCTCTGGGCCAGTCGCGCGCCCTAAGACCTCACGGCCTTTTCCAGACGTTTTTCTCTCTTCCCTTCTCTTCTAATCTCTCTCTGCGTGTCTCTCTGTGTGTCTGTCTGTTTCTCGCTCCCTCTTCTGTCTGTCCGTCTCTGTCTCTATCTCTGTCTCCCTCTCTGTCTCCCGGTCCCTGTCTCACGCTGGCTCTCTCTCGACAGCACCCTTGCCCCCAATCAACCTCCCACTCTTTAGGTTGACTGACTTCAGGCACAGCACCGCGGGCAACCTTGTCTGGCCGGGTCCAGTCTCATGACGTGCCCTTGGATCTGGGTGGGACCTAAGCCCACCCTCCCAACACTCCCCCCCACCCCCGCCCCCCAGCTAGCCATCTAGTGGTCCTTCCAGCCTCCGCCTGACCCGCCACCACAGACCTCTATCACACGAACACCTTGCCTTGCCCTGATGACGCACATCCACCGGGCTGGCCACCCCCGGCATCCCCAGGGTCGCTCCCGCCCCTCCCATGTCCCCACCCTCATCTCCACACTGGCCTGGCATAATGCTCCGAAGCCCCCAAGCCTCTGCAGCGCCGGCACCTGACTGGGCGGCCGCACTCGCTGCGCCCCCTCCTGCCCTAGGGCGGCTTGGACACTCTGACATCTGGACTCCTTCTCCCACCTGCCAGCACTCAGGACACGTCTGTCCCCTCTTTTGGGTTTCCCTCACCTTTCCCTGTCCTTTGTGTCGTGCCACCCGAACAACCAGCCAGCTTCCTCCACTGCGGTCATCTATCCACAACTCACAAAACAGGGGCAGGAAGGAAGTGCCTGGGGTGACAGTAAGCTTCTCTATGATCACACGGGTTCCTGCTCACAAGGCTATGCCTTTCCATGCCTGGCCTTCTACTGCCCTGACATTCCAAGCCGCTGAGAAGCCCGCGGAGTGCAGTTCTACTCTCAGACACATGGGGTCGCCGGGAGTCAGAATCCACCCCATCGCCCTTTTCAAAAGCCATCTCTTTCTTCAAATCCCGTGAACGGCCACCCCAAGGGATGAAGTTATGCTCATGCCACAACAGGCATGAACCTTGAAGACATTCGCCGAGTCAAGTAAACCAGACCCAAAACAACAAACGTTGTATGATTTTACTTTCGTCGCGTCTGTATAACAGGTAACTTCCCAGACCAACAAAGGAGAATAGACGTTTCCCGGGGTAGCCGGGAAGGGGAAACAGGAGGCCCTCATTATGTGGGAACAGGGTTGGTTTGGGAATGACTAAAAAAAAAAAAAGTGGAAATGGTGGCGGTTAGAAAAGACGGCGAACGTCCTTAAAGCCACTGAATTCTGCACTCAGAAATGGTGAAAATGATATATTCTGTCTTAAGTATACTTTCACCACAATTAAAGACAGAGAGAGCGGGAAGGGGAGGTGAGTGGGAAGAGAACCACGAAGATACCCAAGGAACGACTGTCTGGCGTGAGGCTTGTGCGTTTCCGTGCGTGCAAACTTTATTTCTAAGAGAAGGAGTCTTGAAGCAAATATTAGACTCTCTCTGCCCGCAGGCCTTGCAAGAGGCGGATGACTGCCGTCTGCCATCTACCAGGCGCGGCATCATCGATGAGTTAACAAGAGGGACGCTCGGGTGGAAGGAGGGCCGGACGCCTGGATAGGTATGCGGTAAGGCAGGAGTGGGATACAATGCATGGGTCGTACAATCCGGGGGGCGGGAGTAGGGGTGTTCTCGGTCAATTTCTGTCCACGCCGAGATCTGTTGGCGCCTTGCTAATACCAGTCGTGTTAGGGAGTTGAGGAAGGGTATGTGCTGCCACTGCCCCTCCGCCGCCGGGACTCCGCTGTAACAGGCCAACACGACTAAGACCGGATCATGTCCAGGTCTCCGCTCTGCACAGCCTGTCTGAACAGAGAAACGGACACGGCTGTTAAGGCAAAGTGTAAGCGTTTATTTAGCTGGCCAGGTAAAGGAGCTTCTCCGGACTTGAGTCGCCAAGGCAGCTCCCCGAAACTAGGCGGAAGTCAGGTTTTAGGAGGTCGTCATAGTAAGCACAAGCAAGAAGTTATACGTATTCAGGATTTTAGCTGATTATTCATTATGGAACGGGCTAGGAATCTGCACTGGAGCGGCTGACGGACCCTTCTCTTCTAAGATAGGTCCGGCTTGCCAGAGATGACGTTAAGTCCGGTGATTTTTTCCTTTCTTGACTTGAGTCTTTTGATTCCTTGACAAGAGTTTCCTGATTTATCAGCGCATGTCTGGTGGTCTGGTGCTGGTTTTTCTTAGAACCTGTTTATGACTTTTACCTGCGGAATTACCCCGAAGTTAAAACAATATAAAGGATAGGGAAGTGGTTACAATAGTCACACAGTTTTGATCTGAAGCCTCGATATAGCCTGCTTCTGTGGTGAGGGCAGGAGTGCGATTTAGCAACCACAGCATACCCGTTGGGCAAGTGCACTTTCCCAGCCGGCTGCTGTCTCACATTTCTCCTCCCACCTTCGGTGCCTCCCCCTCCGCATTGACAACCATCAGCCCACCTTGACCTCCCCCGCCTCCCAGCCAGTTGGACATTCCAAAATTCCTTTCTAACATTGCTCAGTCTCAAAGCTGCAGCCCTGGTAAGGGTCTCGGCGATCACAAGCTTGACTCCCCCAGCCGAGCTTTGCCCTTGCAGCTGGCCAAAATGCCAGGACACGCAAGCGCAGGCGTGGCCATAACGAGGACCTCAGGTCCGCTCCTGGCCATCGCACACCAGAGGCTGTCCTGGCTCCCGGGGCTTCCGGCAGACAGAGAACACGAGCGCCCAGCGGGACCTCGTAGGAAATACCAGAGGGCAGAGGAGCAAGTAGGAGTCAGCGGGCAAAAACCTCTACCAGGACGCGGAGGCATTGGTGGGCGCGAGAGATCACCAGAGGACTGAGACCGGAGCAGCGGCTGGTGGGGGCTGGGGGACAGTGCGTGGGGGAGTTGGCCGGGCACCCCGCCGGGTCCTCTGGCCTTGCTCGCGCTCGGCTCCGTGCCTTCGCTCAGCACGGCCCTTCATGAGGCTCGCGGAGCGGCCGAGGGCACCCGTGTTCACGTGGCGTCACAGCCGCGTGGCGTCACAAGCCGGGGAGCGGAGACACGCCCACACCCGCCATCGGAATGGCCCAGTGGTCTAACTTGCTCTGTTCAGGTCTCAGTCTCCCCTGGAGCCGTGGGTTCGAATCCCACTGCTGACAAGACTCTGGTAACTGCCTTCTTAGCCAGCCCCAGCCCCAGCCCTACTGCCCACCATGAAACGCACCCCTCCTACCTGCCTGCCCCCGCATTCCCCCGGTCTTTAGACTTCACATCACAGATATCTCATTTCTCTTACCCTTGTCCTCCCTCCACCCCTGCCCTTTCCCTCTTCCTCTCCCTAACCCTCTCCCTCTTCCTCCGGCTTTGTCAGGCCCCGATTACCCAACAAGCAAGGGAGGCAGGGGCCCAATTGCTAGGCTTCCCACCAATCTGCAGCGCACGATCTCACCGCTCCCCCACCGCAGCAAGGATGTGGTGAAGCCCACGTGAAATTGCTCACCACAGAGTAGGAAGCGAATACAGTGGAGCCCGCCCGTGCGCGCGACCCTGGCTCAACGCAAGCCGCTGCTCACCGGCCTTCCTGGTTAATCCGCCCCTGGTCTTTAGCCCCGTTTGCCTGCGTGTGTCTGTGGGCTCCATCTGGCCCGTGTGGAAAGCCCTCCCCGGTGGTCCTCCACTTTCTGCCCGCTGAACAGCAGCAACTCGCTTTTGCCCTGCGCTGCTGCAAGCAGCACCACACCACCCAAAACCTTGGCCATCATCCCGCCCTTTCCACACCAGCCTCCTGCCCATTCCTCTCTCCCGCCCCGAATCCCCTTCCCACTAACACCCGCTGCGCCCTCTCTTCAGCCCGTGGTCTCCGCGCTTGTTGAGTTTGGGGACCTTGCCTCCCCACACCGGCCATGCCGCTGCATTTTCAGCCCCACCACCGGCTGGCGAGGAGAAGCCAGAGCCGGGCACAGGGCCGGGCCCACCTCGGGCGCGCCACATCCCAGTTCCACGCGGGTAGCTGCTACCTGGGAGCAGACCCACCGCGCCAACGACCTCTCTGCTGCCGAAGAGCTCTTTCGATGGGTTGGCCGCCTCCCGCTCCACAACCCACCCCCCTCCAGCAGAGCATCCTAAGAAGTGCGGCTGGCCGGAGGACGGAGGGCGGAACGCAGGCTCAGACCGCTGTGGCCACTTTGTCCGACGTCTCGCCGCTGGCAGGCAGCCGCCACAGGAGGATGCAGGCGTCGCGCTCCCTTGCTCCCGGACCTCCTGTGCCCACACCCCCAAGCACGGGCGAGAAAACTGGCCGCCCAAGGGGGCCCTGCGGGTGCATGCCGGGGGTCGCCGCCGGGACAGCTGTGAGCACCTCTGCGCGCCACAGGCCACCTGGCCTGGCTGGGATTGGCGCTGGCCGACCAGGCTCCTTCGGGCTCTAGGCTTCCTCCCAGCCACGGGATGGGCAGGGACTACCTCTCTCCCTCCGCCTCCGTCCAGGACCCTCCACACGCCTGGCACCTGCCTCTCTTCCACGTCCGTGGCCCAGACCCCTTGCCCACCCCGCCCCCCTACCCCCCCCCGCCCCCCGCACCAGGCCGCCGGCCCTGGGCTGGCCGCTGCCGCCTGCCTAGCTCTAGGGGAACAGAGAGACAGATGCTCTGGCCAGGTAGTGAGCAGCGTCCTGAGCCCAGCGGCGGGCCAGCGAAAACAGGGCAGGGGCACAGTCTGGAGCCAGGCGCCCAGACGCCAGCAGCGTATGGGTGGTTCAGTGGTAGAATTCTCGCCTGCCACGCGGGAGGCCCGGGTTCGATTCCCGGCCCATGCAGTCCCCTGTCCCCTTTTGGTCGCTCTGCCCCAATTCACACCGCCGCCTGCTCAGTGCTTGCTCTGCTCTGCTCTGGCTCTCCTGCTACACTCGGGGCAACTCTCCCAGGGCACTGGGGCTCCGCTCCCACCTGCGGCTCGACAGTGTGCCAGCGCCCTGAGCCTCTCCCACACCCTGGGGCCGAAAGCACACCGTGCTCCGGCGCCGACCGCCAGTGGGCTCTACCCCAACACTTCTCCCGAGCAGCCATCCTTTTCTCTTCATCACCCTGACGAAACCTTAGCCACACGTTTCACTTCACTGAGGACCACCGTGCAACATGCCTCTTCCCATCTCACCACCCTTCCTGGCCACGCTCCCAAAATGACACCATCCTTGCTGGACCGTTATCAAGGAAGTCGCACGGCCGGATCCATACTCGGAAAAGCAACGCATTACGCTTCCGCTACCATGTCCTGGTCATCATCGCGCACGAGAAAATGAAAGTCATGTCAGTACAGTCACTTTAGCCCACTGGTCCACAGCACAGTGGTAAACACGCCCCTTCCTTGCCCGTCTCCCCCTTACCACGGTCCAAACTTTTGGCCAAAGATCACTGGAGGCATTTGTTGTTCGGGTCTCTTTAAATCTCCACTGAGTCCCCCGTCCCACCCCACCGCACCCCACGGTGCCCCAAACGCGCACCTAACGAACTCCCGTGTCCTGACAAAGGGATGTTTAAGCCTCTGGGTCAGTCGCGATCCCTAAGACCTCACGGCCTTTTCCAGACGTTTTTCTCCCTTCCCTTCTCTTCTAATCTCTCTCTGAGTGTCTCTCTGTGTGTCTGTCTGTTTCTCCCTCCCTCTTCTGTCTGTCCGTCTCTGTCTCTATCTCTGTCTCCCGGTCCGTGGCTCCCGCTGCCTCTCTCTCGACAGCACCCTTGCCCCCAATCAACCTCCCGCTCTTTAGGTTGACTGACTTCAGGCACAGCACCGCGGGCAACCTTGTCTGGCCGGGTCCAGTCTCATGACGTGCCCTTGGATCTGGGTGGGACCTAAGTCCACCCTCCTAACACTCCCTCCCCACCCCCGCCACCCGGCTAGCCATCTAGCGGTCCTTCCAGCCTCCGCCTGACCCGCCACCACAGACCTCTACCAAACGAACGCCTTGCCTTGCCCTGATGACGCACATCCACGGGGCTGACCGCCCACGGCATCCCCAGGGTCACTCCCGCCCCTCCCATGTCCCCACCCTCATCTCCACACTGGCCTGGCATAATGCTCCGAAGCCCCCAAGCCTCTGCAGCGCCAGCACCTGACTGGGCGGCCGCACTCGCTACGCCCCCTCCTGTCCTAGGGCGGCTTGGACACTCTGACATCTGGACTCCTTCTCCCACCTGCCAGCACTCGGGACACGTCTGTCCCCTCCTTCGGGTTTCCCTCACCTTTCCCTGTCCTTTGTGCCGTGCCACCCAAACAACCAGCCAGCTTCCTCCACTACGGTCATCCATCCACAACTCACAAAACAGGGGCAGGAAGGAAACGACTGGGGTGACGGTAAGCTTCTCTATGGTCACACGGGCTCCTGCTCACAAGGCTATGCCTTTCCATGCCTGACCTTCTACTGCCCTGACATTCCAAGTCACTGAAAAGCCCGTGGAGTGCAGTTCTACTCTCAGACACACGGGGTCGCCAGGAGTCAGAATCCACCCCATCGCCCTTTTCAAAGGCCATCTCTTTCTTCAAATCCCGTGAACGGCCACCCGAAGCGATGAAGTTGCCATCATGCCACAACAGGCATGAACCTTGAAGACATTCGCCGAGTCAAGTAAACCAGACCCACCCGAAACAACAAACGTTGTATGATTTTACTTTCGTCGCGTCTGTATAACAGGCAACTTCCTAGACCAAAAAAGGAGAATAGACGTTTCCCGGGGTAGCCGGGAAGGGGAAACAGGAGGCCCTCATTAAATGGGAACAGGGTTGGTTTGGGAACGACTGAAAAAAAGAAAGAAAAATGGAAATGGATATTCCTGGCGGTTAGAAAAGACCGCGAACGTCCGTAACGCCACTGAATTCTGCACTCAGAAATGGTGACAATGATATATTCTCTCTTAGGTATACTTTCACCACAATTAAAGACAGAAAGAGAGCGAAGGGGGTGGTGAGTGGGAAGAGAACCACAGAGATACCCAAAGAACGACTGTCTGGCGTGAGGCTTGTGCGTTTCCGTGCGTGCAAACTTGATTTCTAAGAGAAGGAGTCTTGAAGCAAATATTAGACTCTCTCTGCTCGCAGGCCTTGCAAGACGCGGATGACTGCCGTCTGCCATCTACCAGGCGCGGCATCATCGATGAGTTAACAAGAGGGACGCTCGGGTGGAAGGAGGGACCGACACCTGGATAGATCTGTGGTAAGGCAGGGGTGGGATACAACCCATGGGTCGTACAATCCGGGGGGGGCGGGAGTAGGGGTGTTCTCGGTCAATTTCTGTCCACGCTGCCATCTGTTGGCGCCTTGCTAATACCGTCGTGGGAAGGCTACCTGCTGCCACCGCCCCTCAGCCGTTGGGCATGTCCATTTCCCCGACGACCCCCGGTCTCACATTCCTCTCTCCCCCTTACTCTCATCCCCCCCTCCGACCCCACCCGGACCCCCCAGCTGGCCGGGCATTCCCAGATTCCCCTTTCACGCTCTTCTGTCTCCCGGCCGCCGTCGCCCTGCTCAGGGTCTGGGCCTTCACAAGCTTGGCTCCCCCAGCCCAGGTCTGGCCTGGTAGCTGAGCCAAATGCAAGCACGCCCAGAACGCTGGGCGCCTCCTTCCTTCTCCCACACGTACACACCGAGCCAAGTGCCGACTCCGTCAGCCATCCCTGGCAGGACGGCCCTGGGCCGGGCCTCTGGCAAAACGTCAGCCCACTGCGTTGGCCGGGAATCGAACCCGGGTCAACTGCTTGGAAGGCAGCTATGCTCACCACTATACCACCAACGCCGCACGGCCCAGACAAGCCCAAGATGCCACGCGGAACTCGCACCAGCGTGCTGCCGCCGCCGCCGCCCGCCGCCGGACGCAGACCCTTCTCGACGCCTGGCTCACCCGTCCGCGGCTCCGGGCCCTCACAGCACCACCAGCCGCCGCCCGGCGCCAGCCGAGCCCCGCCGCTCTCCACACGCCTCCGCCCCGCCCTCCTCAGCCCCGCCGCTGGGGGGCGCTCTCCCGCTCGCTTCCTCCGGCCTCCCGCCCGCAGCGGGGCGCTCCAGGGCGCGCGGCCCCCCACCCCCGGCCCTGAGCTCCCGGCTGCGGCCTGCCCCCCGGGGCACGCCTGCTCCACACCTCCGGCTCGGCAAGCCCCTTCCATTCTCCGCCACGTCGCGGCCGCTCGGCGACGCTCGGCTAGACCACAACCCGCACCGAGACGGTGCACATCTCCGACAGGCCGCTCTCCACCTGGCACCTGGGAGCAGGAGTCGCTGGGCGGCGTCTGCCTCCCCATCGGGGAATCGAACCCCGGTCTCCCGCGTGACAGGCCGGGATACTCACCACTATACTAACGAGGACGGCGGTGGCCGTCCCGGGTGCAGAACGCTCTCCCGCCGCCGCCTCTGCACACCACGCCGACTCCGACTCCGACGCCGACACCTCCTCCTGCCCCCTGCTCGCTGCATGCTCGGCGACAGAGCGCGCCCCGCCCACCTCCATCCTCGCCGTCCACGCAGCCTGGCACCCGGGCCGGGCCCGGGGGATACCGAAGCTCCGCGTGCGCGGCGGCCGCTTCCCTCCACGGCGGCGAAAGCGCCGGGAGAAAGAAAGGGGATCGAGCGGGCAGAAAACGTCTGCGAGGAGGAGGAGGCATTGGTGGGCGCGAGAGCTGACGTGAGGACGGAGGCCGGGGCAGCGGCTGGCGGGGCCCGGGGGACGGTGCGTGGGGGAGTTGGCCGGGCACCTCGCCGGGTCGGCCGGCCTTGGTGGCGCTCGGCTCCGAGCCTTCGCGCGCGCCGTCCGTCCGTCCGTCCGTCCGTCGGTCGCGCAGCCACAAGGCCGTCCAGGAGGAGTGCCGACCGGCCCAGGGCACCGGCATTGGCGCGGCGTCGCAGCCGGGCCAGCGGCGACGCGCCCACAGCCGCCGTCAGGATGGCCGAGCGGTCTAAGGCGCTGCGTTCAGGTCGCAGTCTCCCCTGAAGGCGTGGGTTCGAATCCCACTCCTGACAAGACAACCTTTTGGCAACAACCGCCTAGTGTCCCCAGCCTTCACCACACGCGTCTCTGCCCTTTACTGGGCGACTGTCCACGCTCGGGCCGTGCAATCCTTCTGCCTCTCCAGCCTCCAGCCCGTGGCCCCACCCCGCTCCGACACCCTAACTTGTCAGGCACATCCCCGACAGCTAGGATGCTCCAGCGCCTTGAACCCCTCTGGTAACTGCCTTTCCGGCCAGCCCCAGCCCAACTGCCCACCATGAAACGCACCCCTCCTACCTGCCTGCCCCCGCATCCGCGAGGTTTCTCGACTTCCCATCACAGCTACCTCCTCTCTCTTACCCCTGTCCTCTCTCTGCCCTCGCCCTTTCCCTCTTCCCTCTGTCTTTCACCTCTCCCTCTCCCTCTCCCTCTCCCTCTCCCTCTCCCTCTCCCTCTGTCTTTGTCAGGCCCCGATTACCCAACAAGCAAGGTAGGCACGGGTCCAATTGTTAGGCTTCCCACCAATCTGCAGCTCACGATCTCACCGCTCTCCCACCGCAGCAAGGATGTGGTGAAGCCCACGTGAAACCGCTCACCACAGAGTAGGGACCGAATACAGTGGAGCCCGCCCGTGCACGCGACCCTGGCTCAACGCAAGCCGCTGCTCACCGGCCTTCCTGGTTAATCCGCCCCTGGTCTTTAGCCCCGTTTGCCTGCGTGTGTCTGTGGGCTCCATCTGGCCCGTGTGGAAAGCCCTCCCCGGTGGTCCTCCAACTTCTGCCCGCTGAACAGCAACTCGCTTTTGCCCTGCGCTGCTGCAAGCAGCACCACACCACCCAAAGCCTTGGCCATCATCCCGCCCTTTCCACACCAGCCTCCTGCCCATTCCTCTCTCCCGCCCCGAATCCCCTTCCCACTAACACCCGCTGCGCCCTCTCTTCAGCCCGTGGTCTCCACGCTTGTTGAGTTTGGGGACCTTGCCTCCCCACACCGGCCATGCCGCTGCATTTTCAGCCCCACCACCGGCTGGCGAGGAGAAGCCAGAGCCGGGCACAGGGCCCGGTCCACCTCGGGCGTGCCACATCCCAGTTCCACGCGGGTAGGCGCTGCCTGGGAGCAGACCCACCGCGCCAACGACCTCTCTGCTGCCGAAGAGCTCTTTCGATGGGTTGGCCGCCTCCCGCTCCACAACCCACCCCCCTCCAGCAGAGCATCCTAAGAAGTGCGGCTGGCCGGAGGACCGAGGGCGGAAGGCAGGCTCAGACCGCTGTGGCCACTTTGTCCGACGTCCCGCCGCTGGCAGGCAGCCGCCACAGGAGGATGCAGGCGTCCCGCTCCCTTGCTCCCGGACTTCCTGTGCCCACACCCCCAAGCACGGGCGAGAAAACTGGCCGCCCAAGGGGGTCCTGGGGGTGCATGCCGGGGGTCGCCGCCGGGACAGCTGTGAGCACCTCTGCGCGCCACAGGCCACCTGGCCTGGCTGGGATTGGCGCTGGCCGACCAGGCTCCTTCGGGCTCTAGGCTTCCTCCCAGCCACGGCATGGGCAGGAACTACCTCTCTCCCTCCGCCTCCGTCCAGGACCCTCCACACGCCTGGCACCTGCCTCTCTTCCACGTCCGTGGCCCAGACCCCTTGCCCGCCCCGCCCCCCTACCCCCGACCCCCGCACCAGGCCGCCGGCCCGGGGCTGGCCGCCGCCGTCTGCCTAACTCTAGTGGAGCAGAGAGACAGATGCTCTGGCCAGGTAGTGAGCAGCGTCCTGTTCTCAGCGGCGGGCCAGCGAAGACAGGGCAGGGGCACAGGCTGGAGCCAGCCGCCCGGACGCCGGCAGCGCATGGGTGGTTCAGTGGTAGAATTCTCGCCTGCCACGCGGGAGGCCCGGGTGCGATTCCCGGCCAATGCAGCTGAGTGTTTTGTTTTCGTTCCAGAATTACTCTAAGCCATTTTCTATTTTAAGATTTATCTTCCTAAAATAAACGAAATCCGTTCGGCTCAGCATTTGGATTCTTTTGATTTGATTTCCCCCTCATTTACCCATTCACTTTCCTTAGAATCCGCTACTCCTTCCTAGAGAGAGCGCAGCAGGGAGGGAGGAGAATGCACGCATGTGGGAATGTCCCTCCTGTTACCGAGACCCTTCCCCACATTCGTATCCCAGGGGAGCTTCCTCCCTAGAGGCCGTTTTGAAAGGCAGGCACGGTGGGGTTTTTCCCTACGCCCTAAGCGAGCTCCGAGCCGGCGCCCAGGACTCGGGTGCAGAGTGACCTCCTGCAGACCGCAGTTCCCCTACGCCCGAAAGGCCAGACGGCCACGTGCGTTCACTGGTCAGTAAAACTGCACTATTCAACATCAGTCCTACGGCCTTGCTAGCTCAGTCTTTGCCCTGGCCCGCCTTCTTTAGACCAGAACATTTGATTTGAACTTTCTGGTGTTTGGGTTTCTCCTGGAAACCAAAAGGAGGAGACATTTCGGAAAGGTGAAAGTGGAAATTGAGGAAGAAAAAACAAGAACGTTTTTAGCCTCCCTGTAGGGTGTCTCCCGCGTGTCAGGCGGGGATCCCACTGTACTAAGGAGGATAGCCGCACTGAAGGACGTAGTAGATTCTAATATTTTACTTTAGAGGACTTAAAGTTGATTTTTATTTAATGTGTTACTTGCCTGGTTCAAAGGAAAGTGCTAATTTTAAAAAAGAGAAATGAAAATCCCTTTCTCTGGTTCGAACCCATTGGGAAGCTTGGGGCGGGAGGTGCTTTAGGACAGACGGAGAGAGTCAAAATGCAGGGATCAATTGGGCCTCTGGACAAGGTATCCTGGTCAACCGTCTCCCAGTGTATTGGTGAGAATCAGTTGGCTGAGTGTGCTGCCAGAGAGATCAACTCTGCTGTGAAGGTGATTGGTCTAGGAAAAAAGGAAGTGTGAAAAATAAAACCATCCTCAAAAGAGAAGGGACATATTTTATAACTCTGAGAGAGAGAAGCTGTCAACTTCAAACTCCTTTCTGCTGTGTTGTTGCTGGAGACCCGCCTCCTGTGGCCCGGGCCGCCGTGAGCCTTCCTGCGCCTTCTCCCCCCAGCCAAGAGGTACGCAGGCCTCTCCCGCCTCTGACTCGGTGTCGCAGAAACTTGAGAAATGGCCAGAAAGTTCCAGGTTCCCCCAGCTTGTTCTAAGGCCGTTCGGAGGCGGTTAGGGCTGAAGCCACATTCCTGGGAGAACAGGGAGTCCTGGTGGCACAGTGGTTAAGAGCTTGGCTGTTAACTAGAAGACTGGCAGTTTGAATCTGCCAGCAGCTGTTCCTTCGAAACTCTGTAGGGCAGTTCTGCTGAGTTGGAGTTGATAGCAATGGATTTAGATTTATTTTTGTTTTAGGAGAATATGGTGTCAGGGAGATTTTAGCCAGGGGCCTGCCAGAGAAAGGCCCTCGCCTCAGAAGGATAAAGGTAGTCTGACCTGCGGTCCTGGAGACCTGGAGGGGTATGTACCCATCCTGGCTCTCCTAACCCTCTCTCCCAGCTCTCAGCTGCCTCCAAACCCCATTCAGTCTCTCCCAAGAGTCTCAAGTGTAGCCCTAAAGCAGGCACCTCTGTGCATGGATGTTAACCACATCATACAGGTATGCTTCCAATGAGCCGTTCATGACTTTATTTCTATCTACTCAGAGAGGTTTAAGCATAGAGGAGCTTACATATAGAGGGTAAATTTTATACATACACTTAAACATATCTGTTTATGTTTAATAACTGGGTTTGAGAACCTTTAAAAAATAGAGCAGACATTAATCACTTAGACATTGTGAAGTGGAGGGATGCTCATGATCCAATATTGAGTTAAAAAAAAAAAAGGAAAAAACAAGTTGTAGAACAAAATGTATAATATGATCCCAAACTGTATATTTAGAGATTTGTGACACCAATTACCTGTATGTCCTTGAGAAAGTCATTTCACCTATTTGGGCCACAGCTTCCTCAGTTTTAAAATGAAAAGATTGAACTACATGGTTTCTAAGGAATTTCCAGCTTTAAAAGTGTCTGATTTCAAATGCTAAGAATCTACCCATTCCACAAGTATTTATTGAGCACTTTTTCATTTGCCAGACACTGACTTAGGCTCTGAGTATATCATGGTGAATAAAACAAAGGCCTAGCTCTCATGGAGCTCATATTCTAATGGCAGGGGATGAGTCAGAGAACAAACAACTAAACAAGTAAACATAGACTACATCAGTTGGTGATAAGTACACTGGAGGAAAATAGAGCAAAAGAGAATTAGGAGCATGGGGGAAATGGAATTATATTGATGGTCAAGGAGGCCTCACTAATAAAGTGACATCTGAGTGAATACCTAATGGACGTGATGCAGCAAGCCTCATGGATATCTGTGAGAAGGAACATCCCAGAAACAGGAAAGGACATAGGCCCTGGGCAGAAGTATCCTTAGTGCATTCAAGGAAGAGCAAGAGTGAGCAAAGAAGAGCAGTAGGAGATGAGCTCAGGGAGGCAGTGAGGAACAAGATGTTGCTGCGCTTTGTAAATATTACAAAGGCTTTAGCGTTAAGTGAAATGGGAAGCTATTACATTGTTTTGAGCAAAGACATGACAGACATAGCACACATTTTAAAAAGAACACTCTGGCTGTTGTGATGAGAATGAGAATAAGGTGGCAAGGGTGAGTGCAGGGAGATTGGTTAGGACGATATTACAGTAATGCAGGTGAGAGATGATGGTGTCTTGGACCAAGGTAGTAGTGGTAGAGAACTGAGAAGTGGTCAGATTGCTGGATATATTTTGAAGCAGAATTTACTGAGGTTTTGTGTATTGGAGGAGCCTCTGTCCAGAGTCAGTGAAAATACACTTGATGTGAGTCCTTATAGAGCTGGGCAGACTGTGACCTTCAGCACTCGGGGCTAAGAGTGGGGCCTGCTGGGACTTAGCTCTGGAGATCACAGGCCCTTCCTTTTCCTGAAGGCTAAGGGATGGGTGGAGGCTCCTTAGCCAAGGTTGTTGTCTGGAGGGGCTATGAAAGAAGGAAAGGTATGGCCTGAAGAGTTGCTGCCACTACTATCACTCCATAGGATGAAGGATCATTTGTACTGAGGGCCCTTGCTCCATCTGACATTGCTGTTAGTCCCGTCATCCAATAACTTTTGAAGGTTTCTATGCAAAAAGAGATACAGGCCCATGTCCACTGTAAACAGCAGTCCTATCGCCAGGAAGAAAATGATTTGGTACCAATGTAGAAAGAATGGTGAGAGGAGTGGAATTCCAGAACCTAGTAGGAGAGGCAGAGGGATAAGAAAAATGAGAGGCATTAAGGTGGAAATTTGGAATAAACAGTGAGGTCCCCAGTAGGGAATCTTGGTAAAATCACCTAAACCAGGGGCTGAGGTCAATGCCCAAAGCAGACAGGTAGGCCAGGAAGTCTTCAGAGGATTCCCTCACCTTCTGCCTTCCCAGATAAAGCACTGGATCAGCATTTTCCAAAGGCTGACCTTGGACACATCTCTTCTGAGAGACATTGATAGAAGTTACAGAGGAAAAAGGTTCTGTGGCCACCTAAGTTTGGAAAATTATGTGTGAATATAGTTTAAAAGTTTTCTTTTGATAAACTTTCACCTAAAGCACAATAAAAAATTTTTTTTTAAGTTTTCTTTTTTCACAACAGGGTTTCTTGAAGCCTTTCACGTACATTGTGAATCTATAGGGAAAGGAACAGAGTATGCGGCGTGTTTCCCGTTAATTTGACCAGAGGACCTTTTATCCTGAAAACCCTCTCAGGGAGCAATGTGCCTGGGGAACAGCCTTTGGAAGACATTGAAGTAGGCAATCCATTGACCACATCAACACATCTTCACCTAATCTCCTCGGAACCTAGGACAAGGTGGTGGTCACTGACCAACACTAGTCTGGCACAAGCTTGTGATGCCCCCTGAAAAGACATGATGAGGATTCCACAATGCACATTTTCTCAAGGACAGGCACAGACCTGGTTCTTTGTAGGTGGGAAGAGATTCTCATGCCAACACGGCTTCCCTGAGCTAAAGTCTGTGTCTAGGCTGAGAGGGTCAATAGAAAGGTACGAGCCTCAGAATCCTAGAAGATATAGGGACATGTGACAAAGTGGAATGGTTTGAATGAGGTGAAAAGGGGGGAGGGTGACCATATCTGGTATATGTGTTTGTGAGGAGGAAAAGGTGGCTTCTATCCTGTGAGAGTTAAAACTCCAAGTGAATGACACCCATTTCTATAGTTTCTGGGGAATGAGCTGGAACAGAGCTGTGTATCCACATAGCAATCAGGTCAAGCTAGGACTTTCAGGGTTCCCACTGATGTCAAAGAGGCCCACTCAGGAGAACACAGGTACCGAAGTTTGAAAAAGATCTGTAATCTCCTTCCTACCCATCATTCCAAGGCCTGAAGCTCCTTAAACAGAGATGTCCATCCCCCATGCATACAGTCCCTGGGTCTCACCTTGGACAGTGATGGTCACAGGCCTTGATGTCTTCAGCTTGTCCCCTATCATTGCTGTGCAGTGATAATCTCCACTGTGACTGTGGTTTGCTCGTGGAATGGAGAAGGTGGTATTTTTATTGAAAAATATCATGGATTTTCCATTCTGGAAGAACGTGATATCAGACTGGGGCCTGTTCTTCCAGCTGTGGCACCTCAGCATGATGGGCTCCCCTTCCTGAAACACCAGCTGACGGGTCTGGAGCAGGAGCCAGTCTGAAAGACACAGACATGGGAAGAAAAAATTCCAAGACTGGATTCCAAGGCCCTCACTGCCTCATGTTCAGGACTACGTTACTCACAGAACTTGAAAGGCTGTCAGGCAGAGGTAACTGAAGATGCTTCATGGCAGATGTGAGCATTGTCTTACAGGCAAAATACGGTCTTATGTCTCTGAGACCTCTGAAGCCTAAACATTTTCAGAAGTTCCAAAGACGAACAGCAGAGGTAACTGAAGATGCTTCATGGCAGATGTGAGCATTGTCTTACAGGCAAAATACGGTCTTATGTCTCTGAGACCTCTGAAGCCTAAACATTTTCAGAAGTTCCAAAGACGAACAGCAGGGACTGGGGCGGGGGGGCGGGGGGAGCTGTGTGTGTAGCAATTTTGAGGAATTAAAAATGTTATGCTGTCGTAGGGAAATAACCACATTTCCGTAACTTAGACGTTACAGAACAGGACGTGAAACCTTCAGTTCATTGCGGAGACAGCATTTGTGGTCTGGTGATTACTAAAGTAATGGTAACTTTCGAAGGAGATTTGGGAAGTGAGGATGGGCAGCCATTAATTTTGTTAGCTGTGAAGTAGAGCCTTAAGAAGACCTCACCCTGAATGGAATTTTTCTACATCCATATAAGGACTGAAAATATATGACCTTTTGAATTCAGTGTTCAATTGTGACTCTGGACAAAAGGAGCATTAAATAAAGCTTTTAAATTTGAAATCGCTCTCCCCTCCTTGCTGCCCATCCACCCCTAATCTCAATGGTGGCAGAGTAATTAGATTGCAAAACTCAGCCACCTCGGAGATCAAGTCTGTAAACTTAGCAGAGAAAAAAATTAAATTGCTCTATTTACCACAAAAAAGAAATAGAATTTATTATATCTTAAATGAAAACTCACTTACTTAAGGAAACAGTATTCTGTGTATGAAAGGCAAGGTATTGTTGAGAGAGCATAAAAGAGGAATCAGAATTCTAATTTTGGCTCTGCCATTAACTTGGGGGTTTTGGGTCTCATAGGCTTAATTTCTTATACAATGGAGGGATGGAACTAGGTGGTTTCTTTCTAAGAAATCTTCAGATCTAAATTTTTATTATCTATATTTTTACGCTTTCTCAGGAAAACCTAGAAGTAGCATCAGCTGTTTTGGGGGAGGCAATGTGAGCAGAGAAGAGATGATGTATATTGGGCAGGTCTCTGAGGTTGAGGCAACATTTACTCCCTTTTCAACAGAGTACCATCAACAGAAAGTGATTCCACTGCCAGCATCTCTCTGGTACAGGAGTCTTTAAAGACCACAAAAATCATGCTCCTGGCATGCAGTGCAGTGAATGACTTAATATGGCCCTTCTAGCCATGGTCTTTGTAACTCTCACCAAATGACTGGGTGGGACTATGCAAATGAGGTGCTTATGGCCTACCAAGGGAATTGGATAGCCTACTAATAATGTAAATAAGGTGCATGGTACCCTTTTGGGGGTGGGACAATGCAAAGAAGGTATATGGAACCCTAACAAGTGGATTGGTCAGTTTCACCACCCTGCTAGGCTTAAAACGAGCCATCCCAGAGGTGGACAGAGGGGACCCTGTGACCACCAAGAAGAAGAGGCAGGAGCAGAGTGCATCCTTTGGATCCAGGATCCCTGCACTGAGAACCTCCTCAACCCAGGAAACAGAGAGAGCTATAATACCAGAGATGGCAAGAAGCAGAGGTAGCAGAACCAGGAGACTGACAGGAGACCAATAAGAGACCAGCAGGAGATGGTGCTGTAAACTTCCAGTCCGTGGAGCAAGGAAGTCGAGCACCTTCAGTCAGGAGGCTGGCTGTCAGAGTAGGGTGCCTCCAAGTGCTTGGTGGAGCTAGGTTTGCCAACCCACAAGGCTAGGGCTGAGCACCTTCAGGCCAGCGTTCACTGGAGGAGTGCGGTGTGTCTGGGCACTTATTGGCAGAGCTAAAAGAGCTTTATAACACTTGCCTGAGCAGGGCAGAGGCTGGGCAGAGGGGCCAGGGTCAGAGAGAGACCTGCCTGGGGGTGTGGCTGAGGAGAGGCTGTCTTGATCAAAGAACTGTGTCCTGAGCTTTCCTGAACCTGAATTATAATCTGTTACTTCTCTAACGAACCCCATAGCTGTGAGCATGGTCTGTGAGTTCAGTGTAGCCATTGCAACAAATTATGGAACCCAGCAGAGAAGTAGAGAGTGCTGAGGGAGGGACTGTTGGTGTCAGAATTGGTAAAAAGGTTGGAGGGTCTGGCCTCTGTCTCATAGGAATCAGCCTTGGACTCTCCTTCCCCCTTGTGAAGTTAGAGGAGAGCAGATGCCTCCACCATGCCATTTTTGCCTGGTATTAAACAGGGGAATTAAAGACACTGGGTGCTCACATGTGACCATCTTCAGGGTTTATTCACCAAGGTAGAGTTGGAATAAAGTACAGTATAAATGCACTCATATTTTCAAACATTGACAGGAGTGGGGAGAGAGATATAGTGTCTAGTGTATTTTCTCTACCAGTTAAACAGTTGCTATTGAGTTGACTCATGGTGACCATGTCTGTTGGAGTAGGAATATGCTCTTTAGGGTTTCCAATGGCTGATTTTTCACTTGGACTCCTGGGTGGCACAAACGGTTAACGGGCTCAGCTGCTAAATGAAAGGTTGGAGGTTTGAGTCCACCCAGAGGCATCTGAGAGGAAAGTCCCGGTGAGCTACATTCAAAAAATCAGCCACTGGAAACCCTACAGGGCACAGTTCTACTCTGACATGCATGGGGCCAACATGAGTCAGAATCACCTGGAAGGCAGCTGGTTTTCTCTGCAGAGTCTATTAAGCTGTACACTGTGAGATATTTATAGAAACCTAAGTCAGATCATGTAATTTCTTTAATTAAAACCATCTAATGAATTTTCATCCCATTCAGGAAGAAAAGTCAAAATCGTGGCAACAGCCTACAGGCCTCTACATAATCTTCTCCCCCTCCTCCCACCTCTGAGCTCCTGTTGCCAGATGGGCTTCCTCCCTGCAGCCTCCTGTACTCCGGTCAGATGGCCTCCTATTTGCTTCTCACATATGTCAAGCACACTGCCAGCACAGGGCCTTTGCAGGTCTCTTTGCCTCCAACCCCTCCGCTTTATCATACTGCAGTATTTTTTTATGGAGTGAGGATTTATTGTGTCTCTCACACTCAGCTGCCTATCTGTGGCCTTGTAACCTTCATGGTCAATGAGCACTGAAGCAAAAATAACTAACATATTCTGAGGAACTTCATAGATATTTCCACCCCACCACACATGCTTCCAACAACTCCAACTTCCCAACACTGCTTCCAACAATTCACAGCACTGGTTCCCAGTAAACAGGCTCCTCCACCCCCTTTTCTGGAAACCTCTGCAATGTAAGCAGATTTCATCTCTCCTTATCCTCCCAGACCCTCCCCAGTTTCCCCTCCACTGACCGGGAACCACGTCCAGCTGCACAGGGTCGCTGAGGCTGGTCTGGCCTGTCTGGCATCTGTACTCCCCGCTGTCGTTGATAGTAGCCTTAAAGCCGTAGTTGGGCTGGACCTGAGCTGGGATGGGGCTTCCTCTGTGGAACCACTGGGTGGCACTTTTTGCAGGGGTGTGGGCCCCATGGCACTTCAGAGTCACATAGTCGTCTTGGAGCACATTGATCCATGGGGGCTCAAGGTTCAGCACTGCCTTCGGGAGATCTTCTGAGGAGCAGAGGGCAGAAAAGAGTGTGAATAAGTTTAGGGGCACCGTTGATTCCAAAGTAGCTCCCAGAGGAGATCAAGGGCCAGAGTGAACTGCTATAGACCCAAGTAAAGATCATTCCCTTGGATCATCAGGTCTTTGGTGAATCCAGTGGGAATCTCATCAAGAGTCAAATCTCAGGGCACACCGAAATGAGGGAACAGCCCATGCTGAACCTGAACCTGATTCTTGGTAGAACAGACATTTTCCTACGTAGTAAATACAGCATCACATTGTGAGGGAATAACACCATCAATCCAAGAAAGCAAAGAGTAAATTTACCAGCTCGTGTATCTGCAGAAGCTGTAAAAGAGAAGAGAGAGGGTTAATGTAGAACAGAAGAAGACAATGAGAGCACACTTAGTTGTGTGTGTGGAGGAGGACCAGGGAGATGTGATCTTAGCTTCCTTCTTTCCACAGGACCCATCTCAAGACCCTGTTCCCAGCTGATCTCTTATACCAGCACTCATTTCTCACATCCTCGTTAACTTCACCCAGTCTCTTCACATGGCTACAAATTACCATGAATATTTTGTGCAGAATGGCTTCCTAGGGACTCAGGAAGTATCTCTGAATTCTGACTTTAGGAACCAGTGGAGCAGTAAGAACTCAGGGTCCTCTCTCCCCTCTCAATCTGTTCCCAGCTTCCAGTGCCTGCTCCTCACCACACTGGTCCCTGGAGTCAGGGCGGTAGGAGTGGTTGAAATTGCCTTCTAAAGAATGACCTCACTCACCCAGCAGCAGCAAAGCCGTCAGTGGCTGAAGCAGGCACAAGTTGCCAGGATGCAAATCCTGAAACACCTGGGTCTCAAAAGTCATCCCAGAGCTGGGCCAGAGTCCACTGGGGTTTAGAAGATGAGCGGAGAAATGAGGAGGGAACTGTACATGCTCTTATGTAGGTTTTCTCAGTCACCAGATTCTTACGTAAGTTTTCGCAGTCACCACATTCTATTTCTGCTGACCTCTCAGTCATAAGTGAAACTGGAAGTTGAATCTGTGTGGTGCAATGGATTCTTTTTGTATGGCCTATCCCTCCATGCTCCTCTACCTACCACCAAATTACTGAGTGGGACTATGCAGATGAGGTACTTGTGGCCACCGAGGGGATTAGATAGCTTGCTAATAATGCAAATAAGGCACACGGTACATTTGTGGAGATGGGACCACGCAAACAAGGTGTATGGAACCTAAAGAGGGGATTGGTCAGTTTTGCCACCCCACTCGGCTTAAAATGAGCCATCTCAGAGGTGAAAGTGGGGGAAGGGCTCGCTGCCACCAAGAAAAAGAGGTACAAATGGAGCGTGTCCTTTGGACCTGGGTACCCTGCGCTGAGAACCTCCTAACCCAGAAGACAGAAAGAGAACTGTAACACCAGAGATGGCGAGAAGCAGCAGCAGAGTAACTGTGGCAGCAGAGGCAGCAGAACCAGGAGACAGCCAGGAGATGGTGCGGTGGGCTTCCCGGCCCATGGAGAGATAAAGCTGAGTGCCTTTGGGCAGGAGGGTTGCCGGCAGAGTAAGGTGCCTCTGAGCACGTGGCGGAGCTGGGCTCGCTGACCCATAGAGCTAGAGGGTGGAGTGTCTTCGGGCCAAGGCTTACTGGAGGAGTGTGGTGCCTTGGGGCACTTAGTGGCAGAGCTAAAGAGTTCTGTAACACTTGCCTAAGCCAGGATGAGGAACGAGGGGTGAGGGCCAGAGAGGGGCCTGCCTGCAGATACGGCTGAGAAGAGGCTGTCCTGATGGAAGAACTGTATCCTGGGTCATTTCTTTTTTTCTTTCTTTTTATCCTCTTTCTTTCTTTTTATTGTACTTTAGATGAAGGTTTACAGAACAAACTAGTTTCTCATGAAACAGTTGGTACACACATTGCTGTACGACTGGTCAACCACACCAGGACGTGTCAACACCCTCCTTTCTCAACCCTGGGTTTTCTATTACCACCTTTCCTGTTTCCTCCTGCCTTGCAGTCCCTGCCCCAGGGCTGGCCCACCCCTTTAGTCTTGCTGAGTCATTTCTGATTCTGAATTGTACTGTACTGTTACTTCCCTAATAAACACCATAATTGTGAGTATTGTCTGTGAGTTGTGTGTTTTGTGTGTGTGTGTGTGTGGCCATTGCAATGAATTATCAAGCCCAGCAGAGATGTAGAGAGTGCCATGGGAGGGACAGCTGGTGTCAGAATTGCTAATAAGGTTGGAGAGAGGAGTGATGTCTGACCTCCACCTCATAGGAATCAGCCTTAGACTACTGATCTTGATTCTCCTTTCCCCTTGTGAAGTTAGAGGAGGTCTGATGCTGCCACATCACCATCTTTACAGTCTGCTTTATAGAGAAACCTGTCGATCGTGTACCATTTCATTTTGCCCTTGTGAAAACCCTAGGAGAGAGGCAGGGATTATTGTTGTATTCAGGGGTGGATTACTCAGTAAGGTAAAAAAAAAAAAAAGTAAGGTAAGCACAGACTTATTTGTGCTTACTTACTAATCTGTAGTGACCGATTTCACATGTGCTTCAGATGTGGTGAAACTTATGTGAAATCGGTGGCTACAGATTAGTAAATAAACACAAGTAAGCCTCTGTTTACCTTGCTTACTGGGTAATCCATCCCTGTCAGGGATTGTAAATTTGAAAAGAGGCTTCGATTCTGTAGGAAGGTGCTGTGGGAGAAAGATAGATGCCAGCCATACCTAGAAGCAGAACCTTTCATGTGGAGAAAAAATGTGAAATTGTTCACTACAGATGATCTGGTCAGCAAGGTAAGCACCATGCTTACTTTACCTATTGGGTAATCTGCCCCTGGTGGTACTGGTGAAAAAACTTGTGGGAAAAAACACCACGAAGCAGAGCTAGGCAGGAAGCCCATGTCTTGAGTTCTCAGTTCAGTGCTCTTCCGTCGACACTCGGCGAGCTGTCTCTCTGGCCAGTATTCTTGCATACAGAAACTGCCAAATGAGTTTCAACCAGACAAGATAAAGAAATAACTCCTCGACCATGGTTTCAGGGGACATCTAGGTCAACTGGCATAACAAAGTTTATTAAGAAAATGTTCTGCATCCCACTTTGGTGAGTGATGTCTGGGGTCTTAAAAGCTTACAAGCGGCCATCTAAGATACATCTATTGGTCCTAACCCACTTGGAGCAAAGCAGAATGAGGAACACCAAAGACACAAGGAAAATATTAGCCCAAGAGACAAAAGGGCCGCATAAACCAGAGATGCCATCAGCCTGAGACCAGAAGAACTACATGGTGCCTGGCTACCACTAATGACCGCCCTGACAGGGAACATAACAGAAAGTCCCTGACAGAGTGGGATAAAAGTGTGGAACAGAACTCAAATTTACATAAAAACACCAGACTTAACGGTCTGACTGAGACTGGAGGAGACCCTGAAACTGTGGCCCTCAGATGCTCTGGCAACCCAGAACTAAATCCATTCCCAAAGACCACTCTTCAGACAAAGATTAGACTGGAGTACAAAACATAAAATAATACTTCTGAAGAGTGTGCTTCTTAGTTCAAGCAGAAACAAGAGCTCAAATAGGTGGCTCCTATCAAGGAGGCAGAATAAGAAGGCAGGAAGGGACGGGGTGGAAAGGGGGAGTGTGCTGTCACATTGTAGAGATTGCAGTTAGTGTCACATGACAATATGTGAATAAAATTGTGTATGAGAGCTTAACTTGAGCTCTAAACTTTCATCTAAAGTACAATCTTAAAAAAAAGACACAAGGGAAAGGTTAGGCCAACTAACGCACCTCGACTACCACAGCATC
Organism: Loxodonta africana; assembly: GCF_030014295.1. Lineage (NCBI taxonomy): Eukaryota > Metazoa > Chordata > Mammalia > Proboscidea > Elephantidae > Loxodonta > Loxodonta africana. The sequence goes on along the minus strand of NC_087344.1, from coordinate 196,833,702 downwards.
TACAAGAATGAACCCGCACAGCTAGACGGTACCCGGCTACCACCACTGACTGCTCTGACAGGGATCCCAGACAGAGCAGGAGAAAAATGTAGAACAAAATTCAAATTCACAGAAAAAGACCAGACTTACTGGTCTGACAGAGACTGGAGAAACCCCGAGAGTATGGCCACTGCACTACCTTTTAACTCAGTACTAAAGTCACTCCTGAGGTTCACCCTTCAGCCAAAGATTGGACAGGCCTATAAAACAAACAATAACCCACACAGTTCAACCATATATACAAGACTAAATGGGCATACCAGCCCAGAGGCAGGGACTAGAGGGCAGGAGGGAACAGGAAAGTTGGACTCATGGAAATGGGGAACCCGAAGTCAAGAAGGGGAGAGTGCTGACATGTCAAAGCATTGGCAACCAATGTCATGAAAATATATGTGTATGAGTTGTTCGATGAGAAACTAATTGGCTGTGCAAATTTTCACCTAAATCACAATTAAAAAAAAAGAAAGAACCCCTCTAAATCTGCAATCTATAAGAAACAGTATTTAAAAAACAACAAAATTAGCATAGTTATCAGCGGGAGACACTCAACTCAAGAAAGTCTCTAAATAAGCCATAGCCAGGGCTTTCCTCCATGTCCTCCAAACCCCACCCCCCAAATGCACACACACACACAATTTCCAGAGTTAAAAATAAATTTGGTAAGAAAGCCATAATGTAATTTCCAATGTTATGTGACAGCGCAGGTCACCAGACGGTATGACTGGGTTAAGCAGCACGGCATAATGGTCACAGCATTTAGAAGTCAGACTATGGGATGGTGGACAGTGTACTCAAACTCTGTAAGCCTCAGTTTCCTTATGTGTAAGGTGGAGATAATGAGAACTAGACAAGATAATGCAGTACCTTACGGACAATGTCTGATATATAATACGTGTTCAATAAAAGGTAGTTTTTATGACTGTTACCAAAAGTTCTTTACCTTTAGATTTTTACAGAAGTCTTGATTCCATTCAAATATATTTAATTTAAGAGAATTCCTGGTCAAAATCTCATCAAGAAGGTATTGGAGTTGTTTCCTCAGCAGGAGCTTAAATACATGGGGTCCCCAAGAGTCAGAATCCACTCCATCACCTTTAAAAAAAATCTCTTTCTCCAAATCCAGTGAATGGCCATACAAACAGATGAAGTTCTGATACATGCTACAGCATGGATGAACCCTGATGATATTTGCAAGGGAAATAAACCAGACCCAAAACAACAAACGTTGCATGATTTTCCTTTCATCACATCTATACAATAGGCAATTTCCTAGACCAACGAAGGAGACTAGAGGTTTCCCAGGGTAGCAGGCAAGGAGAAACAGGAGGCCATTATTAAGCAGGAACAGAGTTTGTTTGGGAATGACTGAAAAAAAAAAAAAGTGGAAACCTACATTGGTGATGGTTAGAAAACATTGTGAAAGTACATAACGCTGAATTTTGCACTCAGAAATGGTGAAAATGATATATTCTGTCTGAGATATATTTTCACCACAATTAAAGACAGAGACAGAGAGAAGAGGGAGATGAGTGGGAAGAGAACCATTAAGATACCCAAGGAACGACTGTCTGGCGTGAGGCTTGTGCGTTTCCTTGCGTGCAAACTTGATTTCTAAGAAAAAGAGTCTTGAAGCAAATATTAGACCCTCTCTGTCCGCAGGCCTTGCAAGACGCGGATGACTGCCGTCTGCCATCTACCAGGCGCGGCATCAGCGATGAGTTAACAAGAGGGACGCTCGGGTGGAAGGAGGGACTGACGCCTGGATAGGTATGCGGTAAGGCAGGAGTGGGATACAATGCATGGGTCGTACAATCCGGGGGGCGGGAGTAGGGGTGTTCTCGGTCAATTTCTGTCCACGCCGAGATCAGTTGGCGCCTTGCTAATACCGTCGTGTTAGGGAGTCGGGGAAGGGTATGTGCTGCCACTGCCCCTCCGCCGCCGGGACTCCGCTGTAACAGGCCAACACGACTAAGACCGGATCGGGTGCAGGTCTCCGCTCTGCACAGCCTGTCTGAACAGAGAAACGGACACGGCTGTTAAGGCAAAGTGTAAGCGTTTATTTAGTTGGCCAGGTAAAGGAGCTTTTCCGGACTTGAGTCGCCAAGGCAGCTCCCCGACACTAGGCGGAAGTCAGGTTTTAGGAGGTCATCATAGTAAGCACAAGCAAGAAGTTATACGTATTCAGGATTTTAGCTGATTATTCATTATGGAACGGGCTAGGAATCTGCACTGGAGCGGCTGACGGACCCTTTACTTCTAAGATAGGTCCGGCTTGCCAGAGATGACGTTAAGTCCGGTGATTTTTTCCTTTCTTGACTTGAGTCTTTTGATTCCTTGACAAGAGTTTCCTGATTTATCAGCGCATGTCTGGTGGTCTGGTGCTGGTTTTTCTTAGAACCTGTTTATGACTTTTACCTGCGGAATTACCCCGAAGTTAAAACAATATAAAGGATAGGGAAGTGGTTTACAATAGTCACACAGTTTTGATCTGAAGCCTCCATATAGCCTGCTTCTGTGGTGAGGGCAGGAGTGCGATTTAGCAACCACAGCATACCCGTTGGGCAAGTGCACTTTCCCAGCCGGCTGCTGTCTCACATTTCTCCTCCCACCTTCTGTGCCTCCCCCTCCGCATTGACAACCATCAGCCCACCTTGACCTCCCCCGCCTCCCAGCCAGTTGGACATTCCAAAATTCCTTCCTAACATTGCTCAGTCTCAAAGCTGCAGCCCTGGTAAGGGTCTCGGCGATCACAAGCTTGACTCCCCCAGCCGAGCTTTGCCCTTGCAGCTGGCCAAAATGCCAGGACACGCAAGCGCAGGCGTGGCCGCAACGAGGACCTCAGGTCCGCTCCTGGCCATCGCACACCAGAGGCTGTCCTGGCTCCCGGGGCTTCCGGCAGACAGAGAACACGAGCGCCCAGCGGGACCTCGTAGGAAATACCAGAGGGCAGAGGAGCAAGTAGGAGTCAGCGGGCAAAAACCTCTACCAGGACGAGGAGGAGGCATTGGTGGGCGCGAGAGTTCACCAGAGGACTGAGACCGGAGCAGCGGCTGGTGGGGGCTGGGGGACAGTGCGTGGGGGAGTTGGCCGGGCACCCCGCCGGGTCCTCTGGCCTTGCTCGCGCTCGGCTCCGTGCCTTCGCTCAGCACGGCCCTTCCTGAGGCTCGCGAAGCGGCCGAGGGCACCGGTGTTCACGTGGCGTCACAGCCGCGTGGCGTCACAAGCCGGGGAGCGGAGACACGCCCACACCCGCCATCGGAATGTTCCAGTGGTCTAACTTGCTCTGTTCAGGTCTCAGTCTCCCCTGGAGCCGTGGGTTCGAATCCCACTGCTGACAAGACTCTGGTAACTGCCTTCTTAGCCAGCCCCAGCCCCAGCCCTACTGCCCACCATGAAACACACCCCTCCTACCTGCCTGCACCCGCATTCCCCCGGTCTTTAGACTTCACATCACAGATATCTCATTTCTCTTACCCTTGTCCTCCCTCCACCCCTGCCCTTTCCCTCTTCCTCTCCCTAACCCTCTCCTTCTTCCTCCGGCTTTGTCAGGCCCCGATTACCCAACAAGCAAGGTAGGCACACGGGTCCAATTGTTAGGCTTCCCACCAATCTGCAGCTCACGATCTCACCGCTCTCCCACCGCAGCAAGGATGTGGTGAAGCCCACGTGAAACCGCTCACCACAGAGTAGGGAGCCAATACAGTGGAGCCCGCCCGTGCGCGCGACCCTGGCTCAACGCAAGCCGCTGCTCACCGGCCTTCCTGGTTAATCCGCCCCTGGTCTTTAGCCCCGTTTGCCTGCGTGTGTCTGTGGGCTCCATCTGGCCCGTGTGGAAAGCCCTCCCCGGTGGTCCTCCACCTTCTGCCCGCTGAACAGTAGCAACTCGCTTTTGCCCTGCGCTGCTGCAAGCAGCACCACACCACCCAAAACCTTGGCCATCATCCCGCCCTTTCCACACCAGCCTCCTGCCCATTCCTCTCTCCCGCCCCGAATCCCCTTCCCACTAACACCCGCTGCGCCCTCTCTTCAGCCCGTGGTCTCCGCGCTTGTTGAGTTTGGGGACCTTGCCTCCCCACACCGGCCATGCCGCTGCATTTTCAGCCCCACCACCGGCTGGCGAGGAGAAGCCAGAGCCGGGCACAGGGCCCGGTCCACCTCGGGCGTGCCACATCCCAGTTCCACGCGGGTAGCCGCTGCCTGGGAGCAGACCCACCGCGCCAACGACCTCTCTGCTGCCGAAGAGCTCTTTCGATGGGTGGGCCGGCTCCCGCTCCACAACCCACCCCCTCCAGCACAGCATCCTAAGGAGTGCGGCTGGCCGGAGGACGGAGGGCGGAAGGCAGGCTCAGACCGCTGTGGCCACTTTGTCCGACGTCCCGCCGCTGGCAGGCAGCCGCCACAGGAGGATGCAGGCGTCCCGCTCCCTTGCTCCCGGACCTCCTGTGCCCACACCCCCAAGCACGGGCGAGAAAACTGGCCGCCCAAGGGGGCCCTGCGGGTGCATGCCGTGGGTCGCCGCCGGGACAGCTGTGAGCACCTCTGCGCGCCACAGGCCACCTGGCCTGGCTGGGATTGGCGCTGGCCGACCAGGCTCCTTCGGGCTCTAGGCTTCCTCCCAGCCACGGGATGGGCAGGGACTACCTCTCTCCCTCCGCCTCCGTCCAGGACCCTCGACACGCCTGGCACCTGCCTCTCTTCCACGTCGGTCGCCCAGACCCCTTCCCTTGCCCGCCCGTCCCGCCCACCCGCACCAGGCCGCCGGCCCCAGGCTGGCCGCCGCCGCCTGCCTGGCTCTAGGGGAGCAGAGAGACAGACGCCCCGGCCAGGTAGTGAGCAGCGTCCTGAGCCCAGCGGCGGGCCAGCGAAGACAGGGCAGGGGCACAGGCTGGAGCCAGCCGCCCGGACGCCGGCAGCGCATGGGTGGTTCAGTGGTAGAATTCTCGCCTGCCACGCGGGAGGCCCGGGTTCGATTCCCGGCCCATGCAGTCCCCTGTCCCCTTTTGGTCGCTCTGCCCCAATTCACACCGCCGCCTGCTCAGTGCTTGCTCTGCTCTGCTCTGCTCTGCTCTGCTCTGCTCTGCTCTGGCTCTCCTACTACACTCGGGGCAACTCTCCCAGAGCCCTGGGGCTCCGCTCCCACCTGCAGCCCACCAGTGTGCCAGCGCCCTGCGCCTCTCCCACACCCTGGGGCCGAAAGCACACCGCGCTCCGGCGCCGACCGCCAGTGGGCTCTACCCCAACACTTCTCCCGGGCAGCCACCCTTTTCTCTTCATCACCCTGACGAAACCTTAGCCACACGTTTCACTTCACAGAGGACCACCGTGCAACACGCGGGCTTTGGCTGCGGGGACTCCATGCCTCTTCCCATCTCACCACCCTTCCTGGCCACGCTCCCAAAATGACACCATCCTTGCTGGACCATTACCAAGGAAGTCGCACGGCCGGATCCATACTCGGAAAAGCAACGCATTACGCTCCCCTACCATGTCCTGGTCATCATCGCGCACGAGAAAATGAAAGTCATGTCAGTACAGTCACTTTAGCCCACTCCTCCACAACACAGTGGTAAACACGCCCCTTCCTTGCCCGCCTCCCCCTTACCACGATCCAAACTTTTGGCCAAAGGTCACTGGAGGCATCTGTTGCTCGGGCCTCTTTCAATCTCCACTGAGTCCCCCGTCCCACCCCACCGCACCCCACGGTGCCCCAAACGCGCACCTAACGCACTCCCGTGTCCTGACAAAGGGACGTTTAAGCCTCTGGGCCAGTCGCGCGCCCTAAGACCTCACGGCCTTTTCCAGACGTTTTTCTCTCTTCCCTTCTCTTCTAATCTCTCTCTGCGTGTCTCTCTGTGTGTCTGTCTGTTTCTCGCTCCCTCTTCTGCCCGTCCGTCTCTGTCTCTATCTCTGTCTCCCTCTCTGTCTCCCGGTCCCTGTCTCACGCTGGCTCTCTCTCGACAGCACCCTTGCCCCCAATCAACCTCCCACTCTTTAGGTTGACTGACTTCAGGCACAGCACCGCGGGCAACCTTGTCTGGCCGGGTCCAGTCTCATGACGTGCCCTTGGATCTGGGTGGGACCTAAGCCCACCCTCCCAACACTCCCCCCCACCCCCGCCCCCCAGCTAGCCATCTAGTGGTCCTTCCAGCCTCCGCCTGACCCGCCACCACAGACCTCTATCACACGAACACCTTGCCTTGCCCTGATGACGCACATCCACCGGGCTGGCCACCCCCGGCATCCCCAGGGTCGCTCCCGCCCCTCCCATGTCCCCACCCTCATCTCCACACTGGCCTGGCATAATGCTCCGAAGCCCCCAAGCCTCTGCAGCGCCGGCACCTGACTGGGCGGCCGCACTCGCTACGCCCCCTCCTGCCCTAGGGCGGCTTGGACACTCTGACACCTGGACTCCTTCTCCCACCTGCCAGCACTCAGGACACGTCTGTCCCCTCTTTTGGGTTTCCCTCACCTTTCCCTGTCCTTTGTGTCGTGCCACCCGAACAACCAGCCAGCTTCCTCCACTGCGGTCATCTATCCACAACTCACAAAACAGGGGCAGGAAGGAAGTGCCTGGGGTGACAGTAAGCTTCTCTATGATCACACGGGTTCCTGCTCACAAGGCTATGCCTTTCCATGCCTGGCCTTCTACTGCCCTGACATTCCAAGCCGCTGAGAAGCCCGCGGAGTGCAGTTCTACTCTCAGACACATGGGGTCGCCGGGAGTCAGAATCCACCCCATCGCCCTTTTCAAAAGCCATCTCTTTCTTCAAATCCCGTGAACGGCCACCCCAAGGGATGAAGTTATGCTCATGCCACAACAGGCATGAACCTTGAAGACATTCGCCGAGTCAAGTAAACCAGACCCAAAACAACAAACGTTGTATGATTTTACTTTCGTCGCGTCTGTATAACAGGTAACTTCCCAGATCAACAAAGGAGAATAGACGTTTCCCGGGGTAGCCGGGAAGGGGAAACAGGAGGCCCTCATTATGTGGGAACAGGGTTGGTTTGGGAATGACTAAAAAAAAAAAAAGTGGAAATGGTGGCGGTTAGAAAAGACGGCGAACGTCCTTAAAGCCACTGAATTCTGCACTCAGAAATGGTGAAAATGATATATTCTGTCTTAAGTATACTTTCACCACAATTAAAGACAGAGAGAGCGGGAAGGGGAGGTGAGTGGGAAGAGAACCACGAAGATACCCAAGGAACGACTGTCTGGCGTGAGGCTTGTGCGTTTCCGTGCGTGCAAACTTTATTTCTAAGAGAAGGAGTCTTGAAGCAAATATTAGACTCTCTCTGCCCGCAGGCCTTGCAAGAGGCGGATGACTGCCGTCTGCCATCTACCAGGCGCGGCATCATCGATGAGTTAACAAGAGGGACGCTCGGGTGGAAGGAGGGCCGGACGCCTGGATAGGTATGCGGTAAGGCAGGAGTGGGATACAATGCATGGGTCGTACAATCCGGGGGGCGGGAGTAGGGGTGTTCTCGGTCAATTTCTGTCCACGCCGAGATCTGTTGGCGCCTTGCTAATACCAGTCGTGTTAGGGAGTTGAGGAAGGGTATGTGCTGCCACTGCCCCTCCGCCGCCGGGACTCCGCTGTAACAGGCCAACACGACTAAGACCGGATCATGTCCAGGTCTCCGCTCTGCACAGCCTGTCTGAACAGAGAAACGGACACGGCTGTTAAGGCAAAGTGTAAGCGTTTATTTAGCTGGCCAGGTAAAGGAGCTTCTCCGGACTTGAGTCGCCAAGGCAGCTCCCCGAAACTAGGCGGAAGTCAGGTTTTAGGAGGTCGTCATAGTAAGCACAAGCAAGAAGTTATACGTATTCAGGATTTTAGCTGATTATTCATTATGGAACGGGCTAGGAATCTGCACTGGAGCGGCTGACGGACCCTTCTCTTCTAAGATAGGTCCGGCTTGCCAGAGATGACGTTAAGTCCGGTGATTTTTTCCTTTCTTGACTTGAGTCTTTTGATTCCTTGACAAGAGTTTCCTGATTTATCAGCGCATGTCTGGTGGTCTGGTGCTGGTTTTTCTTAGAACCTGTTTATGACTTTTACCTGCGGAATTACCCCGAAGTTAAAACAATATAAAGGATAGGGAAGTGGTTACAATAGTCACACAGTTTTGATCTGAAGCCTCGATATAGCCTGCTTCTGTGGTGAGGGCAGGAGTGCGATTTAGCAACCACAGCATACCCGTTGGGCAAGTGCACTTTCCCAGCCGGCTGCTGTCTCACATTTCTCCTCCCACCTTCGGTGCCTCCCCCTCCGCATTGACAACCATCAGCCCACCTTGACCTCCCCCGCCTCCCAGCCAGTTGGACATTCCAAAATTCCTTTCTAACATTGCTCAGTCTCAAAGCTGCAGCCCTGGTAAGGGTCTCGGCGATCACAAGCTTGACTCCCCCAGCCGAGCTTTGCCCTTGCAGCTGGCCAAAATGCCAGGACACGCAAGCGCAGGCGTGGCCATAACGAGGACCTCAGGTCCGCTCCTGGCCATCGCACACCAGAGGCTGTCCTGGCTCCCGGGGCTTCCGGCAGACAGAGAACACGAGCGCCCAGCGGGACCTCGTAGGAAATACCAGAGGGCAGAGGAGCAAGTAGGAGTCAGCGGGCAAAAACCTCTACCAGGACGCGGAGGCATTGGTGGGCGCGAGAGATCACCAGAGGACTGAGACCGGAGCAGCGGCTGGTGGGGGCTGGGGGACAGTGCGTGGGGGAGTTGGCCGGGCACCCCGCCGGGTCCTCTGGCCTTGCTCGCGCTCGGCTCCGTGCCTTCGCTCAGCACGGCCCTTCATGAGGCTCGCGGAGCGGCCGAGGGCACCCGTGTTCACGTGGCGTCACAGCCGCGTGGCGTCACAAGCCGGGGAGCGGAGACACGCCCACACCCGCCATCGGAATGGCCCAGTGGTCTAACTTGCTCTGTTCAGGTCTCAGTCTCCCCTGGAGCCGTGGGTTCGAATCCCACTGCTGACAAGACTCTGGTAACTGCCTTCTTAGCCAGCCCCAGCCCCAGCCCTACTGCCCACCATGAAACGCACCCCTCCTACCTGCCTGCCCCCGCATTCCCCCGGTCTTTAGACTTCACATCACAGATATCTCATTTCTCTTACCCTTGTCCTCCCTCCACCCTTGCCCTTTCCCTCTTCCTCTCCCTAACCCTCTCCCTCTTCCTCCGGCTTTGTCAGGCCCCGATTACCCAACAAGCAAGGGAGGCAGGGGCCCAATTGCTAGGCTTCCCACCAATCTGCAGCGCACGATCTCACCGCTCCCCCACCGCAGCAAGGATGTGGTGAAGCCCACGTGAAATTGCTCACCACAGAGTAGGAAGCGAATACAGTGGAGCCCGCCCGTGCGCGCGACCCTGGCTCAACGCAAGCCGCTGCTCACCGGCCTTCCTGGTTAATCCGCCCCTGGTCTTTAGCCCCGTTTGCCTGCGTGTGTCTGTGGGCTCCATCTGGCCCGTGTGGAAAGCCCTCCCCGGTGGTCCTCCACTTTCTGCCCGCTGAACAGCAGCAACTCGCTTTTGCCCTGCGCTGCTGCAAGCAGCACCACACCACCCAAAACCTTGGCCATCATCCCGCCCTTTCCACACCAGCCTCCTGCCCATTCCTCTCTCCCGCCCCGAATCCCCTTCCCACTAACACCCGCTGCGCCCTCTCTTCAGCCCGTGGTCTCCGCGCTTGTTGAGTTTGGGGACCTTGCCTCCCCACACCGGCCATGCCGCTGCATTTTCAGCCCCACCACCGGCTGGCGAGGAGAAGCCAGAGCCGGGCACAGGGCCGGGCCCACCTCGGGCGCGCCACATCCCAGTTCCACGCGGGTAGCTGCTACCTGGGAGCAGACCCACCGCGCCAACGACCTCTCTGCTGCCGAAGAGCTCTTTCGATGGGTTGGCCGCCTCCCGCTCCACAACCCACCCCCCTCCAGCAGAGCATCCTAAGAAGTGCGGCTGGCCGGAGGACGGAGGGCGGAACGCAGGCTCAGACCGCTGTGGCCACTTTGTCCGACGTCCCGCCGCTGGCAGGCAGCCGCCACAGGAGGATGCAGGCGTCCCGCTCCCTTGCTCCCGGACCTCCTGTGCCCACACCCCCAAGCACGGGCGAGAAAACTGGCCGCCCAAGGGGGCCCTGCGGGTGCATGCCGGGGGTCGCCGCCGGGACAGCTGTGAGCACCTCTGCGCGCCACAGGCCACCTGGCCTGGCTGGGATTGGCGCTGGCCGACCAGGCTCCTTCGGGCTCTAGGCTTCCTCCCAGCCACGGGATGGGCAGGGACTACCTCTCTCCCTCCGCCTCCGTCCAGGACCCTCCACACGCCTGGCACCTGCCTCTCTTCCACGTCCGTGGCCCAGACCCCTTGCCCACCCCGCCCCCCTACCCCCCCCCCGCCCCCCGCACCAGGCCGCCGGCCCTGGGCTGGCCGCTGCCGCCTGCCTAGCTCTAGGGGAACAGAGAGACAGATGCTCTGGCCAGGTAGTGAGCAGCGTCCTGAGCCCAGCGGCGGGCCAGCGAAAACAGGGCAGGGGCACAGTCTGGAGCCAGGCGCCCAGACGCCAGCAGCGTATGGGTGGTTCAGTGGTAGAATTCTCGCCTGCCACGCGGGAGGCCCGGGTGCGATTCCCGGCCAATGCAGCTGAGTGTTTTGTTTTCGTTCCAGAATTACTCTAAGCCATTTTCTATTTTAAGATTTATCTTCCTAAAATAAACGAAATCCGTTCGGCTCAGCATTTGGATTCTTTTGATTTGATTTCCCCCTCATTTACCCATTCACTTTCCTTAGAATCCGCTACTCCTTCCTAGAGAGAGCGCAGCAGGGAGGGAGGAGAATGCACGCATGTGGGAATGTCCCTCCTGTTACCGAGACCCTTCCCCACATTCGTATCCCAGGGGAGCTTCCTCCCTAGAGGCCGTTTTGAAAGGCAGGCACGGTGGGGTTTTTCCCTACGCCCTAAGCGAGCTCCGAGCCGGCGCCCAGGACTCGGGTGCAGAGTGACCTCCTGCAGACCGCAGTTCCCCTACGCCCGAAAGGCCAGACGGCCACGTGCGTTCACTGGTCAGTAAAACTGCACTATTCAACATCAGTCCTACGGCCTTGCTAGCTCAGTCTTTGCCCTGGCCCGCCTTCTTTAGACCAGAACATTTGATTTGAACTTTCTGGTGTTTGGGTTTCTCCTGGAAACCAAAAGGAGGAGACATTTCGGAAAGGTGAAAGTGGAAATTGAGGAAGAAAAAACAAGAACGTTTTTAGCCTCCCTGTAGGGTGTCTCCCGCGTGTCAGGCGGGGATCCCACTGTACTAAGGAGGATAGCCGCACTGAAGGACGTAGTAGATTCTAATATTTTACTTTAGAGGACTTAAAGTTGATTTTTATTTAATGTGTTACTTGCCTGGTTCAAAGGAAAGTGCTAATTTTAAAAAAGAGAAATGAAAATCCCTTTCTCTGGTTCGAACCCATTGGGAAGCTTGGGGCGGGAGGTGCTTTAGGACAGACGGAGAGAGTCAAAATGCAGGGATCAATTGGGCCTCTGGACAAGGTATCCTGGTCAACCGTTTCCCAGTGTATTGGTGAGAATCAGTTGGCTGAGTGTGCTGCCAGAGAGATCAACTCTGCTGTGAAGGTGATTGGTCTAGGAAAAAAGGAAGTGTGAAAAATAAAACCATCCTCAAAAGAGAAGGGACATATTTTATAACTCTGAGAGAGAGAAGCTGTCAACTTCAAACTCCTTTCTGCTGTGTTGTTGCTGGAGACCCGCCTCCTGTGGCCCGGGCCGCCGTGAGCCTTCCTGCGCCTTCTCCCCCCAGCCAAGAGGTACGCAGGCCTCTCCCGCCTCTGACTCGGTGTCGCAGAAACTTGAGAAATGGCCAGAAAGTTCCAGGTTCCCCCAGCTTGTTCTAAGGCCGTTCGGAGGCGGTTAGGGCTGAAGCCACATTCCTGGGAGAACAGGGAGTCCTGGTGGCACAGTGGTTAAGAGCTTGGCTGTTAACTAGAAGACTGGCAGTTTGAATCTGCCAGCAGCTGTTCCTTCGAAACTCTGTAGGGCAGTTCTGCTGAGTTGGAGTTGATAGCAATGGATTTAGATTTATTTTTGTTTTAGGAGAATATGGTGTCAGGGAGATTTTAGCCAGGGGCCTGCCAGAGAAAGGCCCTCGCCTCAGAAGGATAAAGGTAGTCTGACCTGCGGTCCTGGAGACCTGGAGGGGTATGTACCCATCCTGGCTCTCCTAACCCTCTCTCCCAGCTCTCAGCTGCCTCCAAACCCCATTCAGTCTCTCCCAAGAGTCTCAAGTGTAGCCCTAAAGCAGGCACCTCTGTGCATGGATGTTAACCACATCATACAGGTATGCTTCCAATGAGCCGTTCATGACTTTATTTCTATCTACTCAGAGAGGTTTAAGCATAGAGGAGCTTACATATAGAGGGTAAATTTTATACATACACTTAAACATATCTGTTTATGTTTAATAACTGGGTTTGAGAACCTTTAAAAAATAGAGCAGACATTAATCACTTAGACATTGTGAAGTGGAGGGATGCTCATGATCCAATATTGAGTTAAAAAAAAAAAAGGAAAAAACAAGTTGTAGAACAAAATGTATAATATGATCCCAAACTGTATATTTAGAGATTTGTGACACCAATTACCTGTATGTCCTTGAGAAAGTCATTTCACCTATTTGGGCCACAGCTTCCTCAGTTTTAAAATGAAAAGATTGAACTACATGGTTTCTAAGGAATTTCCAGCTTTAAAAGTGTCTGATTTCAAATGCTAAGAATCTACCCATTCCACAAGTATTTATTGAGCACTTTTTCATTTGCCAGACACTGACTTAGGCTCTGAGTATATCATGGTGAATAAAACAAAGGCCTAGCTCTCATGGAGCTCATATTCTAATGGCAGGGGATGAGTCAGAGAACAAACAACTAAACAAGTAAACATAGACTACATCAGTTGGTGATAAGTACACTGGAGGAAAATAGAGCAAAAGAGAATTAGGAGCATGGGGGAAATGGAATTATATTGATGGTCAAGGAGGCCTCACTAATAAAGTGACATCTGAGTGAATACCTAATGGACGTGATGCAGCAAGCCTCATGGATATCTGTGAGAAGGAACATCCCAGAAACAGGAAAGGACATAGGCCCTGGGCAGAAGTATCCTTAGTGCATTCAAGGAAGAGCAAGAGTGAGCAAAGAAGAGCAGTAGGAGATGAGCTCAGGGAGGCAGTGAGGAACAAGATGTTGCTGCGCTTTGTAAATATTACAAAGGCTTTAGCGTTAAGTGAAATGGGAAGCTATTACATTGTTTTGAGCAAAGACATGACAGACATAGCACACATTTTAAAAAGAACACTCTGGCTGTTGTGATGAGAATGAGAATAAGGTGGCAAGGGTGAGTGCAGGGAGATTGGTTAGGACGATATTACAGTAATGCAGGTGAGAGATGATGGTGTCTTGGACCAAGGTAGTAGTGGTAGAGAACTGAGAAGTGGTCAGATTGCTGGATATATTTTGAAGCAGAATTTACTGAGGTTTTGTGTATTGGAGGAGCCTCTGTCCAGAGTCAGTGAAAATACACTTGATGTGAGTCCTTATAGAGCTGGGCAGACTGTGACCTTCAGCACTCGGGGCTAAGAGTGGGGCCTGCTGGGACTTAGCTCTGGAGATCACAGGCCCTTCCTTTTCCTGAAGGCTAAGGGATGGGTGGAGGCTCCTTAGCCAAGGTTGTTGTCTGGAGGGGCTATGAAAGAAGGAAAGGTATGGCCTGAAGAGTTGCTGCCACTACTATCACTCCATAGGATGAAGGATCATTTGTACTGAGGGCCCTTGCTCCATCTGACATTGCTGTTAGTCCCGTCATCCAATAACTTTTGAAGGTTTCTATGCAAAAAGAGATACAGGCCCATGTCCACTGTAAACAGCAGTCCTATCGCCAGGAAGAAAATGATTTGGTACCAATGTAGAAAGAATGGTGAGAGGAGTGGAATTCCAGAACCTAGTAGGAGAGGCAGAGGGATAAGAAAAATGAGAGGCATTAAGGTGGAAATTTGGAATAAACAGTGAGGTCCCCAGTAGGGAATCTTGGTAAAATCACCTAAACCAGGGGCTGAGGTCAATGCCCAAAGCAGACAGGTAGGCCAGGAAGTCTTCAGAGGATTCCCTCACCTTCTGCCTTCCCAGATAAAGCACTGGATCAGCATTTTCCAAAGGCTGACCTTGGACACATCTCTTCTGAGAGACATTGATAGAAGTTACAGAGGAAAAAGGTTCTGTGGCCACCTAAGTTTGGAAAATTATGTGTGAATATAGTTTAAAAGTTTTCTTTTGATAAACTTTCACCTAAAGCACAATAAAAAAATTTTTTTTAAGTTTTCTTTTTTCACAACAGGGTTTCTTGAAGCCTTTCACGTACATTGTGAATCTATAGGGAAAGGAACAGAGTATGCGGCGTGTTTCCCGTTAATTTGACCAGAGGACCTTTTATCCTGAAAACCCTCTCAGGGAGCAATGTGCCTGGGGAACAGCCTTTGGAAGACATTGAAGTAGGCAATCCATTGACCACATCAACACATCTTCACCTAATCTCCTCGGAACCTAGGACAAGGTGGTGGTCACTGACCAACACTAGTCTGGCACAAGCTTGTGATGCCCCCTGAAAAGACATGATGAGGATTCCACAATGCACATTTTCTCAAGGACAGGCACAGACCTGGTTCTTTGTAGGTGGGAAGAGATTCTCATGCCAACACGGCTTCCCTGAGCTAAAGTCTGTGTCTAGGCTGAGAGGGTCAATAGAAAGGTACGAGCCTCAGAATCCTAGAAGATATAGGGACATGTGACAAAGTGGAATGGTTTGAATGAGGTGAAAAGGGGGGAGGGTGACCATATCTGGTATATGTGTTTGTGAGGAGGAAAAGGTGGCTTCTATCCTGTGAGAGTTAAAACTCCAAGTGAATGACACCCATTTCTATAGTTTCTGGGGAATGAGCTGGAACAGAGCTGTGTATCCACATAGCAATCAGGTCAAGCTAGGACTTTCAGGGTTCCCACTGATGTCAAAGAGGCCCACTCAGGAGAACACAGGTACCGAAGTTTGAAAAAGATCTGTAATCTCCTTCCTACCCATCATTCCAAGGCCTGAAGCTCCTTAAACAGAGATGTCCATCCCCCATGCATACAGTCCCTGGGTCTCACCTTGGACAGTGATGGTCACAGGCCTTGATGTCTTCAGCTTGTCCCCTATCATTGCTGTGCAGTGATAATCTCCACTGTGACTGTGGTTTGCTCGTGGAATGGAGAAGGTGGTATTTTTATTGAAAAATATCATGGATTTTCCATTCTGGAAGAACGTGATATCAGACTGGGGCCTGTTCTTCCAGCTGTGGCACCTCAGCATGATGGGCTCCCCTTCCTGAAACACCAGCTGACGGGTCTGGAGCAGGAGCCAGTCTGAAAGACACAGACATGGGAAGAAAAAATTCCAAGACTGGATTCCAAGGCCCTCACTGCCTCATGTTCAGGACTACGTTACTCACAGAACTTGAAAGGCTGTCAGGCAGAGGTAACTGAAGATGCTTCATGGCAGATGTGAGCATTGTCTTACAGGCAAAATACGGTCTCATGTCTCTGAGACCTCTGAAGCCTAAACATTTTCAGAAGTTCCAAAGACGAACAGCAGAGGTAACTGAAGATGCTTCATGGCAGATGTGAGCATTGTCTTACAGGCAAAATACGGTCTTATGTCTCTGAGACCTCTGAAGCCTAAACATTTTCAGAAGTTCCAAAGACGAACAGCAGGGACTGGGGCGGGGGGGCGGGGGGAGCTGTGTGTGTAGCAATTTTGAGGAATTAAAAATGTTATGCTGTCGTAGGGAAATAACCACATTTCCGTAACTTAGACGTTACAGAACAGGACGTGAAACCTTCAGTTCATTGCGGAGACAGCATTTGTGGTCTGGTGATTACTAAAGTAATGGTAACTTTCGAAGGAGATTTGGGAAGTGAGGATGGGCAGCCATTAATTTTGTTAGCTGTGAAGTAGAGCCTTAAGAAGACCTCACCCTGAATGGAATTTTTCTACATCCATATAAGGACTGAAAATATATGACCTTTTGAATTCAGTGTTCAATTGTGACTCTGGACAAAAGGAGCATTAAATAAAGCTTTTAAATTTGAAATCGCTCTCCCCTCCTTGCTGCCCATCCACCCCTAATCTCAATGGTGGCAGAGTAATTAGATTGCAAAACTCAGCCACCTCGGAGGTCAAGTCTGTAAACTTAGCAGAGAAAAAAATTAAATTGCTCTATTTACCACAAAAAAGAAATAGAATTTATTATATCTTAAATGAAAACTCACTTACTTAAGGAAACAGTATTCTGTGTATGAAAGGCAAGGTATTGTTGAGAGAGCATAAAAGAGGAATCAGAATTCTAATTTTGGCTCTGCCATTAACTTGGGGGTTTTGGGTCTCATAGGCTTAATTTCTTATACAATGGAGGGATGGAACTAGGTGGTTTCTTTCTAAGAAATCTTCAGATCTAAATTTTTATTATCTATATTTTTACGCTTTCTCAGGAAAACCTAGAAGTAGCATCAGCTGTTTTGGGGGAGGCAATGTGAGCAGAGAAGAGATGATGTATATTGGGCAGGTCTCTGAGGTTGAGGCAACATTTACTCCCTTTTCAACAGAGTACCATCAACAGAAAGTGATTCCACTGCCAGCATCTCTCTGGTACAGGAGTCTTTAAAGACCACAAAAATCATGCTCCTGGCATGCAGTGCAGTGAATGACTTAATATGGCCCTTCTAGCCATGGTCTTTGTAACTCTCACCAAATGACTGGGTGGGACTATGCAAATGAGGTGCTTATGGCCTACCAAGGGAATTGGATAGCCTACTAATAATGTAAATAAGGTGCATGGTACCCTTTTGGGGGTGGGACAATGCAAAGAAGGTATATGGAACCCTAACAAGTGGATTGGTCAGTTTCACCACCCTGCTAGGCTTAAAACGAGCCATCCCAGAGGTGGACAGAGGGGACCCTGTGACCACCAAGAAGAAGAGGCAGGAGCAGAGTGCATCCTTTGGATCCAGGATCCCTGCACTGAGAACCTCCTCAACCCAGGAAACAGAGAGAGCTATAATACCAGAGATGGCAAGAAGCAGAGGTAGCAGAACCAGGAGACTGACAGGAGACCAATAAGAGACCAGCAGGAGATGGTGCTGTAAACTTCCAGTCCGTGGAGCAAGGAAGTCGAGCACCTTCAGTCAGGAGGCTGGCTGTCAGAGTAGGGTGCCTCCAAGTGCTTGGTGGAGCTAGGTTTGCCAACCCACAAGGCTAGGGCTGAGCACCTTCAGGCCAGCGTTCACTGGAGGAGTGCGGTGTGTCTGGGC
Organism: Loxodonta africana; assembly: GCF_030014295.1. Lineage (NCBI taxonomy): Eukaryota > Metazoa > Chordata > Mammalia > Proboscidea > Elephantidae > Loxodonta > Loxodonta africana. The sequence goes on along the minus strand of NC_087344.1, from coordinate 196,816,266 downwards.
ACTTATTGGCAGAGCTAAAAGAGCTTTATAACACTTGCCTGAGCAGGGCAGAGGCTGGGCAGAGGGGCCAGGGTCAGAGAGAGACCTGCCTGGGGGTGTGGCTGAGGAGAGGCTGTCTTGATCAAAGAACTGTGTCCTGAGCTTTCCTGAACCTGAATTATAATCTGTTACTTCTCTAACGAACCCCATAGCTGTGAGCATGGTCTGTGAGTTCAGTGTAGCCATTGCAACAAATTATGGAACCCAGCAGAGAAGTAGAGAGTGCTGAGGGAGGGACTGTTGGTGTCAGAATTGGTAAAAAGGTTGGAGGGTCTGGCCTCTGTCTCATAGGAATCAGCCTTGGACTCTCCTTCCCCCTTGTGAAGTTAGAGGAGAGCAGATGCCTCCACCATGCCATTTTTGCCTGGTATTAAACAGGGGAATTAAAGACACTGGGTGCTCACATGTGACCATCTTCAGGGTTTATTCACCAAGGTAGAGTTGGAATAAAGTACAGTATAAATGCACTCATATTTTCAAACATTGACAGGAGTGGGGAGAGAGATATAGTGTCTAGTGTATTTTCTCTACCAGTTAAACAGTTGCTATTGAGTTGACTCATGGTGACCATGTCTGTTGGAGTAGGAATATGCTCTTTAGGGTTTCCAATGGCTGATTTTTCACTTGGACTCCTGGGTGGCACAAACGGTTAACGGGCTCAGCTGCTAAATGAAAGGTTGGAGGTTTGAGTCCACCCAGAGGCATCTGAGAGGAAAGTCCCGGTGAGCTACATTCAAAAAATCAGCCACTGGAAACCCTACAGGGCACAGTTCTACTCTGACATGCATGGGGCCAACATGAGTCAGAATCACCTGGAAGGCAGCTGGTTTTCTCTGCAGAGTCTATTAAGCTGTACACTGTGAGATATTTATAGAAACCTAAGTCAGATCATGTAATTTCTTTAATTAAAACCATCTAATGAATTTTCATCCCATTCAGGAAGAAAAGTCAAAATCGTGGCAACAGCCTACAGGCCTCTACATAATCTTCTCCCCCTCCTCCCACCTCTGAGCTCCTGTTGCCAGATGGGCTTCCTCCCTGCAGCCTCCTGTACTCCGGTCAGATGGCCTCCTATTTGCTTCTCACATATGTCAAGCACACTGCCAGCACAGGGCCTTTGCAGGTCTCTTTGCCTCCAACCCCTCCGCTTTATCATACTGCAGTATTTTTTTATGGAGTGAGGATTTATTGTGTCTCTCACACTCAGCTGCCTATCTGTGGCCTTGTAACCTTCATGGTCAATGAGCACTGAAGCAAAAATAACTAACATATTCTGAGGAACTTCATAGATATTTCCACCCCACCACACATGCTTCCAACAACTCCAACTTCCCAACACTGCTTCCAACAATTCACAGCACTGGTTCCCAGTAAACAGGCTCCTCCACCCCCTTTTCTGGAAACCTCTGCAATGTAAGCAGATTTCATCTCTCCTTATCCTCCCAGACCCTCCCCAGTTTCCCCTCCACTGACCGGGAACCACGTCCAGCTGCACAGGGTCGCTGAGGCTGGTCTGGCCTGTCTGGCATCTGTACTCCCCGCTGTCGTTGATAGTAGCCTTAAAGCCGTAGTTGGGCTGGACCTGAGCTGGGATGGGGCTTCCTCTGTGGAACCACTGGGTGGCACTTTTTGCAGGGGTGTGGGCCCCATGGCACTTCAGAGTCACATAGTCGTCTTGGAGCACATTGATCCATGGGGGCTCAAGGTTCAGCACTGCCTTCGGGAGATCTTCTGAGGAGCAGAGGGCAGAAAAGAGTGTGAATAAGTTTAGGGGCACCGTTGATTCCAAAGTAGCTCCCAGAGGAGATCAAGGGCCAGAGTGAACTGCTATAGACCCAAGTAAAGATCATTCCCTTGGATCATCAGGTCTTTGGTGAATCCAGTGGGAATCTCATCAAGAGTCAAATCTCAGGGCACACCGAAATGAGGGAACAGCCCATGCTGAACCTGAACCTGATTCTTGGTAGAACAGACATTTTCCTACGTAGTAAATACAGCATCACATTGTGAGGGAATAACACCATCAATCCAAGAAAGCAAAGAGTAAATTTACCAGCTCGTGTATCTGCAGAAGCTGTAAAAGAGAAGAGAGAGGGTTAATGTAGAACAGAAGAAGACAATGAGAGCACACTTAGTTGTGTGTGTGGAGGAGGACCAGGGAGATGTGATCTTAGCTTCCTTCTTTCCACAGGACCCATCTCAAGACCCTGTTCCCAGCTGATCTCTTATACCAGCACTCATTTCTCACATCCTCGTTAACTTCACCCAGTCTCTTCACATGGCTACAAATTACCATGAATATTTTGTGCAGAATGGCTTCCTAGGGACTCAGGAAGTATCTCTGAATTCTGACTTTAGGAACCAGTGGAGCAGTAAGAACTCAGGGTCCTCTCTCCCCTCTCAATCTGTTCCCAGCTTCCAGTGCCTGCTCCTCACCACACTGGTCCCTGGAGTCAGGGCGGTAGGAGTGGTTGAAATTGCCTTCTAAAGAATGACCTCACTCACCCAGCAGCAGCAAAGCCGTCAGTGGCTGAAGCAGGCACAAGTTGCCAGGATGCAAATCCTGAAACACCTGGGTCTCAAAAGTCATCCCAGAGCTGGGCCAGAGTCCACTGGGGTTTAGAAGATGAGCGGAGAAATGAGGAGGGAACTGTACATGCTCTTATGTAGGTTTTCTCAGTCACCAGATTCTTACGTAAGTTTTCGCAGTCACCACATTCTATTTCTGCTGACCTCTCAGTCATAAGTGAAACTGGAAGTTGAATCTGTGTGGTGCAATGGATTCTTTTTGTATGGCCTATCCCTCCATGCTCCTCTACCTACCACCAAATTACTGAGTGGGACTATGCAGATGAGGTACTTGTGGCCACCGAGGGGATTAGATAGCTTGCTAATAATGCAAATAAGGCACACGGTACATTTGTGGAGATGGGACCACGCAAACAAGGTGTATGGAACCTAAAGAGGGGATTGGTCAGTTTTGCCACCCCACTCGGCTTAAAATGAGCCATCTCAGAGGTGAAAGTGGGGGAAGGGCTCGCTGCCACCAAGAAAAAGAGGTACAAATGGAGCGTGTCCTTTGGACCTGGGTACCCTGCGCTGAGAACCTCCTAACCCAGAAGACAGAAAGAGAACTGTAACACCAGAGATGGCGAGAAGCAGCAGCAGAGTAACTGTGGCAGCAGAGGCAGCAGAACCAGGAGACAGCCAGGAGATGGTGCGGTGGGCTTCCCGGCCCATGGAGAGATAAAGCTGAGTGCCTTTGGGCAGGAGGGTTGCCGGCAGAGTAAGGTGCCTCTGAGCACGTGGCGGAGCTGGGCTCGCTGACCCATAGAGCTAGAGGGTGGAGTGTCTTCGGGCCAAGGCTTACTGGAGGAGTGTGGTGCCTTGGGGCACTTAGTGGCAGAGCTAAAGAGTTCTGTAACACTTGCCTAAGCCAGGATGAGGAACGAGGGGTGAGGGCCAGAGAGGGGCCTGCCTGCAGATACGGCTGAGAAGAGGCTGTCCTGATGGAAGAACTGTATCCTGGGTCATTTCTTTTTTTCTTTCTTTTTATCCTCTTTCTTTCTTTTTATTGTACTTTAGATGAAGGTTTACAGAACAAACTAGTTTCTCATGAAACAGTTGGTACACACATTGCTGTACGACTGGTCAACCACACCAGGACGTGTCAACACCCTCCTTTCTCAACCCTGGGTTTTCTATTACCACCTTTCCTGTTTCCTCCTGCCTTGCAGTCCCTGCCCCAGGGCTGGCCCACCCCTTTAGTCTTGCTGAGTCATTTCTGATTCTGAATTGTACTGTACTGTTACTTCCCTAATAAACACCATAATTGTGAGTATTGTCTGTGAGTTGTGTGTTTTGTGTGTGTGTGTGTGTGGCCATTGCAATGAATTATCAAGCCCAGCAGAGATGTAGAGAGTGCCATGGGAGGGACAGCTGGTGTCAGAATTGCTAATAAGGTTGGAGAGAGGAGTGATGTCTGACCTCCACCTCATAGGAATCAGCCTTAGACTACTGATCTTGATTCTCCTTTCCCCTTGTGAAGTTAGAGGAGGTCTGATGCTGCCACATCACCATCTTTACAGTCTGCTTTATAGAGAAACCTGTCGATCGTGTACCATTTCATTTTGCCCTTGTGAAAACCCTAGGAGAGAGGCAGGGATTATTGTTGTATTCAGGGGTGGATTACTCAGTAAGGTAAAAAAAAAAAAAAGTAAGGTAAGCACAGACTTATTTGTGCTTACTTACTAATCTGTAGTGACCGATTTCACATGTGCTTCAGATGTGGTGAAACTTATGTGAAATCGGTGGCTACAGATTAGTAAATAAACACAAGTAAGCCTCTGTTTACCTTGCTTACTGGGTAATCCATCCCTGTCAGGGATTGTAAATTTGAAAAGAGGCTTCGATTCTGTAGGAAGGTGCTGTGGGAGAAAGATAGATGCCAGCCATACCTAGAAGCAGAACCTTTCATGTGGAGAAAAAATGTGAAATTGTTCACTACAGATGATCTGGTCAGCAAGGTAAGCACCATGCTTACTTTACCTATTGGGTAATCTGCCCCTGGTGGTACTGGTGAAAAAACTTGTGGGAAAAAACACCACGAAGCAGAGCTAGGCAGGAAGCCCATGTCTTGAGTTCTCAGTTCAGTGCTCTTCCGTCGACACTCGGCGAGCTGTCTCTCTGGCCAGTATTCTTGCATACAGAAACTGCCAAATGAGTTTCAACCAGACAAGATAAAGAAATAACTCCTCGACCATGGTTTCAGGGGACATCTAGGTCAACTGGCATAACAAAGTTTATTAAGAAAATGTTCTGCATCCCACTTTGGTGAGTGATGTCTGGGGTCTTAAAAGCTTACAAGCGGCCATCTAAGATACATCTATTGGTCCTAACCCACTTGGAGCAAAGCAGAATGAGGAACACCAAAGACACAAGGAAAATATTAGCCCAAGAGACAAAAGGGCCGCATAAACCAGAGATGCCATCAGCCTGAGACCAGAAGAACTACATGGTGCCTGGCTACCACTAATGACCGCCCTGACAGGGAACATAACAGAAAGTCCCTGACAGAGTGGGATAAAAGTGTGGAACAGAACTCAAATTTACATAAAAACACCAGACTTAACGGTCTGACTGAGACTGGAGGAGACCCTGAAACTGTGGCCCTCAGATGCTCTGGCAACCCAGAACTAAATCCATTCCCAAAGACCACTCTTCAGACAAAGATTAGACTGGAGTACAAAACATAAAATAATACTTCTGAAGAGTGTGCTTCTTAGTTCAAGCAGAAACAAGAGCTCAAATAGGTGGCTCCTATCAAGGAGGCAGAATAAGAAGGCAGGAAGGGACGGGGTGGAAAGGGGGAGTGTGCTGTCACATTGTAGAGATTGCAGTTAGTGTCACATGACAATATGTGAATAAAATTGTGTATGAGAGCTTAACTTGAGCTCTAAACTTTCATCTAAAGTACAATCTTAAAAAAAAGACACAAGGGAAAGGTTAGGCCAACTAACGCACCTCGACTACCACAGCATCTACAAGAATGAACCCGCACAGCTAGACGGTACCCGGCTACCACCACTGACTGCTCTGACAGGGATCCCAGACAGAGCAGGAGAAAAATGTAGAACAAAATTCAAATTCACAGAAAAAGACCAGACTTACTGGTCTGACAGAGACTGGAGAAACCCCGAGAGTATGGCCACTGCACTACCTTTTAACTCAGTACTAAAGTCACTCCTGAGGTTCACCCTTCAGCCAAAGATTGGACAGGCCTATAAAACAAACAATAACCCACACAGTTCAACCATATATACAAGACTAAATGGGCATACCAGCCCAGAGGCAGGGACTAGAGGGCAGGAGGGAACAGGAAAGTTGGACTCATGGAAATGGGGAACCCGAAGTCAAGAAGGGGAGAGTGCTGACATGTCAAAGCATTGGCAACCAATGTCATGAAAATATATGTGTATGAGTTGTTCGATGAGAAACTAATTGGCTGTGCAAATTTTCACCTAAATCACAATTAAAAAAAAAGAAAGAACCCCTCTAAATCTGCAATCTATAAGAAACAATATTTAAAAAACAACAAAATTAGCATAGTTATCAGCGGGAGACACTCAACTCAAGAAAGTCTCTAAATAAGCCATAGCCAGGGCTTTCCTCCATGTCCTCCAAACCCCACCCCCCAAATGCACACACACACACAATTTCCAGAGTTAAAAATAAATTTGGTAAGAAAGCCATAATGTAATTTCCAATGTTATGTGACAGCGCAGGTCACCAGACGGTATGACTGGGTTAAGCAGCACGGCATAATGGTCACAGCATTTAGAAGTCAGACTATGGGATGGTGGACAGTGTACTCAAACTCTGTAAGCCTCAGTTTCCTTATGTGTAAGGTGGAGATAATGAGAACTAGACAAGATAATGCAGTACCTTACGGACAATGTCTGATATATAATACGTGTTCAATAAAAGGTAGTTTTTATGACTGTTACCAAAAGTTCTTTACCTTTAGATTTTTACAGAAGTCTTGATTCCATTCAAATATATTTAATTTAAGAGAATTCCTGGTCAAAATCTCATCAAGAAGGTATTGGAGTTGTTTCCTCAGCAGGAGCTTAAATACATGGGGTCCCCAAGAGTCAGAATCCACTCCATCACCTTTAAAAAAAATCTCTTTCTCCAAATCCAGTGAATGGCCATACAAACAGATGAAGTTCTGATACATGCTACAGCATGGATGAACCCTGATGATATTTGCAAGGGAAATAAACCAGACCCAAAACAACAAACGTTGCATGATTTTCCTTTCATCACATCTATACAATAGGCAATTTCCTAGACCAACGAAGGAGACTAGAGGTTTCCCAGGGTAGCAGGCAAGGAGAAACAGGAGGCCATTATTAAGCAGGAACAGAGTTTGTTTGGGAATGACTGAAAAAAAAAAAAAGTGGAAACCTACATTGGTGATGGTTAGAAAACATTGTGAAAGTACATAACGCTGAATTTTGCACTCAGAAATGGTGAAAATGATATATTCTGTCTGAGATATATTTTCACCCCAATTAAAGGCAGAGACAGAGAGAAGAGGGAAATGAGTGTGAAGAGAACCATTAAGATACCCAAGGAACGACTGTCTGGCGTGAGGCTTGTGCGTTTCCTTGCGTGCAAACTTGATTTCTAAGAAAAAGAGTCTTGAAGCAAATATTAGACTCTCTCTGTCCGCAGGCCTTGCAAGACGCGGATGACTGCCGTCTGCCGTCTACCAGGCGCGGCATCATCGATGAGTTAACAAGAGGGACGCTTGGGTGGAAGGAGGGACTGACGCCTGGATAGGTATGCGGTAAGGCAGGGGTGGGATACAATGCATGGGTCGTACAATCCGGGGGGCGGGAGTAGGGGTGTTCTCGGGCAATTTCTGTCCACGCCGAGATCTGTTGGCGCCTTGCTAATACCGTCGTGTTAGGGAGTCGGGGAAGGGTATGTGCTGCCACTGCCCCTCCGCCGCCGGGACTCCGCTGTAACAGGCCAACACGACTAAGACCAGATCGGGTGCAGGTCTCCGCTCTGCACAGCCTGTCTGAACAGAGAAACGGACACGGCTGTTAAGGCAAAGTGTAAGCGTTTATTTAGTTGGCCAGGTAAAGGAGCTTTTCCGGACTTGAGTCGCCAAGGCAGCTCCCCGAAACTAGGCGGAAGTCAGGTTTTAGGAGGTCATCATAGTAAGCACAAGCAAGAAGTTATACGTATTCAGGATTTTAGCTGATTATTCATTATGGAACGGGCTAGGAATCTGCACTGGAGCGGCTGACGGACCCTTCACTTCTAAGATAGGTCCGGCTTGCCAGAGATGACGTTAAGTCCGGTGATTTTTTCCTTTCTTGACTTGAGTCTTTTGATTCCTTGACAAGAGTTTCCTGATTTATCAGCGCATGTCTGGTGGTCTGGTGCTGGTTTTTCTTAGAACCTGTTTATGACTTTTACCTGCGGAATTACCCCGAAGTTAAAACAATATAAAGGATAGGGAAGTGGTTACAATAGTCACACAGTTTTGATCTGAAGCCTCGATATAGCCTGCTTCTGTGGTGAGGGCAGGAGTGCGATTTAGCAACCACAGCATACCCGTTGGGCATGTGCACTTTCCCAGCCGGCTGCTGTCTCACATTTCTCCTCCCACCTTCGGTGCCTCCCCCTCCGCATTGACAACCATCAGCCCACCTTGACCTCCCCCGCCTCCCAGCCAGTTGGACATTCCAAAATTCCTTCCTAACATTGCTCAGTCTCAAAGCTGCAGCCCTGGTAAGGGTCTCGGCGATCACAAGCTTGACTCCCCCAGCCGAGCTTTGCCCTTGCAGCTGGCCAAAATGCCAGGACACGCAAGCGCAGGCGTGGCCATAACGAGGACCTCAGGTCCGCTCCTGGCCATCGCACACCAGAGGCTGTCCTGGCTCCCGGGGCTTCCGGCAGACAGAGAACACGAGCGCCCAGCGGGACCTCGTAGGAAATACCAGAGGGCAGAGGAGCAAGTAGGAGTCAGCGGGCAAAAACCTCTACCAGGACGCGGAGGCATTGGTGGGCGCGAGAGATCACCAGAGGACTGAGACCGGAGCAGCGGCTGGTGGGGGCTGGGGGACAGTGCGTGGGGGAGTTGGCCGAGCACCCCGCCGGGTCCTCTGGCCTTGCTCGCGCTCGGCTCCGTGCCTTCGCTCAGCACGGCCCTTCATGAGGCTCGCGGAGCGGCCGAGGGCACCCGTGTTCACGTGGCGTCACAGCCGCGTGGCGTCACAAGCCGGGGAGCGGAGACACGCCCACACCCGCCATCGGAATGGCCCAGTGGTCTAACTTGCTCTGTTCAGGTCTCAGTCTCCCCTGGAGCCGTGGGTTCGAATCCCACTGCTGACAAGACTCTGGTAACTGCCTTCTTAGCCAGCCCCAGCCCCAGCCCTACTGCCCACCATGAAACGCACCCCTCCTACCTGCCTGCCCCCGCATTCCCTCGGTCTTTAGACTTCACATCACAGATATCTCATTTCTCTTACCCTTGTCCTCCCTCCACCCCTGCCCTTTCCCTCTTCCTCTCCCTAACCCTCTCCCTCTTCCTCCGGCTTTGTCAGGCCCCGATTACCCAACAAGCAAGGGAGGCAGGGGCCCAATTGCTAGGCTTCCCACCAAATCTGCAGCGCACGATCTCACCGCTCTCCCACCGCAGCAAGGATGTGGTGAAGCCCACGTGAAATTGCTCACCACAGAGTAGGAAGCGAATACAGTGGAGCCCGCCCGTGCCCGCGACCCTGGCTCAACGCAAGCCGCTGCTCACCGGCCTTCCTGGTTAATCCGCCCCTGATCTTTAGCCCCGTTTGCCTGCGTGTGTCTATGGGCTCCATCTGGCCCGTGTGGAAAGCCCTCCCCGGTAGTCCTCCACCTTCTGCCCGCTGAACAGCAACTCGCTTTTGCCCTGCGCTGCTGCAAGCAGCATCACACCACCCAAAGCCTTGGCCATCATCCTGCCCTTTCCACACCAGCCTCCTGCCCATTCCTCTCTCCCGCCCCGAATCCCCTTCCCACTAACACCCGCTGCGCCCTCTCTTCAGCCCGTGGTCTCCGCGCTTGTTGAGTTTGGGGACCTTGCCTCCCCACACCGGCCACGCCGCTGCATTTTCAGCCCCACCACCGGCTGGCGAGGAGAAGCCAGAGCCGGGCACAGGGCCCGGTCCACCTCGGGCGTGCCACATCCCAGTTCCACGCGGGTAGCCGCTGCCTGGGAGCAGACCCACCGCGCCAACGCCCTCTCTGCTGCCGAAGAGCTCTTTCGATGGGTGGGCCGGCTCCCGCTCCACAACCCACCCCCTCCAGCACAGCATCCTAAGGAGTGCGGCTGGCCGGAGGACCGAGGGCGGAAGGCAGGCTCAGACCGCTGTGGCCACTTTGTCCGACGTCCCGCCGCTGGCAGGCAGCCGCCACAGGAGGATGCAGGCGTCCCGCTCCCTTGCTCCCGGACCTCCTGTGCCCACACCCCCAAGCACGGGCGAGAAAACTGGCCGCCCAAGGGGGTCCTGGGTGTGCATGCCGGGGGTCGCCGCCGGGACAGCTGTGAGCACCTCTGCCCGCCACAGGCCACCTGGCCTGGCTGAGATTGGCGCTGGCCGACCAGGCTCCTTCGGGCTCTAGGCTACCTCCCAGCCACGGGATGGGCAGGAACTACCTCTCTCCCTCCGCCTCCGTCCAGGACCCTCCACATGCCTGGCACCTGCCTCTCTTCCACGTCGGTCGCCCAGACCCCTTGCCCGCCCCGCCCCCCTACCCCCCCCCCCCACCAGGACGCCGACCCTGGGCTGGCCGCCGCCACCTGCCTAGCTCTAGGGGAGCAGAGAGACAGATGCTCCGGCCAGGTAGTGAGCAGCGTCCTGAGCCCAGCGGCGGGCCACCGAGAACAGGGCAGGGGCACAGTCTGGAGCCAGCCGCCCGGACGCCGGCAGCGCATGGGTGGTTCAGTGGTAGAATTCTCGCCTGCCACGCGGGAGGCCCGGGTTCGATTCCCGGCCCATGCAGTCCGCTGTCCCCTTTTGGTCGCTCTGCCCCAATTCACACCGCCGCCTGCTCAGTGCTTGCTCTGCTCTGCTCTGGCTCTCCTGCTACACTCGGGGCAACTCTCCCAGAGCCCTGGGGCTCCGCTCCCACCTGCAGCCAGCCCACCAGTGTGCCAGCGGCCTGCGCCTCTCCCACACCCTGGGGCCGAAAGCACACCGCGCTCCGGCGCCGACCGCCAGTGGGCTCTACCCCAACACTTCTCCCGGGCAGCCACCCTTTTCTCTTCATCACCCTGACGAAACCTTAGCCACACGTTTCACTTCACAGAGGACCACCGTGCAACATGCCTCTTCCCATCTCACCACGCTTCCTGGCCACGCTCCCAAAATGACACCATCCTTGCTGGACCGTTACCAAGGAAGTCGCACGGCCGGATCCATACTCGGAAAAGCAACGCATTACGCTCCCCTACCATGTCCTGGTCATCATCGCGCACGAGAAAATGAAAGTCATGTCACTATACTCACTTTAGCCCACTGGTCCACACCACAGTGGTAAACAAGCCCCTTCCTTGCCCGCCTCCCCCTTACCACGATCCAAACTTTTGGCCAAAGATCACTGGAGGCATTTGTTGCTCGGGTCTCTTTCAATCTCCACTGAGTCCCCCGTCCCACCCCACCGCACCCCACGGTGCCCCAAACGCACTCCCGTGTCCTGACAAAGGGATGTTTAAGCCTCTGGGTCTGTCGCACGCCCTAAGAGCTCACGGCCTTTTCCAGACGTTTTTCTCCCTTCCCTTCTCTTCTAATCTCTCTCTGCGTGTCTCTCTGTGTGTCTGTCTGTTTCTCGCTCCCTCTTCTGTCTGTCCGTCTCTGTCTCTATCTCTGTCTCCCGGTCCCTGGCTCACGCTGGCTCTCTCTCAACAGCACCCTTGCCCCCAATCAACCTCCCACTCTTTAGGTTGACTGACTTCAGGCACAGCACCGCAGGCAACCTTGTCTGGCCGGGTCCAGTCTCATGACGTGCCCTTGGATCTCGGTGGTCCCTAAGCCCACCCTCCTAACACTCCCCCCCCACCCCCGCCACCCAGCTAGCCATCTAGCGGTCCTTCCAGCCTCCGCCTGACCCGCCACCACAGACCTCTACCAAACAAATGCCTTGCCTTGCCCTGATGATGCACATCCACCGGGCTGACCACCCACGGCATCCCCAGGGTCACTCCCGCCCCTCCCATGTCCCCACCCTCATCTCCACACTGGCCTGGCATAATGCTCCGAAGCCCCCAAGCCTCTGCAGCACCACCACCTGACTGGGCGGCCGCACTCGCTACGCCCCCTCCTGTCCTAGGGCGGCTTGGACACTGTGACATCTGGACTCCTTCTCCCACCTGCCAGCACTCAGAACATGTCTGTCCCCTCTTTCGGGTTTCCCTCACCTTTCCCTGTCCTTTGTGCCGTGCCACCCAAACAAACAGCCAGCTTCCTCCACTGCGGTCATCCATCCACAACTCACAAAACAGGGGCAGGAAGGAAACGACTGGGGTGATGGTAAGCTTCTCTATGGTCACACGGGCTCCTGCTCACAAGGCTATGCCTTTCCATGCCTGGCCTTCTACTGCCCTGACATTCCAAGTCACTGGAAAGCCCGTGGAGTGCAGTTCTACTCTCAGACACACAGGGTCGCCAGGAGTCAGAATCCACCCCGTCGCCCTTTTCAAAGGCCATCTCTTTCTTCAAATCCCATGAACGGCAACCTGAAGCGATGAAGTTGCCATCATGCCACAACAGGCATGAACCTTGAAGACATTCGCCGAGTCAAGTAAACCAGACCCACCCAAAACAACAAAGGGTGTATGATTTTACTTTCCTCGCGTCTGTATAACAGGCAACTTCCTAGACCAAAAAAGGGGAATAGACGTTTACCAGGGTAGCCGGGAAGGGGAAACAGGAGGCCCTCATTAAATGGGAACAGGGTTGGTTTGGGAACGACTAAAAAAAAAGGAAGAAAAGTGGAAATGGATATTCCTGGCGGTTAGAAAAGACCGCGAACGTCCGTAACGCCACTGAATTCTGCACTCAGAAATGGTGACAATGATATATTCTCTCTTAGGTATACTTTCACCACAATTAAAGACAGAAAGAGAGCGAAGGGGGTCGTGAGTGGGAAGAGAACCACAGAGATACCCAAGGAACGACTGTCTGGCGTGAGGCTTGTGCGTTTCCTTGCGTGCAAACTTGATTTCTAAGAGAAGGAGTCTTGAAGCAAATATTAGACTCTCTCTGTCCGCAGGCCTTGCAAGACGCGGATGACTGCCGTCTGCCATCTACCAGGCGCGGCATCATCGATGAGTTAACAAGAGGGACGCTCGGGTGGAAGGAGGGACCGACACCTGGATAGATCTGTGGTAAGGCAGGGGTGGGATAAAACGCATGGGTCGTACAATTCGGGGGGCGGGAGTAGGGGTGTTCTCCGTCAATTTCTGTCCACACTGGGATCTGTTGGCGCCTTGCTAATACCGTCGTGGGAAGGCTACCTGCTGCCACCGCCCCTCAGCCGTTGGGCATGTCCATTTCCCCGACGGCCCCCGGTCTCACATTCCTCTCTCCCCCTTACTCTCATCCCCCCCTCCGACCCCACCCGGTCCCCCAGCTGGCCGGGCATTTCCAGATTCCTCTTTCACGTTCTTCTGTCTCCCGGCCGCGGTCGCCCTGCTAAGGGTCTGGGCCTTCACAAGCTTGGCTCCCCCAGCCCAGGTCTGGCCTGGTAGCTGAGCCAAATGCAAGCACGCGCCAGGGCGCGCGCTGGCAGCAGCGAGGACACGGGCTCCGCTCCTGGCCACCGCAGGCCAAAGGCTGTCCTGGCCTGTGGGCTTTGGGGCTGACAGATGCCAGAGAACGCGAGCGCCTGCGCCAGCGCCAGGGCGCACGAGCAAGTAGGCCTGTGGTGGGCGAACGGGGAGGAAAGGATCGGATGGCATTGGTGGCGGCAGCGGGCCAGGCGGTGTGCTGGGCCTGCAAGCGTTGGCTAAAAGGCGGGTGTGGAGGGAGGTGCGCGGCAAGTTGTTTGTGGGTAGAGAGGAAGAAGAACGGCTTCCCTGACCGGGAATCGAACCCGGGCCGCGGCGGTGAGAGCGCCGAATCCTAACCACTAGACCACCAGGGAGCGTCGGGACACCCGTCCTGCCTGCGCCACCTGCACTCAGCGCCTCCGCACCCCTCGGCCCCAGCCGTGGACCTTGCTCCGGCCTCCAGTCGCCCGGCCCGGCCTCCCCTGGCACTCCGCGCCCTTTTCTCTTGCTCGCAGCACCCCCAAAACGCTGGGCGCCTCCTTCCTTCTCCCACACATACACACCGAGCCAAGTGCCGACTCCGTCAGCCATACCTGGCAAGACGGCCCTGGGCTGGGCCTCTGGCAAAAAGTCAGCCCACTGCGTTGGCCGGGAATCGAACCCGGGTCAACTGCTTGGAAGGCAGCTATGCTCACCACTATACCACCAACGCCGCACGGCCCAGACAAGCCCAAGATGCCGCGCGGAACTCGCACCAGCGTGCTGCCGCCGCCGCCGCCCGCCGCCGGGCGCAGACCCTTCTCGACGCCTGGCTCACCCGTCCGCGGCTCTGGGCCCTCACAGCACCACCAGCCGCCGCCCGGCGCCAGCCGAGCCCCGCCGCTCTCCACACGCCCCCGCCCCGCCCTCCTCAGCCCCGCCGCTGGGGGGCGCTCTCCCGCTCGCTTCCTCCGGCCTCCCGCCCGCAGCGGGGCGCTCCAGGGCGCGCGGCCCCCCACCCCCGGCCCTGAGCTCCCGGCTGCGGCCTGCCCCCGGGGCACGCCTGCTCCACACCCCCGGCTCGCCAAGCCCCTTCCATTCTCCGCCACGTCGCGGCCGCTCGGCGACGCTCGGCTAGGCCACAGCCGGCACCGAGACGGTGCACATCTCCGACAGGCCGCTCTCCACCTGGCACCTGGGAGCCGGAGTCGCTGGGCGGCGGTCGGCGACCCTGAGCCGGGAGGCGAAAGACACCCATCCGCTGGGGACGGGCCGCTCCTCAAGCGCTGCCGGGACCCGAGAAGGCTGCTGTGGCTGGCGGGCGACCAGGCGCCTTGGCCAGGAGGATTGGAAGGGAAGGTGGGCGGAGGGTGGGCTGTGCCCCGCAGAGGATGACGCCAAGGGCCCAGGTGGAGCGCGGAGGGCAGGGCAGGGCGGGGCAGGGCAGGGCAGGGCATTGCGCCGGCCACTGGGTCTGAGAGCGGGCGCCGGGTGCGTGGCGGCAGAGGCCAAAAAGGGCGTCTGCCTCCCCGTCGGGGAATCGAACCCCGGTCTCCCGCGTGACAGGCGGGGATACTCACCACTATACTAACGAGGACGGCGGTGGCCGTCCGGGGTGCGGAACGCTCTCCCGCCGCCGCCGCTGCACACCACGCCGACTCCGACTCCGACGCCGACGCCTCTTCCTGCCCCCTGCTCGCTGCATGCTCGGCGACAGAGCGCGCCCCGCCCACCTCCATCCTCGCCGTCCACGCAGCCTGGCACCCGGGCCGGGCCCGGGGGATACCGAAGCTCCGCGTGCGCGGCGGCCGCTTCCCTCCACGGCGGCGAAAGCGCCGGGAGAAAGAAAGGGGATCGAGCGGGCAGAAAACGTCTGCGAGGAGGAGGAGGCATTGGTGGGCGCGAGAGCTGACGTGAGGAAGGAGGCCGGGGCAGCGGCTGGCGGGGCCCGGGGGACGGTGCGTGGGGGAGTTGGCCGGGCACCTCGCCGGGTCGGCCGGCCTTGGTGGCGCTCGGCTCCGAGCCTTCGCGCGCGCCGTCCGTCCGTCCGTCCGTCCGTCCGTCCGTCGGTCGCGCAGCCGCAAGGCCGTCCAGGAGGCGCGCCGACCGGCCCAGGGCACCGGCGTTGGCGCGGCGTCGCAGCCGGGCCAGCGGCGACGCGCCCACAGCCGCCGTCAGGATGGCCGAGCGGTCTAAGGCGCTGCGTTCAGGTCGCAGTCTCCCCTGGAGGCGTGGGTTCGAATCCCACTCCTGACAAGACAACCTTTTGGCAACAGCCACCTACTGTCCCCAGCCTTCACCACACGCGTCTCTGCCCTTTACTGGGCGACTGTCCACGCTCGGGCCGTGCAATCCTTCTGCCTCTCCAGCCTCCAGCCCGTGGCCCCACCCCGCTCCGACACCCTAACTTGTCAGGCACATCCCTGACAGCTAGGATGCTCCAGCGCCTTGAACCCCTCTGGTAACTGCCTTTCCGGCCAGCCCCAGCCCAACTGCCCACCATGAAACGCACCCCTCCTACCTGCCTGCCCCCGCATCCGCGCGGTTTCTCGACTTCCCATCACAGCTACCTCCTCTCTCTTACCCCTGTCCTCTCTCTGCCCTCGCCCTTTCCCTCTTCCCTCTGTCTTTCACCTCTCCCTCTCCCTCTCTCTCTGTCTTTGTCAGGCCCCGATTACCCAACAAGCAAGGTAGGCACGGGTCCAATTGTTAGGCTTCCCACCAATCTGCAGCTCACGATCTCACCGCTCTCCCACCGCAGCAAGGATGTGGTGAAGACCACTTGAAACCGCTCACCACAGAGTAGGGAGCCAATACAGTGGAGCCCGCCCGTGCGCGCGACCCTGGCTCAACGCAAGCCGCTGCTCACCGGCCTTCCTGGTTAATCCGCCCCTGGTCTTTAGCCCCGTTTGCCTGCGTGTGTCTGTGGGCTCCATCTGGCCCGTGTGGAAAGCCCTCCCCGGTGGTCCTCCACTTTCTGCCCGCTGAACAGCAGCAACTCGCTTTTGCCCTGCGCTGCTGCAAGCAGCACCACACCACCCAAAACCTTGGCCATCATCCCGCCCTTTCCACACCAGCCTCCTGCCCATTCCTCTCTCCCGCCCCGAATCCCCTTCCCACTAACACCCGCTGCGCCCTCTCTTCAGCCCGTGGTCTCCGCGCTTGTTGAGTTTGGGACCTTTCCTCCCCACACCGGCCATGCCGCTGCATTTTCAGCCCCACCACCGGCTGGCGAGGAGAAGCCAGAGCCGGGCACAGGGCCCGGTCCACCTCGGGCGCGCCACATCCCAGTTCCACGCGGGTAGCCGCTGCCTGGGAGCAGACCCACCGCGCCAACGACCTCTCTGCTGCCGAAGAGCTCTTTCGATGGGTGGGCCGGCTCCCGCTCCACAACCCACCCCCTCCAGCACAGCATCCTAAGGAGTGCGGCTGGCCGGAGGACGGAGGGCGGAAGGCAGGCTCAGACCGCTGTGGCCACTTTGTCCGACGTCCCGCCGCTGGCAGGCAGCCGCCACAGGAGGATGCAGGCGTCCCGCTCCCTTGCTCCCGGACCTCCTGTGCCCACACCCCCAAGCACGGGCCAGAAAACTGGCCGCCCAAGGGGGTCCTGGGGGTGCATGCCGGGGGTCGCCGCCGGGACAGCTGTGAGCACCTCTGCGCGCCACAGGCCACCTGGCCTGGCTGGGATTGGCGCTGGCCGACCAGGCTCCTTCGGGCTCTAGGCTTCCTCCCAGCCACGGGATGGGCAGGGACTACCTCTCTCCCTCCGCCTCCGTCCAGGACCCTCGACACGCCTGGCACCTGCCTCTCTTCCACGTCGGTCGCCCAGACCCCTTCCCTTGCCCGCCCGTCCCGCCCACCCGCACCAGGCCGCCGGCCCCAGGCTGGCCGCCGCCGCCTGCCTAGCTCTAGGGGAGCAGAGAGACAGACGCTCCGGCCAGGTAGTGAGCAGCGTCCTGAGCCCAGCGGCGGGCCAGCGAAGACAGGGCAGGGGCACAGGCTGGAGCCAGCCGCCCGGACGCCGGCAGCGCATGGGTGGTTCAGTGGTAGAATTCTCGCCTGCCACGCGGGAGGCCCGGGTTCGATTCCCGGCCCATGCAGTCCCCTGTCCCCTTTTGGTCGCTCTGCCCCAATTCACACCGCCGCCTGCTCAGTGCTTGCTCTGCTTGCTCTGCTCTGCTCTGCTCTGCTCCGCTCTGGCTCTCCTACTACACTCGGGGCAACTCTCCCAGAGCCCTGGGGCTCCGCTCCCACCTGCAGCCAGCCCACCAGTGTGCCAGCGCCCTGCGCCTCTCCCACACCCTGGGGCCGAAAGCACACCGCGCTCCGGCGCCGACCGCCAGTGGGCTCTGCCCCAACACTTCTCCCGGGCAGCCACCCTTTTCTCTTCATCACCCTGACGAAACCTTAGCCACACGTTTCACTTCACGGAGGACCACCGTGCAACACGCGGGCTTTGGCTGCGGGGACTCCATGCCTCTTCCCATCTCACCACCCTTCCTGGCCACGCTCCCAAAATGACACCATCCTTGCTGGACCATTACCAAGGAAGTCGCACGGCCGGATCCATACTCGGAAAAGCAACGCATTACGCTCCCCTACCGTGTCCTGGTCATCATCGCGCACGAGAAAATGAAAGTCATGTCAGTACAGTCACTTTAGCCCACTCCTCCACAACACAGTGGTAAACACGCCCCTTCCTTGCCCGCCTCCCCCTTACCACGATCCAAACTTTTGGCCAAAGGTCACTGGAGGCATCTGTTGCTCGGGCCTCTTTCAATCTCCACTGAGTCCCCCGTCCCACCCCACCGCACCCCACGGTGCCCCAAACGCGCACCTAACGCACTCCCGTGTCCTGACAAAGGGACGTTTAAGCCTCTGGGCCAGTCGCGCGCCCTAAGACCTCACGGCCTTTTCCAGACGTTTTTCTCTCTTCCCTTCTCTTCTAATCTCTCTCTGCGTGTCTCTCTGTGTGTCTGTCTGTTTCTCGCTCCCTCTTCTGCCCGTCCGTCTCTGTCTCTATCTCTGTCTCCCTCTCTGTCTCCCGGTCCCTGTCTCACGCTGGCTCTCTCTCGACAGCACCCTTGCCCCCAATCAACCTCCCACTCTTTAGGTTGACTGACTTCAGGCACAGCACCGCGGGCAACCTTGTCTGGCCGGGTCCAGTCTCATGACGTGCCCTTGGATCTGGGTGGGACCTAAGCCCACCCTCCCAACACTCCCCCCCCACCCCCGCCACCCAGCTAGCCATCTAGTGGTCCTTCCAGCCTCCGCCTGACCCGCCACCACAGACCTCTATCACACGAACGCCTTGCCTTGCCCTGATGACGCACATCCACCGGGCTGGCCACCCCCGGCATCCCCAGGGTCGCCCCCGCCCCTCCCATGTCCCCACCCTCATCTCCACACTGGCCTGGCATAATGCTCCGAAGCCCCCAAGCCTCTGCAGCGCCGGCACCTGACTGGGCGGCCGCACTCGCTGCGCCCCCTCCTGCCCTAGGGCGGCTTGGACACTCTGACATCTGGACTCCTTCTCCCACCTGCCAGCACTCAGGACACGTCTGTCCCCTCTTTTGGGTTTCCCTCACCTTTCCCTGTCCTTTGTGTCGTGCCACCCGAACAACCAGCCAGCTTCCTCCACTGCGGTCATCTATCCACAACTCACAAAACAGGGGCAGGAAGGAAGTGCCTGGGGTGACAGTAAGCTTCTCTATGATCACACGGGTTCCTGCTCACAAGGCTATGCCTTTCCATGCCTGGCCTTCTACTGCCCTGACATTCCAAGCCGCTGAAAAGCCCGCGGAGTGCAGTTCTACTCTCAGACACATGGGGTCGCCGGGAGTCAGAATCCACCCCATCGCCCTTTTCAAAAGCCATCTCTTTCTTCAAATCCCGTGAACGGCCACCCCAAGGGATGAAGTTATGCTCATGCCACAACAGGCATGAACCTTGAAGACATTCGCCGAGTCAAGTAAACCAGACCCAAAACAACAAACGTTGTATGATTTTACTTTCGTCGCGTCTGTATAACAGGTAACTTCCCAGACCAACAAAGGAGAATAGACGTTTCCCGGGGTAGCCGGGAAGGGGAAACAGGAGGCCCTCATTATGTGGGAACAGGGTTGGTTTGGGAATGACTAAAAAAAAAAAAAAGTGGAAATGGATATTCGTGGCGATTAGAAAAGACGGCGAACGTCCTTAAAGCCACTGAATTCTGCACTCAGAAATGGTGAAAATGATATATTCTGTCTTACGTATACTTTCACCACAATTAAAGACAGAGAGAGCGGGAAGGGGAGGTGAGTGGGAAGAGAACCACGAAGATACCCAAGGAACGACTGTCTGGCGTGAGGCTTGTGCGTTTCCTTGCGTGCAAACTTGATTTCTAAGAAAAAGAGTCTTGAAGCAAATATTAGACCCTCTCTGTCCGCAGGCCTTGCAAGACGCGGATGACTGCCGTCTGCCGTCTACCAGGCGCGGCATCATCGATGAGTTAACAAGAGGGACGCTCGGGGTGGAAGAGGGGATGGACACCGGGATAGATATGCGATAAGGCAGGAGTGGGATAAAATGCATGGGTCGTACAATCCGGGGGGCGGGAGTAGGGGTGTTCTCGGTCAATTTGTGTCCACGCTGAGATCTGTTGGCGCCTTGCTAATACCGTCGTGTTAGAGAGTCGGGGAAGGCTACCTGCTGCCACCGCCCCTCAGCCGTTGGGCATGTCCATTTCCCCGACGGCCCCCGGTCTCACATTCCTCTCTCCCCCTTACTCTCATCCCCCCCCCTCCGACCCCACCCGGACCCCCCCAGCTGGCCGGGCATTCCCAGATTCCCCTTTCACGTTCTTCTGTCTCCCGGCCGCCGTCGCCCTGCTCAGGGTCTGGGCCTTCACAAGCTTGGCTCCCCCAGCCCAGGTCTGGCCTGGTAGCTGAGCCAAATGCAAGCACGCGCCAGGGCGCGCGCTGGCAGCAGCGAGGACGCGGGCTCCGCTCCTGGCCACCGCCGGCCAGAGGCTGTCCTGGCCTGTGGGCTTTGGGGCTGACAGATGCCAGAGAACGCGAGCGCCTGCGCCAGCGCCAGCGCCAGCGCCAGGGCGGACGAGCAAGTAGGCCTGTGGTGGGCGAGCGGGTCGAAAAGGATCGGATGGCATTGGTGGCGGCAGCGGGCCAGGCGGTGTGCTGGGCCTGCAAGCGTTGGCTAAAAGGCAGGTGTGGAGGGAGGTGCGCGGCAAGTTGTTTGTGGGCAGAGAGGAAGAAGAACGGCTTCCCTGACCGGGAATCGAACCCGGGCCGCGGCGGTGAGAGCGCCGAATCCTAACCACTAGACCACCAGGGAGCGTCGGGACACCCGTCCTGCCTGCGCCACCTGCACTCAGCGCCTCCGCACCCCTCGGCCCCAGCCGTGGACCTTGCTCCGGCCTCCAGTCGCCCGGCCCGGCCTCCCCTGGCACTCCGCGCCCTTTTCTCTTGCTCGCAGCACCCCCAAAACGCTGGGCGCCTCCTTCCTTCTCCCACACATACACACCGAGCCAAGTGCCGACTCCGTCAGCCATACCTGGCAAGACGGCCCTGGGCTGGGCCTCTGGCAAAAAGTCAGCCCACTGCGTTGGCCGGGAA
The DNA here is from genome assembly GCF_030014295.1 of Loxodonta africana. Classification (NCBI taxonomy): domain Eukaryota; kingdom Metazoa; phylum Chordata; class Mammalia; order Proboscidea; family Elephantidae; genus Loxodonta; species Loxodonta africana. Next base: position 196,795,305 of record NC_087344.1, on the reverse strand, counting down.
TCGAACCCGGGTCAACTGCTTGGAAGGCAGCTATGCTCACCACTATACCACCAACGCCGCACGGCCCAGACAAGCCCAAGATGCCGCGCGGAACTCGCACCAGCGTGCTGCCGCCGCCGCCGCCCGCCGCCGGGCGCAGACCCTTCTCGACGCCTGGCTCACCCGTCCGCGGCTCCGGGCCCTCACAGCACCACCAGCCGCCGCCCGGCGCCAGCCGAGCCCCGCCGCTCTCCACACGCCCCCGCCCCGCCCTCCTCAGCCCCGCCGCTGGGGGGCGCTCTCCCGCTCGCTTCCTCCGGCCTCCCGCCCGCAGCGGGGCGCTCCAGGGCGCGCGGCCCCCCACCCCCGGCCCTGAGCTCCCGGCTGCGGCCTGCCCCCGGGGCACGCCTGCTCCACACCCCCGGCTCGCCAAGCCCCTTCCATTCTCCGCCACGTCGCGGCCGCTCGGCGACGCTCGGCTAGGCCACAGCCGGCACCGAGACGGTGCACATCTCCGACAGGCCGCTCTCCACCTGGCACCTGGGAGCCGGAGTCGCTGGGCGGCGGTCGGCGACCCTGAGCCGGGAGGCGAAAGACACCCATCCGCTGGGGACGGGCCGCTCCTCAAGCGCTGCCGGGACCCGAGAAGGCTGCTGTGGCTGGCGGGCGACCAGGCGCCTTGGCCAGGAGGATTGGAAGGGAAGGTGGGCGGAGGGTGGGCTGTGCCCCGCAGAGGATGACGCCAAGGGCCCAGGTGGAGCGCGGAGGGCAGGGCAGGGCGGGGCAGGGCAGGGCAGGGCATTGCGCCGGCCACTGGGTCTGAGAGCGGGCGCCGGGTGCGTGGCGGCAGAGGCCAAAAAGGGCGTCTGCCTCCCCGTCGGGGAATCGAACCCCGGTCTCCCGCGTGACAGGCGGGGATACTCACCACTATACTAACGAGGACGGCGGTGGCCGTCCGGGGTGCGGAACGCTCTCCCGCCGCCGCCGCTGCACACCACGCCGACTCCGACTCCGACGCCGACGCCTCTTCCTGCCCCCTGCTCGCTGCATGCTCGGCGACAGAGCGCGCCCCGCCCACCTCCATCCTCGCCGTCCACGCAGCCTGGCACCCGGGCCGGGCCCGGGGGATACCGAAGCTCCGCGTGCGCGGCGGCCGCTTCCCTCCACGGCGGCGAAAGCGCCGGGAGAAAGAAAGGGGATCGAGCGGGCAGAAAACGTCTGCGAGGAGGAGGAGGCATTGGTGGGCGCGAGAGCTGACGTGAGGACGGAGGCCGGGGCAGCGGCTGGCGGGGCCCGGGGGACGGTGCGTGGGGGAGTTGGCCGGGCACCTCGCCGGGTCGGCCGGCCTTGGTGGCGCTCGGCTCCGAGCCTTCGCGCGCGCCGTCCGTCCGTCCGTCCGTCCGTCCGTCCGTCGGTCGCGCAGCCGCAAGGCCGTCCAGGAGGCGCGCCGACCGGCCCAGGGCACCGGCGTTGGCGCGGCGTCGCAGCCGGGCCAGCGGCGACGCGCCCACAGCCGCCGTCAGGATGGCCGAGCGGTCTAAGGCGCTGCGTTCAGGTCGCAGTCTCCCCTGGAGGCGTGGGTTCGAATCCCACTCCTGACAAGACAACCTTTTGGCAACAGCCACCTACTGTCCCCAGCCTTCACCACACGCGTCTCTGCCCTTTACTGGGCGACTGTCCACGCTCGGGCCGTGCAATCCTTCTGCCTCTCCAGCCTCCAGCCCGTGGCCCCACCCCGCTCCGACACCCTAACTTGTCAGGCACATCCCTGACAGCTAGGATGCTCCAGCGCCTTGAACCCCTCTGGTAACTGCCTTTCCGGCCAGCCCCAGCCCAACTGCCCACCATGAAACGCACCCCTCCTACCTGCCTGCCCCCGCATCCGCGCGGTTTCTCGACTTCCCATCACAGCTACCTCCTCTCTCTTACCCCTGTCCTCTCTCTGCCCTCGCCCTTTCCCTCTTCCCTCTGTCTTTCACCTCTCCCTCTCCCTCTCTCTCTGTCTTTGTCAGGCCCCGATTACCCAACAAGCAAGGTAGGCACGGGTCCAATTGTTAGGCTTCCCACCAATCTGCAGCTCACGATCTCACCGCTCTCCCACCGCAGCAAGGATGTGGTGAAGACCACTTGAAACCGCTCACCACAGAGTAGGGAGCCAATACAGTGGAGCCCGCCCGTGCGCGCGACCCTGGCTCAACGCAAGCCGCTGCTCACCGGCCTTCCTGGTTAATCCGCCCCTGGTCTTTAGCCCCGTTTGCCTGCGTGTGTCTGTGGGCTCCATCTGGCCCGTGTGGAAAGCCCTCCCCGGTGGTCCTCCACTTTCTGCCCGCTGAACAGCAGCAACTCGCTTTTGCCCTGCGCTGCTGCAAGCAGCACCACACCACCCAAAACCTTGGCCATCATCCCGCCCTTTCCACACCAGCCTCCTGCCCATTCCTCTCTCCCGCCCCGAATCCCCTTCCCACTAACACCCGCTGCGCCCTCTCTTCAGCCCGTGGTCTCCGCGCTTGTTGAGTTTGGGACCCTTCCTCCCCACACCGGCCATGCCGCTGCATTTTCAGCCCCACCACCGGCTGGCGAGGAGAAGCCAGAGCCGGGCACAGGGCCCGGTCCACCTCGGGCGTGCCACATCCCAGTTCCACGCGGGTAGCCGCTGCCTGGGAGCAGACCCACCGCGCCAACGACCTCTCTGCTGCCGAAGAGCTCTTTCGATGGGTGGGCCGGCTCCCGCTCCACAACCCACCCCCTCCAGCACAGCATCCTAAGGAGTGCGGCTGGCCGGAGGACGGAGGGCGGAAGGCAGGCTCAGACCGCTGTGGCCACTTTGTCCGACGTCCCGCCGCTGGCAGGCAGCCGCCACAGGAGGATGCAGGCGTCCCGCTCCCTTGCTCCCGGACCTCCTGTGCCCACACCCCCAAGCACGGGCGAGAAAACTGGCCGCCCAAGGGGGTCCTGGGGGTGCATGCCGGGGGTCGCCGCCGGGACAGCTGTGAGCACCTCTGCGCGCCACAGGCCACCTGGCCTGGCTGGGATTGGCGCTGGCCGACCAGGCTCCTTCGGGCTCTAGGCTTCCTCCCAGCCACGGGATGGGCAGGGACTACCTCTCTCCCTCCGCCTCCGTCCAGGACCCTCGACACGCCTGGCACCTGCCTCTCTTCCACGTCGGTCGCCCAGACCCCTTCCCTTGCCCGCCCGTCCCGCCCACCCGCACCAGGCCGCCGGCCCCAGGCTGGCCGCCGCCGCCTGCCTAGCTCTAGGGGAGCAGAGAGACAGACGCTCCGGCCAGGTAGTGAGCAGCGTCCTGAGCCCAGCGGCGGGCCAGCGAAGACAGGGCAGGGGCACAGGCTGGAGCCAGCCGCCCGGACGCCGGCAGCGCATGGGTGGTTCAGTGGTAGAATTCTCGCCTGCCACGCGGGAGGCCCGGGTTCGATTCCCGGCCCATGCAGTCCCCTGTCCCCTTTTGGTCGCTCTGCCCCAATTCACACCGCCGCCTGCTCAGTGCTTGCTCTGCTTGCTCTGCTCTGCTCTGCTCTGCTCCGCTCTGGCTCTCCTACTACACTCGGGGCAACTCTCCCAGAGCCCTGGGGCTCCGCTCCCACCTGCAGCCAGCCCACCAGTGTGCCAGCGCCCTGCGCCTCTCCCACACCCTGGGGCCGAAAGCACACCGCGCTCCGGCGCCGACCGCCAGTGGGCTCTGCCCCAACACTTCTCCCGGGCAGCCACCCTTTTCTCTTCATCACCCTGACGAAACCTTAGCCACACGTTTCACTTCACGGAGGACCACCGTGCAACACGCGGGCTTTGGCTGCGGGGACTCCATGCCTCTTCCCATCTCACCACCCTTCCTGGCCACGCTCCCAAAATGACACCATCCTTGCTGGACCATTACCAAGGAAGTCGCACGGCCGGATCCATACTCGGAAAAGCAACGCATTACGCTCCCCTACCGTGTCCTGGTCATCATCGCGCACGAGAAAATGAAAGTCATGTCAGTACAGTCACTTTAGCCCACTCCTCCACAACACAGTGGTAAACACGCCCCTTCCTTGCCCGCCTCCCCCTTACCACGATCCAAACTTTTGGCCAAAGGTCACTGGAGGCATCTGTTGCTCGGGCCTCTTTCAATCTCCACTGAGTCCCCCGTCCCACCCCACCGCACCCCACGGTGCCCCAAACGCGCACCTAACGCACTCCCGTGTCCTGACAAAGGGACGTTTAAGCCTCTGGGCCAGTCGCGCGCCCTAAGACCTCACGGCCTTTTCCAGACGTTTTTCTCTCTTCCCTTCTCTTCTAATCTCTCTCTGCGTGTCTCTCTGTGTGTCTGTCTGTTTCTCGCTCCCTCTTCTGCCCGTCCGTCTCTGTCTCTATCTCTGTCTCCCTCTCTGTCTCCCGGTCCCTGTCTCACGCTGGCTCTCTCTCGACAGCACCCTTGCCCCCAATCAACCTCCCACTCTTTAGGTTGACTGACTTCAGGCACAGCACCGCGGGCAACCTTGTCTGGCCGGGTCCAGTCTCATGACGTGCCCTTGGATCTGGGTGGGACCTAAGCCCACCCTCCCAACACTCCCCCCCCACCCCCGCCACCCAGCTAGCCATCTAGTGGTCCTTCCAGCCTCCGCCTGACCCGCCACCACAGACCTCTATCACACGAACGCCTTGCCTTGCCCTGATGACGCACATCCACCGGGCTGGCCACCCCCGGCATCCCCAGGGTCGCCCCCGCCCCTCCCATGTCCCCACCCTCATCTCCACACTGGCCTGGCATAATGCTCCGAAGCCCCCAAGCCTCTGCAGCGCCGGCACCTGACTGGGCGGCCGCACTCGCTGCGCCCCCTCCTGCCCTAGGGCGGCTTGGACACTCTGACATCTGGACTCCTTCTCCCACCTGCCAGCACTCAGGACACGTCTGTCCCCTCTTTTGGGTTTCCCTCACCTTTCCCTGTCCTTTGTGTCGTGCCACCCGAACAACCAGCCAGCTTCCTCCACTGCGGTCATCTATCCACAACTCACAAAACAGGGGCAGGAAGGAAGTGCCTGGGGTGACAGTAAGCTTCTCTATGATCACACGGGTTCCTGCTCACAAGGCTATGCCTTTCCATGCCTGGCCTTCTACTGCCCTGACATTCCAAGCCGCTGAAAAGCCCGCGGAGTGCAGTTCTACTCTCAGACACATGGGGTCGCCGGGAGTCAGAATCCACCCCATCGCCCTTTTCAAAAGCCATCTCTTTCTTCAAATCCCGTGAACGGCCACCCCAAGGGATGAAGTTATGCTCATGCCACAACAGGCATGAACCTTGAAGACATTCGCCGAGTCAAGTAAACCAGACCCAAAACAACAAACGTTGTATGATTTTACTTTCGTCGCGTCTGTATAACAGGTAACTTCCCAGACCAACAAAGGAGAATAGACGTTTCCCGGGGTAGCCGGGAAGGGGAAACAGGAGGCCCTCATTATGTGGGAACAGGGTTGGTTTGGGAATGACTAAAAAAAAAAAAAGTGGAAATGGATATTCGTGGCGATTAGAAAAGACGGCGAACGTCCTTAAAGCCACTGAATTCTGCACTCAGAAATGGTGAAAATGATATATTCTGTCTTACGTATACTTTCACCACAATTAAAGACAGAGAGAGCGGGAAGGGGAGGTGAGTGGGAAGAGAACCACGAAGATACCCAAGGAACGACTGTCTGGCGTGAGGCTTGTGCGTTTCCTTGCGTGCAAACTTGATTTCTAAGAAAAAGAGTCTTGAAGCAAATATTAGACCCTCTCTGTCCGCAGGCCTTGCAAGACGCGGATGACTGCCGTCTGCCATCTACCAGGCGCGGCATCATCGATGAGTTAACAAGAGGGACGCTCGGGGTGGAAGAGGGGATGGACACCGGGATAGATATGCGATAAGGCAGGAGTGGGATAAAATGCATGGGTCGTACAATCCGGGGGGCGGGAGTAGGGGTGTTCTCGGTCAATTTGTGTCCACGCTGAGATCTGTTGGCGCCTTGCTAATACCGTCGTGTTAGAGAGTCGGGGAAGGCTACCTGCTGCCACCGCCCCTCAGCCGTTGGGCATGTCCATTTCCCGACGGCCCCCGGTCTCACATTCCTCTCTCCCCCTTACTCTCATCCCCCCCCCTCCGACCCCACCCGGACCCCCCCAGCTGGCCGGGCATTCCCAGATTCCCCTTTCACGTTCTTCTGTCTCCCGGCCGCCGTCGCCCTGCTCAGGGTCTGGGCCTTCACAAGCTTGGCTCCCCCAGCCCAGGTCTGGCCTGGTAGCTGAGCCAAATGCAAGCACGCGCCAGGGCGCGCGCTGGCAGCAGCGAGGACGCGGGCTCCGCTCCTGGCCACCGCCGGCCAGAGGCTGTCCTGGCCTGTGGGCTTTGGGGCTGACAGATGCCAGAGAACGCGAGCGCCTGCGCCAGCGCCAGCGCCAGCGCCAGCGCCAGCGCCAGGGCGGACGAGCAAGTAGGCCTGTGGTGGGCGAGCGGGTCGAAAAGGATCGGATGGCATTGGTGGCGGCAGCGGGCCAGGCGGTGTGCTGGGCCTGCAAGCGTTGGCTAAAAGGCAGGTGTGGAGGGAGGTGCGCGGCAAGTTGTTTGTGGGCAGAGAGGAAGAAGAACGGCTTCCCTGACCGGGAATCGAACCCGGGCCGCGGCGGTGAGAGCGCCGAATCCTAACCACTAGACCACCAGGGAGCGTCGGGACACCCGTCCTGCCTGCGCCACCTGCACTCAGCGCCTCCGCACCCCTCGGCCCCAGCCGTGGACCTTGCTCCGGCCTCCAGTCGCCCGGCCCGGCCTCCCCTGGCACTCCGCGCCATTTTCTCTTGCTCGCAGCACCCCCAAAACGCTGGGCGCCTCCTTCCTTCTCCCACACATACACACCGAGCCAAGTGCCGACTCCGTCAGCCATACCTGGCAAGACGGCCCTGGGCTGGGCCTCTGGCAAAAAGTCAGCCCACTGCGTTGGCCGGGAATCGAACCCGGGTCAACTGCTTGGAAGGCAGCTATGCTCACCACTATACCACCAACGCCGCACGGCCCAGACAAGCCCAAGATGCCGCGCGGAACTCGCACCAGCGTGCTGCCGCCGCCGCCGCCCGCCGCCGGGCGCAGACCCTTCTCGACGCCTGGCTCACCCGTCCGCGGCTCCGGGCCCTCACAGCACCACCAGCCGCCGCCCGGCGCCAGCCGAGCCCCGCCGCTCTCCACACGCCCCCGCCCCGCCCTCCTCAGCCCCGCCGCTGGGGGGCGCTCTCCCGCTCGCTTCCTCCGGCCTCCCGCCCGCAGCGGGGCGCTCCAGGGCGCGCGGCCCCCCACCCCCGGCCCTGAGCTCCCGGCTGCGGCCTGCCCCCGGGGCACGCCTGCTCCACACCCCCGGCTCGCCAAGCCCCTTCCATTCTCCGCCACGTCGCGGCCGCTCGGCGACGCTCGGCTAGGCCACAGCCGGCACCGAGACGGTGCACATCTCCGACAGGCCGCTCTCCACCTGGCACCTGGGAGCCGGAGTCGCTGGGCGGCGGTCGGCGACCCTGAGCCGGGAGGCGAAAGACACCCATCCGCTGGGGACGGGCCGCTCCTCAAGCGCTGCCGGGACCCGAGAAGGCTGCTGTGGCTGGCGGGCGACCAGGCGCCTTGGCCAGGAGGATTGGAAGGGAAGGTGGGCGGAGGGTGGGCTGTGCCCCGCAGAGGATGACGCCAAGGGCCCAGGTGGAGCGCGGAGGGCAGGGCAGGGCGGGGCAGGGCAGGGCAGGGCATTGCGCCGGCCACTGGGTCTGAGAGCGGGCGCCGGGTGCGTGGCGGCAGAGGCCAAAAAGGGCGTCTGCCTCCCCGTCGGGGAATCGAACCCCGGTCTCCCGCGTGACAGGCGGGGATACTCACCACTATACTAACGAGGACGGCGGTGGCCGTCCGGGGTGCGGAACGCTCTCCCGCCGCCGCCGCTGCACACCACGCCGACTCCGACTCCGACGCCGACGCCTCTTCCTGCCCCCTGCTCGCTGCATGCTCGGCGACAGAGCGCGCCCCGCCCACCTCCATCCTCGCCGTCCACGCAGCCTGGCACCCGGGCCGGGCCCGGGGGATACCGAAGCTCCGCGTGCGCGGCGGCCGCTTCCCTCCACGGCGGCGAAAGCGCCGGGAGAAAGAAAGGGGATCGAGCGGGCAGAAAACGTCTGCGAGGAGGAGGAGGCATTGGTGGGCGCGAGAGCTGACGTGAGGAAGGAGGCCGGGGCAGCGGCTGGCGGGGCCCGGGGGACGGTGCGTGGGGGAGTTGGCCGGGCACCTCGCCGGGTCGGCCGGCCTTGGTGGCGCTCGGCTCCGAGCCTTCGCGCGCGCCGTCCGTCCGTCCGTCCGTCCGTCCGTCCGTCGGTCGCGCAGCCGCAAGGCCGTCCAGGAGGCGCGCCGACCGGCCCAGGGCACCGGCGTTGGCGCGGCGTCGCAGCCGGGCCAGCGGCGACGCGCCCACAGCCGCCGTCAGGATGGCCGAGCGGTCTAAGGCGCTGCGTTCAGGTCGCAGTCTCCCCTGGAGGCGTGGGTTCGAATCCCACTCCTGACAAGACAACCTTTTGGCAACAGCCACCTACTGTCCCCAGCCTTCACCACACGCGTCTCTGCCCTTTACTGGGCGACTGTCCACGCTCGGGCCGTGCAATCCTTCTGCCTCTCCAGCCTCCAGCCCGTGGCCCCACCCCGCTCCGACACCCTAACTTGTCAGGCACATCCCTGACAGCTAGGATGCTCCAGCGCCTTGAACCCCTCTGGTAACTGCCTTTCCGGCCAGCCCCAGCCCAACTGCCCACCATGAAACGCACCCCTCCTACCTGCCTGCCCCCGCATCCGCGCGGTTTCTCGACTTCCCATCACAGCTACCTCCTCTCTCTTACCCCTGTCCTCTCTCTGCCCTCGCCCTTTCCCTCTTCCCTCTGTCTTTCACCTCTCCCTCTCCCTCTCCCTCTCTCTCTGTCTTTGTCAGGCCCCGATTACCCAACAAGCAAGGTAGGCACGGGTCCAATTGTTAGGCTTCCCACCAATCTGCAGCTCACGATCTCACCGCTCTCCCACCGCAGCAAGGATGTGGTGAAGCCCACTTGAAACCGCTCACCACAGAGTAGGGAGCCAATACAGTGGAGCCCGCCCGTGCGCGCGACCCTGGCTCAACGCAAGCCGCTGCTCACCGGCCTTCCTGGTTAATCCGCCCCTGGTCTTTAGCCCCGTTTGCCTGCGTGTGTCTGTGGGCTCCATCTGGCCCGTGTGGAAAGCCCTCCCCGGTGGTCCTCCACTTTCTGCCCGCTGAACAGCAGCAACTCGCTTTTGCCCTGCGCTGCTGCAAGCAGCACCACACCACCCAAAACCTTGGCCATCATCCCGCCCTTTCCACACCAGCCTCCTGCCCATTCCTCTCTCCCGCCCCGAATCCCCTTCCCACTAACACCCGCTGCGCCCTCTCTTCAGCCCGTGGTCTCCGCGCTTGTTGAGTTTGGGACCTTTCCTCCCCACACCGGCCATGCCGCTGCATTTTCAGCCCCACCACCGGCTGGCGAGGAGAAGCCAGAGCCGGGCACAGGGCCCGGTCCACCTCGGGCGCGCCACATCCCAGTTCCACGCGGGTAGCCGCTGCCTGGGAGCAGACCCACCGCGCCAACGACCTCTCTGCTGCCGAAGAGCTCTTTCGATGGGTGGGCCGGCTCCCGCTCCACAACCCACCCCCTCCAGCACAGCATCCTAAGGAGTGCGGCTGGCCGGAGGACGGAGGGCGGAAGGCAGGCTCAGACCGCTGTGGCCACTTTGTCCGACGTCCCGCCGCTGGCAGGCAGCCGCCACAGGAGGATGCAGGCGTCCCGCTCCCTTGCTCCCGGACCTCCTGTGCCCACACCCCCAAGCACGGGCGAGAAAACTGGCCGCCCAAGGGGGTCCTGGGGGTGCATGCCGGGGGTCGCCGCCGGGACAGCTGTGAGCACCTCTGCGCGCCACAGGCCACCTGGCCTGGCTGGGATTGGCGCTGGCCGACCAGGCTCCTTCGGGCTCTAGGCTTCCTCCCAGCCACGGGATGGGCAGGGACTACCTCTCTCCCTCCGCCTCCGTCCAGGACCCTCGACACGCCTGGCACCTGCCTCTCTTCCACGTCGGTCGCCCAGACCCCTTCCCTTGCCCGCCCGTCCCGCCCACCCGCACCAGGCCGCCGGCCCCAGGCTGGCCGCCGCCGCCTGCCTAGCTCTAGGGGAGCAGAGAGACAGACGCTCCGGCCAGGTAGTGAGCAGCGTCCTGAGCCCAGCGGCGGGCCAGCGAAGACAGGGCAGGGGCACAGGCTGGAGCCAGCCGCCCGGACGCCGGCAGCGCATGGGTGGTTCAGTGGTAGAATTCTCGCCTGCCACGCGGGAGGCCCGGGTTCGATTCCCGGCCCATGCAGTCCCCTGTCCCCTTTTGGTCGCTCTGCCCCAATTCACACCGCCGCCTGCTCAGTGCTTGCTCTGCTTGCTCTGCTCTGCTCTGCTCTGCTCCGCTCTGGCTCTCCTACTACACTCGGGGCAACTCTCCCAGAGCCCTGGGGCTCCGCTCCCACCTGCAGCCAGCCCACCAGTGTGCCAGCGCCCTGCGCCTCTCCCACACCCTGGGGCCGAAAGCACACCGCGCTCCGGCGCCGACCGCCAGTGGGCTCTGCCCCAACACTTCTCCCGGGCAGCCACCCTTTTCTCTTCATCACCCTGACGAAACCTTAGCCACACGTTTCACTTCACGGAGGACCACCGTGCAACACGCGGGCTTTGGCTGCGGGGACTCCATGCCTCTTCCCATCTCACCACCCTTCCTGGCCACGCTCCCAAAATGACACCATCCTTGCTGGACCATTACCAAGGAAGTCGCACGGCCGGATCCATACTCGGAAAAGCAACGCATTACGCTCCCCTACCGTGTCCTGGTCATCATCGCGCACGAGAAAATGAAAGTCATGTCAGTACAGTCACTTTAGCCCACTCCTCCACAACACAGTGGTAAACACGCCCCTTCCTTGCCCGCCTCCCCCTTACCACGATCCAAACTTTTGGCCAAAGGTCACTGGAGGCATCTGTTGCTCGGGCCTCTTTCAATCTCCACTGAGTCCCCCGTCCCACCCCACCGCACCCCACGGTGCCCCAAACGCGCACCTAACGCACTCCCGTGTCCTGACAAAGGGACGTTTAAGCCTCTGGGCCAGTCGCGCGCCCTAAGACCTCACGGCCTTTTCCAGACGTTTTTCTCTCTTCCCTTCTCTTCTAATCTCTCTCTGCGTGTCTCTCTGTGTGTCTGTCTGTTTCTCGCTCCCTCTTCTGCCCGTCCGTCTCTGTCTCTATCTCTGTCTCCCTCTCTGTCTCCCGGTCCCTGTCTCACGCTGGCTCTCTCTCGACAGCACCCTTGCCCCCAATCAACCTCCCACTCTTTAGGTTGACTGACTTCAGGCACAGCACCGCGGGCAACCTTGTCTGGCCGGGTCCAGTCTCATGACGTGCCCTTGGATCTGGGTGGGACCTAAGCCCACCCTCCCAACACTCCCCCCCCCACCCCCGCCACCCAGCTAGCCATCTAGTGGTCCTTCCAGCCTCCGCCTGACCCGCCACCACAGACCTCTATCACACGAACGCCTTGCCTTGCCCTGATGACGCACATCCACCGGGCTGGCCACCCCCGGCATCCCCAGGGTCGCCCCCGCCCCTCCCATGTCCCCACCCTCATCTCCACACTGGCCTGGCATAATGCTCCGAAGCCCCCAAGCCTCTGCAGCGCCGGCACCTGACTGGGCGGCCGCACTCGCTGCGCCCCCTCCTGCCCTAGGGCGGCTTGGACACTCTGACATCTGGACTCCTTCTCCCACCTGCCAGCACTCAGGACACGTCTGTCCCCTCTTTTGGGTTTCCCTCACCTTTCCCTGTCCTTTGTGTCGTGCCACCCGAACAACCAGCCAGCTTCCTCCACTGCGGTCATCTATCCACAACTCACAAAACAGGGGCAGGAAGGAAGTGCCTGGGGTGACAGTAAGCTTCTCTATGATCACACGGGTTCCTGCTCACAAGGCTATGCCTTTCCATGCCTGGCCTTCTACTGCCCTGACATTCCAAGCCGCTGAAAAGCCCGCGGAGTGCAGTTCTACTCTCAGACACATGGGGTCGCCGGGAGTCAGAATCCACCCCATCGCCCTTTTCAAAAGCCATCTCTTTCTTCAAATCCCGTGAACGGCCACCCCAAGGGATGAAGTTATGCTCATGCCACAACAGGCATGAACCTTGAAGACATTCGCCGAGTCAAGTAAACCAGACCCAAAACAACAAACGTTGTATGATTTTACTTTCGTCGCGTCTGTATAACAGGTAACTTCCCAGACCAACAAAGGAGAATAGACGTTTCCCGGGGTAGCCGGGAAGGGGAAACAGGAGGCCCTCATTATGTGGGAACAGGGTTGGTTTGGGAATGACTAAAAAAAAAAAAAGTGGAAATGGATATTCGTGGCGATTAGAAAAGACGGCGAACGTCCTTAAAGCCACTGAATTCTGCACTCAGAAATGGTGAAAATGATATATTCTGTCTTACGTATACTTTCACCACAATTAAAGACAGAGAGAGCGGGAAGGGGAGGTGAGTGGGAAGAGAACCACGAAGATACCCAAGGAACGACTGTCTGGCGTGAGGCTTGTGCGTTTCCTTGCGTGCAAACTTGATTTCTAAGAAAAAGAGTCTTGAAGCAAATATTAGACCCTCTCTGTCCGCAGGCCTTGCAAGACGCGGATGACTGCCGTCTGCCATCTACCAGGCGCGGCATCATCGATGAGTTAACAAGAGGGACGCTCGGGGTGGAAGAGGGGATGGACACCGGGATAGATATGCGATAAGGCAGGAGTGGGATAAAATGCATGGGTCGTACAATCCGGGGGGCGGGAGTAGGGGTGTTCTCGGTCAATTTGTGTCCACGCTGAGATCTGTTGGCGCCTTGCTAATACCGTCGTGTTAGAGAGTCGGGGAAGGCTACCTGCTGCCACCGCCCCTCAGCCGTTGGGCATGTCCATTTCCCCGACGGCCCCCGGTCTCACATTCCTCTCTCCCCCTTACTCTCATCCCCCCCCCTCCGACCCCACCCGGACCCCCCCAGCTGGCCGGGCATTCCCAGATTCCCCTTTCACGTTCTTCTGTCTCCCGGCCGCCGTCGCCCTGCTCAGGGTCTGGGCCTTCACAAGCTTGGCTCCCCCAGCCCAGGTCTGGCCTGGTAGCTGAGCCAAATGCAAGCACGCGCCAGGGCGCGCGCTGGCAGCAGCGAGGACGCGGGCTCCGCTCCTGGCCACCGCCGGCCAGAGGCTGTCCTGGCCTGTGGGCTTTGGGGCTGACAGATGCCAGAGAACGCGAGCGCCTGCGCCAGCGCCAGCGCCAGCGCCAGCGCCAGCGCCAGGGCGGACGAGCAAGTAGGCCTGTGGTGGGCGAGCGGGTCGAAAAGGATCGGATGGCATTGGTGGCGGCAGCGGGCCAGGCGGTGTGCTGGGCCTGCAAGCGTTGGCTAAAAGGCAGGTGTGGAGGGAGGTGCGCGGCAAGTTGTTTGTGGGCAGAGAGGAAGAAGAACGGCTTCCCTGACCGGGAATCGAACCCGGGCCGCGGCGGTGAGAGCGCCGAATCCTAACCACTAGACCACCAGGGAGCGTCGGGACACCCGTCCTGCCTGCGCCACCTGCACTCAGCGCCTCCGCACCCCTCGGCCCCAGCCGTGGACCTTGCTCCGGCCTCCAGTCGCCCGGCCCGGCCTCCCCTGGCACTCCGCGCCCTTTTCTCTTGCTCGCAGCACCCCCAAAACGCTGGGCGCCTCCTTCCTTCTCCCACACATACACACCGAGCCAAGTGCCGACTCCGTCAGCCATACCTGGCAAGACGGCCCTGGGCTGGGCCTCTGGCAAAAAGTCAGCCCACTGCGTTGGCCGGGAATCGAACCCGGGTCAACTGCTTGGAAGGCAGCTATGCTCACCACTATACCACCAACGCCGCACGGCCCAGACAAGCCCAAGATGCCGCGCGGAACTCGCACCAGCGTGCTGCCGCCGCCGCCGCCCGCCGCCGGGCGCAGACCCTTCTCGACGCCTGGCTCACCCGTCCGCGGCTCCGGGCCCTCACAGCACCACCAGCCGCCGCCCGGCGCCAGCCGAGCCCCGCCGCTCTCCACACGCCCCCGCCCCGCCCTCCTCAGCCCCGCCGCTGGGGGGCGCTCTCCCGCTCGCTTCCTCCGGCCTCCCGCCCGCAGCGGGGCGCTCCAGGGCGCGCGGCCCCCCACCCCCGGCCCTGAGCTCCCGGCTGCGGCCTGCCCCCGGGGCACGCCTGCTCCACACCCCCGGCTCGCCAAGCCCCTTCCATTCTCCGCCACGTCGCGGCCGCTCGGCGACGCTCGGCTAGGCCACAGCCGGCACCGAGACGGTGCACATCTCCGACAGGCCGCTCTCCACCTGGCACCTGGGAGCCGGAGTCGCTGGGCGGCGGTCGGCGACCCTGAGCCGGGAGGCGAAAGACACCCATCCGCTGGGGACGGGCCGCTCCTCAAGCGCTGCCGGGACCCGAGAAGGCTGCTGTGGCTGGCGGGCGACCAGGCGCCTTGGCCAGGAGGATTGGAAGGGAAGGTGGGCGGAGGGTGGGCTGTGCCCCGCAGAGGATGACGCCAAGGGCCCAGGTGGAGCGCGGAGGGCAGGGCAGGGCGGGGCAGGGCAGGGCAGGGCATTGCGCCGGCCACTGGGTCTGAGAGCGGGCGCCGGGTGCGTGGCGGCAGAGGCCAAAAAGGGCGTCTGCCTCCCCGTCGGGGAATCGAACCCCGGTCTCCCGCGTGACAGGCGGGGATACTCACCACTATACTAACGAGGACGGCGGTGGCCGTCCGGGGTGCGGAACGCTCTCCCGCCGCCGCCGCTGCACACCACGCCGACTCCGACTCCGACGCCGACGCCTCTTCCTGCCCCCTGCTCGCTGCATGCTCGGCGACAGAGCGCGCCCCGCCCACCTCCATCCTCGCCGTCCACGCGGCCTGGCACCCGGGCCGGGCCCGGGGGATACCGAAGCTCCGCGTGCGCGGCGGCCGCTTCCCTCCACGGCGGCGAAAGCGCCGGGAGAAAGAAAGGGGATCGAGCGGGCAGAAAACGTCTGCGAGGAGGAGGAGGCATTGGTGGGCGCGAGAGCTGACGTGAGGACGGAGGCCGGGGCAGCGGCTGGCGGGGCCCGGGGGACGGTGCGTGGGGGAGTTGGCCGGGCACCTCGCCGGGTCGGCCGGCCTTGGTGGCGCTCGGCTCCGAGCCTTCGCGCGCGCCGTCCGTCCGTCCGTCCGTCCGTCCGTCGGTCGCGCAGCCGCAAGGCCGTCCAGGAGGCGCGCCGACCGGCCCAGGGCACCGGCGTTGGCGCGGCGTCGCAGCCGGGCCAGCGGCGACGCGCCCACAGCCGCCGTCAGGATGGCCGAGCGGTCTAAGGCGCTGCGTTCAGGTCGCAGTCTCCCCTGGAGGCGTGGGTTCGAATCCCACTCCTGACAAGACAACCTTTTGGCAACAGCCACCTACTGTCCCCAGCCTTCACCACACGCGTCTCTGCCCTTTACTGGGCGACTGTCCACGCTCGGGCCGTGCAATCCTTCTGCCTCTCCAGCCTCCAGCCCGTGGCCCCACCCCGCTCCGACACCCTAACTTGTCAGGCACATCCTGACAGCTAGGATGCTCCAGCGCCTTGAACCCCTCTGGTAACTGCCTTTCCGGCCAGCCCCAGCCCAACTGCCCACCATGAAACGCACCCCTCCTACCTGCCTGCCCCGCATCCGCGCGGTTTCTCGACTTCCCATCACAGCTACCTCCTCTCTCTTACCCCTGTCCTCTCTCTGCCCTCGCCCTTTCCCTCTTCCCTCTGTCTTTCACCTCTCCCTCTCCCTCTCTCTCTGTCTTTGTCAGGCCCCGATTACCCAACAAGCAAGGTAGGCACGGGTCCAATTGTTAGGCTTCCCACCAATCTGCAGCTCACGATCTCACCGCTCTCCCACCGCAGCAAGGATGTGGTGAAGACCACTTGAAACCGCTCACCACAGAGTAGGGAGCCAATACAGTGGAGCCCGCCCGTGCGCGCGACCCTGGCTCAACGCAAGCCGCTGCTCACCGGCCTTCCTGGTTAATCCGCCCCTGGTCTTTAGCCCCGTTTGCCTGCGTGTGTCTGTGGGCTCCATCTGGCCCGTGTGGAAAGCCCTCCCCGGTGGTCCTCCACTTTCTGCCCGCTAATACTATCTCTCTATGTTTTGCCCTGCGCTGCTGCAAGCAGCACCACACCACCCAAAACCTTGGCCATCATCCCGCCCTTTCCACACCAGCCTCCTGCCCATTCCTCTCTCCCGCCCCGAATCCCCTTCCCACTAACACCCGCTGCGCCCTCTCTTCAGCCCGTGGTCTCCGCGCTTGTTGAGTTTGGGACCCTTCCTCCCCACACCGGCCATGCCGCTGCATTTTCAGCCCCACCACCGGCTGGCGAGGAGAAGCCAGAGCCGGGCACAGGGCCCGGTCCACCTCGGGCGTGCCACATCCCAGTTCCACGCGGGTAGCCGCTGCCTGGGAGCAGACCCACCGCGCCAACGACCTCTCTGCTGCCGAAGAGCTCTTTCGATGGGTGGGCCGGCTCCCGCTCCACAACCCACCCCCTCCAGCACAGCATCCTAAGGAGTGCGGCTGGCCGGAGGACGGAGGGCGGAAGGCAGGCTCAGACCGCTGTGGCCACTTTGTCCGACGTCCCGCCGCTGGCAGGCAGCCGCCACAGGAGGATGCAGGCGTCCCGCTCCCTTGCTCCCGGACCTCCTGTGCCCACACCCCCAAGCACGGGCGAGAAAACTGGCCGCCCAAGGGGGTCCTGGGGGTGCATGCCGGGGGTCGCCGCCGGGACAGCTGTGAGCACCTCTGCGCGCCACAGGCCACCTGGCCTGGCTGGGATTGGCGCTGGCCGACCAGGCTCCTTCGGGCTCTAGGCTTCCTCCCAGCCACGGGATGGGCAGGGACTACCTCTCTCCCTCCGCCTCCGTCCAGGACCCTCGACACGCCTGGCACCTGCCTCTCTTCCACGTCGGTCGCCCAGACCCCTTCCCTTGCCCGCCCGTCCCGCCCACCCGCACCAGGCCGCCGGCCCCAGGCTGGCCGCCGCCGCCTGCCTAGCTCTAGGGGAGCAGAGAGACAGACGCTCCGGCCAGGTAGTGAGCAGCGTCCTGAGCCCAGCGGCGGGCCAGCGAAGACAGGGCAGGGGCACAGGCTGGAGCCAGCCGCCCGGACGCCGGCAGCGCATGGGTGGTTCAGTGGTAGAATTCTCGCCTGCCACGCGGGAGGCCCGGGTTCGATTCCCGGCCCATGCAGTCCCCTGTCCCCTTTTGGTCGCTCTGCCCCAATTCACACCGCCGCCTGCTCAGTGCTTGCTCTGCTTGCTCTGCTCTGCTCTGCTCTGCTCTGCTCTGCTCTGCTCTGCTCTGCTCTGCTCTGCTCTGCTCCGCTCTGGCTCTCCTACTACACTCGGGGCAACTCTCCCAGAGCCCTGGGGCTCCGCTCCCACCTGCAGCCAGCCCACCAGTGTGCCAGCGCCCTGCGCCTCTCCCACACCCTGGGGCCGAAAGCACACCGCGCTCCGGCGCCGACCGCCAGTGGGCTCTGCCCCAACACTTCTCCCGGGCAGCCACCCTTTTCTCTTCATCACCCTGACGAAACCTTAGCCACACGTTTCACTTCACGGAGGACCACCGTGCAACACGCGGGCTTTGGCTGCGGGGACTCCATGCCTCTTCCCATCTCACCACCCTTCCTGGCCACGCTCCCAAAATGACACCATCCTTGCTGGACCATTACCAAGGAAGTCGCACGGCCGGATCCATACTCGGAAAAGCAACGCATTACGCTCCCCTACCGTGTCCTGGTCATCATCGCGCACGAGAAAATGAAAGTCATGTCAGTACAGTCACTTTAGCCCACTCCTCCACAACACAGTGGTAAACACGCCCCTTCCTTGCCCGCCTCCCCCTTACCACGATCCAAACTTTTGGCCAAAGGTCACTGGAGGCATCTGTTGCTCGGGCCTCTTTCAATCTCCACTGAGTCCCCCGTCCCACCCCACCGCACCCCACGGTGCCCCAAACGCGCACCTAACGCACTCCCGTGTCCTGACAAAGGGACGTTTAAGCCTCTGGGCCAGTCGCGCGCCCTAAGACCTCACGGCCTTTTCCAGACGTTTTTCTCTCTTCCCTTCTCTTCTAATCTCTCTCTGCGTGTCTCTCTGTGTGTCTGTCTGTTTCTCGCTCCCTCTTCTGCCCGTCCGTCTCTGTCTCTATCTCTGTCTCCCTCTCTGTCTCCCGGTCCCTGTCTCACGCTGGCTCTCTCTCGACAGCACCCTTGCCCCCAATCAACCTCCCACTCTTTAGGTTGACTGACTTCAGGCACAGCACCGCGGGCAACCTTGTCTGGCCGGGTCCAGTCTCATGACGTGCCCTTGGATCTGGGTGGGACCTAAGCCCACCCTCCCAACACTCCCCCCCCACCCCCGCCACCCAGCTAGCCATCTAGTGGTCCTTCCAGCCTCCGCCTGACCCGCCACCACAGACCTCTATCACACGAACGCCTTGCCTTGCCCTGATGACGCACATCCACCGGGCTGGCCACCCCCGGCATCCCCAGGGTCGCCCCCGCCCCTCCCATGTCCCCACCCTCATCTCCACACTGGCCTGGCATAATGCTCCGAAGCCCCCAAGCCTCTGCAGCGCCGGCACCTGACTGGGCGGCCGCACTCGCTGCGCCCCCTCCTGCCCTAGGGCGGCTTGGACACTCTGACATCTGGACTCCTTCTCCCACCTGCCAGCACTCAGGACACGTCTGTCCCCTCTTTTGGGTTTCCCTCACCTTTCCCTGTCCTTTGTGTCGTGCCACCCGAACAACCAGCCAGCTTCCTCCACTGCGGTCATCTATCCACAACTCACAAAACAGGGGCAGGAAGGAAGTGCCTGGGGTGACAGTAAGCTTCTCTATGATCACACGGGTTCCTGCTCACAAGGCTATGCCTTTCCATGCCTGGCCTTCTACTGCCCTGACATTCCAAGCCGCTGAAAAGCCCGCGGAGTGCAGTTCTACTCTCAGACACATGGGGTCGCCGGGAGTCAGAATCCACCCCATCGCCCTTTTCAAAAGCCATCTCTTTCTTCAAATCCCGTGAACGGCCACCCCAAGGGATGAAGTTATGCTCATGCCACAACAGGCATGAACCTTGAAGACATTCGCCGAGTCAAGTAAACCAGACCCAAAACAACAAACGTTGTATGATTTTACTTTCGTCGCGTCTGTATAACAGGTAACTTCCCAGACCAACAAAGGAGAATAGACGTTTCCCGGGGTAGCCGGGAAGGGGAAACAGGAGGCCCTCATTATGTGGGAACAGGGTTGGTTTGGGAATGACTAAAAAAAAAAAAAGTGGAAATGGATATTCGTGGCGATTAGAAAAGACGGCGAACGTCCTTAAAGCCACTGAATTCTGCACTCAGAAATGGTGAAAATGATATATTCTGTCTTACGTATACTTTCACCACAATTAAAGACAGAGAGAGCGGGAAGGGGAGGTGAGTGGGAAGAGAACCACGAAGATACCCAAGGAACGACTGTCTGGCGTGAGGCTTGTGCGTTTCCTTGCGTGCAAACTTGATTTCTAAGAAAAAGAGTCTTGAAGCAAATATTAGACCCTCTCTGTCCGCAGGCCTTGCAAGACGCGGATGACTGCCGTCTGCCATCTACCAGGCGCGGCATCATCGATGAGTTAACAAGAGGGACGCTCGGGGTGGAAGAGGGGATGGACACCGGGATAGATATGCGATAAGGCAGGAGTGGGATAAAATGCATGGGTCGTACAATCCGGGGGGCGGGAGTAGGGGTGTTCTCGGTCAATTTGTGTCCACGCTGAGATCTGTTGGCGCCTTGCTAATACCGTCGTGTTAGAGAGTCGGGGAAGGCTACCTGCTGCCACCGCCCCTCAGCCGTTGGGCATGTCCATTTCCCCGACGGCCCCCGGTCTCACATTCCTCTCTCCCCCTTACTCTCATCCCCCCCCCTCCGACCCCACCCGGACCCCCCCAGCTGGCCGGGCATTCCCAGATTCCCCTTTCACGTTCTTCTGTCTCCCGGCCGCCGTCGCCCTGCTCAGGGTCTGGGCCTTCACAAGCTTGGCTCCCCCAGCCCAGGTCTGGCCTGGTAGCTGAGCCAAATGCAAGCACGCGCCAGGGCGCGCGCTGGCAGCAGCGAGGACGCGGGCTCCGCTCCTGGCCACCGCCGGCCAGAGGCTGTCCTGGCCTGTGGGCTTTGGGGCTGACAGATGCCAGAGAACGCGAGCGCCTGCGCCAGCGCCAGCGCCAGCGCCAGCGCCAGCGCCAGGGCGGACGAGCAAGTAGGCCTGTGGTGGGCGAGCGGGTCGAAAAGGATCGGATGGCATTGGTGGCGGCAGCGGGCCAGGCGGTGTGCTGGGCCTGCAAGCGTTGGCTAAAAGGCAGGTGTGGAGGGAGGTGCGCGGCAAGTTGTTTGTGGGCAGAGAGGAAGAAGAACGGCTTCCCTGACCGGGAATCGAACCCGGGCCGCGGCGGTGAGAGCGCCGAATCCTAACCACTAGACCACCAGGGAGCGTCGGGACACCCGTCCTGCCTGCGCCACCTGCACTCAGCGCCTCCGCACCCCTCGGCCCCAGCCGTGGACCTTGCTCCGGCCTCCAGTCGCCCGGCCCGGCCTCCCCTGGCACTCCGCGCCATTTTCTCTTGCTCGCAGCACCCCCAAAACGCTGGGCGCCTCCTTCCTTCTCCCACACATACACACCGAGCCAAGTGCCGACTCCGTCAGCCATACCTGGCAAGACGGCCCTGGGCTGGGCCTCTGGCAAAAAGTCAGCCCACTGCGTTGGCCGGGAATCGAACCCGGGTCAACTGCTTGGAAGGCAGCTATGCTCACCACTATACCACCAACGCCGCACGGCCCAGACAAGCCCAAGATGCCGCGCGGAACTCGCACCAGCGTGCTGCCGCCGCCGCCGCCCGCCGCCGGGCGCAGACCCTTCTCGACGCCTGGCTCACCCGTCCGCGGCTCCGGGCCCTCACAGCACCACCAGCCGCCGCCCGGCGCCAGCCGAGCCCCGCCGCTCTCCACACGCCCCCGCCCCGCCCTCCTCAGCCCCGCCGCTGGGGGGCGCTCTCCCGCTCGCTTCCTCCGGCCTCCCGCCCGCAGCGGGGCGCTCCAGGGCGCGCGGCCCCCCACCCCCGGCCCTGAGCTCCCGGCTGCGGCCTGCCCCCGGGGCACGCCTGCTCCACACCCCCGGCTCGCCAAGCCCCTTCCATTCTCCGCCACGTCGCGGCCGCTCGGCGACGCTCGGCTAGGCCACAGCCGGCACCGAGACGGTGCACATCTCCGACAGGCCGCTCTCCACCTGGCACCTGGGAGCCGGAGTCGCTGGGCGGCGGTCGGCGACCCTGAGCCGGGAGGCGAAAGACACCCATCCGCTGGGGACGGGCCGCTCCTCAAGCGCTGCCGGGACCCGAGAAGGCTGCTGTGGCTGGCGGGCGACCAGGCGCCTTGGCCAGGAGGATTGGAAGGGAAGGTGGGCGGAGGGTGGGCTGTGCCCCGCAGAGGATGACGCCAAGGGCCCAGGTGGAGCGCGGAGGGCAGGGCAGGGCGGGGCAGGGCAGGGCAGGGCATTGCGCCGGCCACTGGGTCTGAGAGCGGGCGCCGGGTGCGTGGCGGCAGAGGCCAAAAAGGGCGTCTGCCTCCCCGTCGGGGAATCGAACCCCGGTCTCCCGCGTGACAGGCGGGGATACTCACCACTATACTAACGAGGACGGCGGTGGCCGTCCGGGGTGCGGAACGCTCTCCCGCCGCCGCCGCTGCACACCACGCCGACTCCGACTCCGACGCCGACGCCTCTTCCTGCCCCCTGCTCGCTGCATGCTCGGCGACAGAGCGCGCCCCGCCCACCTCCATCCTCGCCGTCCACGCAGCCTGGCACCCGGGCCGGGCCCGGGGGATACCGAAGCTCCGCGTGCGCGGCGGCCGCTTCCCTCCACGGCGGCGAAAGCGCCGGGAGAAAGAAAGGGGATCGAGCGGGCAGAAAACGTCTGCGAGGAGGAGGAGGCATTGGTGGGCGCGAGAGCTGACGTGAGGACGGAGGCCGGGGCAGCGGCTGGCGGGGCCCGGGGGACGGTGCGTGGGGGAGTTGGCCGGGCACCTCGCCGGGTCGGCCGGCCTTGGTGGCGCTCGGCTCCGAGCCTTCGCGCGCGCCGTCCGTCCGTCCGTCCGTCCGTCCGTCCGTCGGTCGCGCAGCCGCAAGGCCGTCCAGGAGGCGCGCCGACCGGCCCAGGGCACCGGCGTTGGCGCGGCGTCGCAGCCGGGCCAGCGGCGACGCGCCCACAGCCGCCGTCAGGATGGCCGAGCGGTCTAAGGCGCTGCGTTCAGGTCGCAGTCTCCCCTGGAGGCGTGGGTTCGAATCCCACTCCTGACAAGACAACCTTTTGGCAACAGCCACCTACTGTCCCCAGCCTTCACCACACGCGTCTCTGCCCTTTACTGGGCGACTGTCCACGCTCGGGCCGTGCAATCCTTCTGCCTCTCCAGCCTCCAGCCCGTGGCCCCACCCCGCTCCGACACCCTAACTTGTCAGGCACATCCCTGACAGCTAGGATGCTCCAGCGCCTTGAACCCCTCTGGTAACTGCCTTTCCGGCCAGCCCCAGCCCAACTGCCCACCATGAAACGCACCCCTCCTACCTGCCTGCCCCCGCATCCGCGCGGTTTCTCGACTTCCCATCACAGCTACCTCCTCTCTCTTACCCCTGTCCTCTCTCTGCCCTCGCCCTTTCCCTCTTCCCTCTGTCTTTCACCTCTCCCTCTCCCTCTCTCTCTGTCTTTGTCAGGCCCCGATTACCCAACAAGCAAGGTAGGCACGGGTCCAATTGTTAGGCTTCCCACCAATCTGCAGCTCACGATCTCACCGCTCTCCCACCGCAGCAAGGATGTGGTGAAGCCCACTTGAAACCGCTCACCACAGAGTAGGGAGCCAATACAGTGGAGCCCGCCCGTGCGCGCGACCCTGGCTCAACGCAAGCCGCTGCTCACCGGCCTTCCTGGTTAATCCGCCCCTGGTCTTTAGCCCCGTTTGCCTGCGTGTGTCTGTGGGCTCCATCTGGCCCGTGTGGAAAGCCCTCCCCGGTGGTCCTCCACTTTCTGCCCACTGAACAGCAGCAACTCGCTTTTGCCCTGCGCTGCTGCAAGCAGCACCACACCACCCAAGACCTTGGCCATCATCCCGCCCTTTCCACACCAGCCTCCTGCCCATTCCTCTCTCCCGCCCCGAATCCCCTTCCCACTAACACCCGCTGCGCCCTCTCTTCAGCCCGTGGTCTCCGCGCTTGTTGAGTTTGGGGACCTTGCCTCCCCACACCGGCCATGCCGCTGCATTTTCAGCCCCACCACCGGCTGGCGAGGAGAAGCCAGAGCCGGGCACAGGGCCCGGTCCACCTCGGGCGCGCCACATCCCAGTTCCACGCGGGTAGCCGCTGCCTGGGAGCAGACCCACCGCGCCAACGACCTCTCTGCTGCCGAAGAGCTCTTTCAATGGGTGGGCCGGCTCCCGCTCCACAACCCACCCCCTCCAGCACAGCATCCTAAGGAGTGCGGCTGGCCGGAGGACGGAGGGCGGAAGGCAGGCTCAGACCGCTGTGGCCACTTTGTCCGACGTCCCGCCGCTGGCAGGCAGCCGCCACAGGAGGATGCAGGCGTCCCGCTCCCTTGCTCCCGGACCTCCTGTGCCCACACCCCCAAGCACGGGCCAGAAAACTGGCCGCCCAAGGGGGTCCTGGGGGTGCATGCCGGGGGTCGCCGCCGGGACAGCTGTGAGCACCTCTGCGCGCCACAGGCCACCTGGCCTGGCTGGGATTGGCGCTGGCCGACCAGGCTCCTTCGGGCTCTAGGCTTCCTCCCAGCCACGGGATGGGCAGGGACTACCTCTCTCCCTCCGCCTCCGTCCAGGACCCTCGACACGCCTGGCACCTGCCTCTCTTCCACGTCGGTCGCCCAGACCCCTTCCCTTGCCCGCCCGTCCCGCCCACCCGCACCAGGCCGCCGGCCCCAGGCTGGCCGCCGCCGCCTGCCTAGCTCTAGGGGAGCAGAGAGACAGACGCTCCGGCCAGGTAGTGAGCAGCGTCCTGAGCCCAGCGGCGGGCCAGCGAAGACAGGGCAGGGGCACAGGCTGGAGCCAGCCGCCCGGACGCCGGCAGCGCATGGGTGGTTCAGTGGTAGAATTCTCGCCTGCCACGCGGGAGGCCCGGGTTCGATTCCCGGCCCATGCAGTCCCCTGTCCCCTTTTGGTCGCTCTGCCCCAATTCACACCGCCGCCTGCTCAGTGCTTGCTCTGCTTGCTCTGCTCTGCTCTGCTCTGCTCTGCTCTGCTCCGCTCTGGCTCTCCTACTACACTCGGGGCAACTCTCCCAGAGCCCTGGGGCTCCGCTCCCACCTGCAGCCAGCCCACCAGTGTGCCAGCGCCCTGCGCCTCTCCCACACCCTGGGGCCGAAAGCACACCGCGCTCCGGCGCCGACCGCCAGTGGGCTCTGCCCCAACACTTCTCCCGGGCAGCCACCCTTTTCTCTTCATCACCCTGACGAAACCTTAGCCACACGTTTCACTTCACGGAGGACCACCGTGCAACACGCGGGCTTTGGCTGCGGGGACTCCATGCCTCTTCCCATCTCACCACCCTTCCTGGCCACGCTCCCAAAATGACACCATCCTTGCTGGACCATTACCAAGGAAGTCGCACGGCCGGATCCATACTCGGAAAAGCAACGCATTACGCTCCCCTACCGTGTCCTGGTCATCATCGCGCACGAGAAAATGAAAGTCATGTCAGTACAGTCACTTTAGCCCACTCCTCCACAACACAGTGGTAAACACGCCCCTTCCTTGCCCGCCTCCCCCTTACCACGATCCAAACTTTTGGCCAAAGGTCACTGGAGGCATCTGTTGCTCGGGCCTCTTTCAATCTCCACTGAGTCCCCCGTCCCACCCCACCGCACCCCACGGTGCCCCAAACGCGCACCTAACGCACTCCCGTGTCCTGACAAAGGGACGTTTAAGCTTCTGGGCCAGTCGCGCGCCCTAAGACCTCACGGCCTTTTCCAGACGTTTTTCTCTCTTCCCTTCTCTTCTAATCTCTCTCTGCGTGTCTCTCTGTGTGTCTGTCTGTTTCTCGCTCCCTCTTCTGCCCGTCCGTCTCTGTCTCTATCTCTGTCTCCCTCTCTGTCTCCCGGCCCCTGACTCACGCTGGCTCTCTCTCGACAGCACCCTTGCCCCCAATCAACCTCCCACTCTTTAGGTTGACTGACTTCAGGCACAGCACCGCGGGCAACCTTGTCTGGCCGGGTCCAGTCTCATGACGTGCCCTTGGATCTGGGTGGGACCTAAGCCCACCCTCCCAACATTCCCCCCCACCCCCGCCACCCAGCTAGCCATCTAGTGGTCCTTCCAGCCTCCGCCTGACCCGCCACCACAGACCTCTATCACACGAACGCCTTGCCTTGCCCTGATGACGCACATCCACCGGGCTGGCCACCCCCGGCATCCCCAGGGTCGCCCCCGCCCCTCCCATGTCCCCACCCTCATCTCCACACTGGCCTGGCATAATGCTCCGAAGCCCCCAAGCCTCTGCAGCGCCGGCACCTGACTGGGCGGCCGCACTCGCTGCGCCCCCTCCTGCCCTAGGGCGGCTTGGACACTCTGACATCTGGACTCCTTCTCCCACCTGCCAGCACTCAGGACACGTCTGTCCCCTCTTTTGGGTTTCCCTCACCTTTCCCTGTCCTTTGTGTCGTGCCACCCGAACAACCAGCCAGCTTCCTCCACTGCGGTCATCTATCCACAACTCACAAAACAGGGGCAGGAAGGAAGTGCCTGGGGTGACAGTAAGCTTCTCTATGATCACACGGGTTCCTGCTCACAAGGCTATGCCTTTCCATGCCTGGCCTTCTACTGCCCTGACATTCCAAGCCGCTGAAAAGCCCGCGGAGTGCAGTTCTACTCTCAGACACATGGGGTCGCCGGGAGTCAGAATCCACCCCATCGCCCTTTTCAAAAGCCATCTCTTTCTTCAAATCCCGTGAACGGCCACCCCAAGGGATGAAGTTATGCTCATGCCACAACAGGCATGAACCTTGAAGACATTCGCCGAGTCAAGTAAACCAGACCCAAAACAACAAACGTTGTATGATTTTACTTTCGTCGCGTCTGTATAACAGGTAACTTCCCAGACCAACAAAGGAGAATAGACGTTTCCCGGGGTAGCCGGGAAGGGGAAACAGGAGGCCCTCATTATGTGGGAACAGGGTTGGTTTGGGAATGACTAAAAAAAAAAAAAGTGGAAATGGATATTCGTGGCGATTAGAAAAGACGGCGAACGTCCTTAAAGCCACTGAATTCTGCACTCAGAAATGGTGAAAATGATATATTCTGTCTTACGTATACTTTCACCACAATTAAAGACAGAGAGAGCGGGAAGGGGAGGTGAGTGGGAAGAGAACCACGAAGATACCCAAGGAACGACTGTCTGGCGTGAGGCTTGTGCGTTTCCTTGCGTGCAAACTCGATTTCTAAGAAAAAGAGTCTTGAAGCAAATATTAGACCCTCTCTGTCCGCAGGCCTTGCAAGACGCGGATGACTGCCGTCTGCCATCTACCAGGCGCGGCATCATCGATGAGTTAACGAGAGGGACGCTCGGGGTGGAAGAGGGGATGGACACCGGGATAGATATGCGATAAGGCAGGAGTGGGATAAAATGCATGGGTCGTACAATCCGGGGGGCGGGAGTAGGGGTGTTCTCGGTCAATTTGTGTCCACGCTGAGATCTGTTGGCGCCTTGCTAATACCGTCGTGTTAGAGAGTCGGGGAAGGCTACCTGCTGCCACCGCCCCTCAGCCGTTGGGCATGTCCATTTCCCCGACGGCCCCCGGTCTCACATTCCTCTCTCCCCCTTACTCTCATCCCCCCCCTCCGACCCCACCCGGACCCCCCCAGCTGGCCGGGCATTCCCAGATTCCCCTTTCACGTTCTTCTGTCTCCCGGCCGCCGTCGCCCTGCTCAGGGTCTGGGCCTTCACAAGCTTGGCTCCCCCAGCCCAGGTCTGGCCTGGTAGCTGAGCCAAATGCAAGCACGCGCCAGGGCGCGCGCTGGCAGCAGCGAGGACGCGGGCTCCGCTCCTGGCCACCGCCGGCCAGAGGCTGTCCTGGCCTGTGGGCTTTGGGGCTGACAGATGCCAGAGAACGCGAGCGCCTGCGCCAGCGCCAGCGCCAGCGCCAGCGCCAGCGCCAGCGCCAGGGCGGACGAGCAAGTAGGCCTGTGGTGGGCGAGCGGGTCGAAAAGGATCGGATGGCATTGGTGGCGGCAGCGGGCCAGGCGGTGTGCTGGGCCTGCAAGCGTTGGCTAAAAGGCAGGTGTGGAGGGAGGTGCGCGGCAAGTTGTTTGTGGGCAGAGAGGAAGAAGAACGGCTTCCCTGACCGGGAATCGAACCCGGGCCGCGGCGGTGAGAGCGCCGAATCCTAACCACTAGACCACCAGGGAGCGTCGGGACACCCGTCCTGCCTGCGCCACCTGCACTCAGCGCCTCCGCACCCCTCGGCCCCAGCCGTGGACCTTGCTCCGGCCTCCAGTCGCCCGGCCCGGCCTCCCCTGGCACTCCGCGCCCTTTTCTCTTGCTCGCAGCACCCCCAAAACGCTGGGCGCCTCCTTCCTTCTCCCACACATACACACCGAGCCAAGTGCCGACTCCGTCAGCCATACCTGGCAAGACGGCCCTGGGCTGGGCCTCTGGCAAAAAGTCAGCCCACTGCGTTGGCCGGGAATCGAACCCGGGTCAACTGCTTGGAAGGCAGCTATGCTCACCACTATACCACCAACGCCGCACGGCCCAGACAAGCCCAAGATGCCGCGCGGAACTCGCACCAGCGTGCTGCCGCCGCCGCCGCCCGCCGCCGGGCGCAGACCCTTCTCGACGCCTGGCTCACCCGTCCGCGGCTCCGGGCCCTCACAGCACCACCAGCCGCCGCCCGGCGCCAGCCGAGCCCCGCCGCTCTCCACACGCCCCCGCCCCGCCCTCCTCAGCCCCGCCGCTGGGGGGCGCTCTCCCGCTCGCTTCCTCCGGCCTCCCGCCCGCAGCGGGGCGCTCCAGGGCGCGCGGCCCCCCACCCCCGGCCCTGAGCTCCCGGCTGCGGCCTGCCCCCGGGGCACGCCTGCTCCACACCCCCGGCTCGCCAAGCCCCTTCCATTCTCCGCCACGTCGCGGCCGCTCGGCGACGCTCGGCTAGGCCACAGCCGGCACCGAGACGGTGCACATCTCCGACAGGCCGCTCTCCACCTGGCACCTGGGAGCCGGAGTCGCTGGGCGGCGGTCGGCGACCCTGAGCCGGGAGGCGAAAGACACCCATCCGCTGGGGACGGGCCGCTCCTCAAGCGCTGCCGGGACCCGAGAAGGCTGCTGTGGCTGGCGGGCGACCAGGCGCCTTGGCCAGGAGGATTGGAAGGGAAGGTGGGCGGAGGGTGGGCTGTGCCCCGCAGAGGATGACGCCAAGGGCCCAGGTGGAGCGCGGAGGGCAGGGCAGGGCGGGGCAGGGCAGGGCAGGGCATTGCGCCGGCCACTGGGTCTGAGAGCGGGCGCCGGGTGCGTGGCGGCAGAGGCCAAAAAGGGCGTCTGCCTCCCCGTCGGGGAATCGAACCCCGGTCTCCCGCGTGACAGGCGGGGATACTCACCACTATACTAACGAGGACGGCGGTGGCCGTCCGGGGTGCGGAACGCTCTCCCGCCGCCGCCGCTGCACACCACGCCGACTCCGACTCCGACGCCGACGCCTCTTCCTGCCCCCTGCTCGCTGCATGCTCGGCGACAGAGCGCGCCCCGCCCACCTCCATCCTCGCCGTCCACGCAGCCTGGCACCCGGGCCGGGCCCGGGGGATACCGAAGCTCCGCGTGCGCGGCGGCCGCTTCCCTCCACGGCGGCGAAAGCGCCGGGAGAAAGAAAGGGGATCGAGCGGGCAGAAAACGTCTGCGAGGAGGAGGAGGCATTGGTGGGCGCGAGAGCTGACGTGAGGACGGAGGCCGGGGCAGCGGCTGGCGGGGCCCGGGGGACGGTGCGTGGGGGAGTTGGCCGGGCACCTCGCCGGGTCGGCCGGCCTTGGTGGCGCTCGGCTCCGAGCCTTCGCGCGCGCCGTCCGTCCGTCCGTCCGTCCGTCCGTCCGTCGGTCGCGCAGCCGCAAGGCCGTCCAGGAGGCGCGCCGACCGGCCCAGGGCACCGGCGTTGGCGCGGCGTCGCAGCCGGGCCAGCGGCGACGCGCCCACAGCCGCCGTCAGGATGGCCGAGCGGTCTAAGGCGCTGCGTTCAGGTCGCAGTCTCCCCTGGAGGCGTGGGTTCGAATCCCACTCCTGACAAGACAACCTTTTGGCAACAGCCACCTACTGTCCCCAGCCTTCACCACACGCGTCTCTGCCCTTTACTGGGCGACTGTCCACGCTCGGGCCGTGCAATCCTTCTGCCTCTCCAGCCTCCAGCCCGTGGCCCCACCCCGCTCCGACACCCTAACTTGTCAGGCACATCCCTGACAGCTAGGATGCTCCAGCGCCTTGAACCCCTCTGGTAACTGCCTTTCCGGCCAGCCCCAGCCCAACTGCCCACCATGAAACGCACCCCTCCTACCTGCCTGCCCCCGCATCCGCGCGGTTTCTCGACTTCCCATCACAGCTACCTCCTCTCTCTTACCCCTGTCCTCTCTCTGCCCTCGCCCTTTCCCTCTTCCCTCTGTCTTTCACCTCTCCCTCTCCCTCTCCCTCTCTCTCTGTCTTTGTCAGGCCCCGATTACCCAACAAGCAAGGTAGGCACGGGTCCAATTGTTAGGCTTCCCACCAATCTGCAGCTCACGATCTCACCGCTCTCCCACCGCAGCAAGGATGTGGTGAAGCCCACTTGAAACCGCTCACCACAGAGTAGGGAGCCAATACAGTGGAGCCCGCCCGTGCGCGCGACCCTGGCTCAACGCAAGCCGCTGCTCACCGGCCTTCCTGGTTAATCCGCCCCTGGTCTTTAGCCCCGTTTGCCTGCGTGTGTCTGTGGGCTCCATCTGGCCCGTGTGGAAAGCCCTCCCCGGTGGTCCTCCACTTTCTGCCCGCTGAACAGCAGCAACTCGCTTTTGCCCTGCGCTGCTGCAAGCAGCACCACACCACCCAAGACCTTGGCCATCATCCCGCCCTTTCCACACCAGCCTCCTGCCCATTCCTCTCTCCCGCCCCGAATCCCCTTCCCACTAACACCCGCTGCGCCCTCTCTTCAGCCCGTGGTCTCCGCGCTTGTTGAGTTTGGGGACCTTGCCTCCCCACACCGGCCATGCCGCTGCATTTTCAGCCCCACCACCGGCTGGCGAGGAGAAGCCAGAGCCGGGCACAGGGCCCGGTCCACCTCGGGCGCGCCACATCCCAGTTCCACGCGGGTAGCCGCTGCCTGGGAGCAGACCCACCGCGCCAACGACCTCTCTGCTGCCGAAGAGCTCTTTCGATGGGTGGGCCGGCTCCCGCTCCACAACCCACCCCCTCCAGCACAGCATCCTAAGGAGTGCGGCTGGCCGGAGGACGGAGGGCGGAAGGCAGGCTCAGACCGCTGTGGCCACTTTGTCCGACGTCCCGCCGCTGGCAGGCAGCCGCCACAGGAGGATGCAGGCGTCCCGCTCCCTTGCTCCCGGACCTCCTGTGCCCACACCCCCAAGCACGGGCCAGAAAACTGGCCGCCCAAGGGGGTCCTGGGGGTGCATGCCGGGGGTCGCCGCCGGGACAGCTGTGAGCACCTCTGCGCGCCACAGGCCACCTGGCCTGGCTGGGATTGGCGCTGGCCGACCAGGCTCCTTCGGGCTCTAGGCTTCCTCCCAGCCACGGGATGGGCAGGGACTACCTCTCTCCCTCCGCCTCCGTCCAGGACCCTCGACACGCCTGGCACCTGCCTCTCTTCCACGTCGGTCGCCCAGACCCCTTCCCTTGCCCGCCCGTCCCGCCCACCCGCACCAGGCCGCCGGCCCCAGGCTGGCCGCCGCCGCCTGCCTAGCTCTAGGGGAGCAGAGAGACAGACGCTCCGGCCAGGTAGTGAGCAGCGTCCTGAGCCCAGCGGCGGGCCAGCGAAGACAGGGCAGGGGCACAGGCTGGAGCCAGCCGCCCGGACGCCGGCAGCGCATGGGTGGTTCAGTGGTAGAATTCTCGCCTGCCACGCGGGAGGCCCGGGTTCGATTCCCGGCCCATGCAGTCCCCTGTCCCCTTTTGGTCGCTCTGCCCCAATTCACACCGCCGCCTGCTCAGTGCTTGCTCTGCTTGCTCTGCTCTGCTCCGCTCTGGCTCTCCTACTACACTCGGGGCAACTCTCCCAGAGCCCTGGGGCTCCGCTCCCACCTGCAGCCAGCCCACCAGTGTGCCAGCGCCCTGCGCCTCTCCCACACCCTGGGG
The DNA here is from genome assembly GCF_030014295.1 of Loxodonta africana. Lineage (NCBI taxonomy): Eukaryota > Metazoa > Chordata > Mammalia > Proboscidea > Elephantidae > Loxodonta > Loxodonta africana. Next base: position 196,763,817 of record NC_087344.1, on the reverse strand, counting down.
CCGAAAGCACACCGCGCTCCGGCGCCGACCGCCAGTGGGCTCTGCCCCAACACTTCTCCCGGGCAGCCACCCTTTTCTCTTCATCACCCTGACGAAACCTTAGCCACACGTTTCACTTCACGGAGGACCACCGTGCAACACGCGGGCTTTGGCTGCGGGGACTCCATGCCTCTTCCCATCTCACCACCCTTCCTGGCCACGCTCCCAAAATGACACCATCCTTGCTGGACCATTACCAAGGAAGTCGCACGGCCGGATCCATACTCGGAAAAGCAACGCATTACGCTCCCCTACCGTGTCCTGGTCATCATCGCGCACGAGAAAATGAAAGTCATGTCAGTACAGTCACTTTAGCCCACTCCTCCACAACACAGTGGTAAACACGCCCCTTCCTTGCCCGCCTCCCCCTTACCACGATCCAAACTTTTGGCCAAAGGTCACTGGAGGCATCTGTTGCTCGGGCCTCTTTCAATCTCCACTGAGTCCCCCGTCCCACCCCACCGCACCCCACGGTGCCCCAAACGCGCACCTAACGCACTCCCGTGTCCTGACAAAGGGACGTTTAAGCTTCTGGGCCAGTCGCGCGCCCTAAGACCTCACGGCCTTTTCCAGACGTTTTTCTCTCTTCCCTTCTCTTCTAATCTCTCTCTGCGTGTCTCTCTGTGTGTCTGTCTGTTTCTCGCTCCCTCTTCTGCCCGTCCGTCTCTGTCTCTATCTCTGTCTCCCTCTCTGTCTCCCGGCCCCTGACTCACGCTGGCTCTCTCTCGACAGCACCCTTGCCCCCAATCAACCTCCCACTCTTTAGGTTGACTGACTTCAGGCACAGCACCGCGGGCAACCTTGTCTGGCCGGGTCCAGTCTCATGACGTGCCCTTGGATCTGGGTGGGACCTAAGCCCACCCTCCCAACATTCCCCCCCACCCCCGCCACCCAGCTAGCCATCTAGTGGTCCTTCCAGCCTCCGCCTGACCCGCCACCACAGACCTCTATCACACGAACGCCTTGCCTTGCCCTGATGACGCACATCCACCGGGCTGGCCACCCCCGGCATCCCCAGGGTCGCCCCCGCCCCTCCCATGTCCCCACCCTCATCTCCACACTGGCCTGGCATAATGCTCCGAAGCCCCCAAGCCTCTGCAGCGCCGGCACCTGACTGGGCGGCCGCACTCGCTGCGCCCCCTCCTGCCCTAGGGCGGCTTGGACACTCTGACATCTGGACTCCTTCTCCCACCTGCCAGCACTCAGGACACGTCTGTCCCCTCTTTTGGGTTTCCCTCACCTTTCCCTGTCCTTTGTGTCGTGCCACCCGAACAACCAGCCAGCTTCCTCCACTGCGGTCATCTATCCACAACTCACAAAACAGGGGCAGGAAGGAAGTGCCTGGGGTGACAGTAAGCTTCTCTATGATCACATGGGTTCCTGCTCACAAGGCTATGCCTTTCCATGCCTGGCCTTCTACTGCCCTGACATTCCAAGCCGCTGAAAAGCCCGCGGAGTGCAGTTCTACTCTCAGACACATGGGGTCGCCGGGAGTCAGAATCCACCCCATCGCCCTTTTCAAAAGCCATCTCTTTCTTCAAATCCCGTGAACGGCCACCCCAAGGGATGAAGTTATGCTCATGCCACAACAGGCATGAACCTTGAAGACATTCGCCGAGTCAAGTAAACCAGACCCAAAACAACAAACGTTGTATGATTTTACTTTCGTCGCGTCTGTATAACAGGTAACTTCCCAGACCAACAAAGGAGAATAGACGTTTCCCGGGGTAGCCGGGAAGGGGAAACAGGAGGCCCTCATTATGTGGGAACAGGGTTGGTTTGGGAATGACTAAAAAAAAAAAAAAAAAAAAGTGGAAATGGATATTCGTGGCGGTTAGAAAAGACGGCGAACGTCCTTAAAGCCACTGAATTCTGCACTCAGAAATGGTGAAAATGATATATTCTGTCTTACGTATACTTTCACCACAATTAAAGACAGAGAGAGCGGGAAGGGGAGGTGAGTGGGAAGAGAACCACGAAGATACCCAAGGAACGACTGTCTGGCGTGAGGCTTGTGCGTTTCCTTGCGTGCAAACTCGATTTCTAAGAAAAAGAGTCTTGAAGCAAATATTAGACCCTCTCTGTCCGCAGGCCTTGCAAGACGCGGATGACTGCCGTCTGCCATCTACCAGGCGCGGCATCATCGATGAGTTAACGAGAGGGACGCTCGGGGTGGAAGGGGGGATGGACACCGGGATAGATATGCGATAAGGCAGGAGTGGGATAAAATGCATGGGTCGTACAATCCGGGGGGCGGGAGTAGGGGTGTTCTCGGTCAATTTGTGTCCACGCTGAGATCTGTTGGCGCCTTGCTAATACCGTCGTGTTAGAGAGTCGGGGAAGGCTACCTGCTGCCACCGCCCCTCAGCCGTTGGGCATGTCCATTTCCCCGACGGCCCCCGGTCTCACATTCCTCTCTCCCCCTTACTCTCATCCCCCCCCCTCCGACCCCACCCGGACCCCCCCAGCTGGCCGGGCATTCCCAGATTCCCCTTTCACGTTCTTCTGTCTCCCGGCCGCCGTCGCCCTGCTCAGGGTCTGGGCCTTCACAAGCTTGGCTCCCCCAGCCCAGGTCTGGCCTGGTAGCTGAGCCAAATGCAAGCACGCGCCAGGGCGCGCGCTGGCAGCAGCGAGGACGCGGGCTCCGCTCCTGGCCACCGCCGGCCAGAGGCTGTCCTGGCCTGTGGGCTTTGGGGCTGACAGATGCCAGAGAACGCGAGCGCCTGCGCCAGCGCCAGCGCCAGCGCCAGCGCCAGCGCCAGGGCGGACGAGCAAGTAGGCCTGTGGTGGGCGAGCGGGTCGAAAAGGATCGGATGGCATTGGTGGCGGCAGCGGGCCAGGCGGTGTGCTGGGCCTGCAAGCGTTGGCTAAAAGGCAGGTGTGGAGGGAGGTGCGCGGCAAGTTGTTTGTGGGCAGAGAGGAAGAAGAACGGCTTCCCTGACCGGGAATCGAACCCGGGCCGCGGCGGTGAGAGCGCCGAATCCTAACCACTAGACCACCAGGGAGCGTCGGGACACCCGTCCTGCCTGCGCCACCTGCACTCAGCGCCTCCGCACCCCTCGGCCCCAGCCGTGGACCTTGCTCCGGCCTCCAGTCGCCCGGCCCGGCCTCCCCTGGCACTCCGCGCCCTTTTCTCTTGCTCGCAGCACCCCCAAAACGCTGGGCGCCTCCTTCCTTCTCCCACACATACACACCGAGCCAAGTGCCGACTCCGTCAGCCATACCTGGCAAGACGGCCCTGGGCTGGGCCTCTGGCAAAAAGTCAGCCCACTGCGTTGGCCGGGAATCGAACCCGGGTCAACTGCTTGGAAGGCAGCTATGCTCACCACTATACCACCAACGCCGCACGGCCCAGACAAGCCCAAGATGCCGCGCGGAACTCGCACCAGCGTGCTGCCGCCGCCGCCGCCCGCCGCCGGGCGCAGACCCTTCTCGACGCCTGGCTCACCCGTCCGCGGCTCCGGGCCCTCACAGCACCACCAGCCGCCGCCCGGCGCCAGCCGAGCCCCGCCGCTCTCCACACGCCCCCGCCCCGCCCTCCTCAGCCCCGCCGCTGGGGGGCGCTCTCCCGCTCGCTTCCTCCGGCCTCCCGCCCGCAGCGGGGCGCTCCAGGGCGCGCGGCCCCCCACCCCCGGCCCTGAGCTCCCGGCTGCGGCCTGCCCCCGGGGCACGCCTGCTCCACACCCCCGGCTCGCCAAGCCCCTTCCATTCTCCGCCACGTCGCGGCCGCTCGGCGACGCTCGGCTAGGCCACAGCCGGCACCGAGACGGTGCACATCTCCGACAGGCCGCTCTCCACCTGGCACCTGGGAGCCGGAGTCGCTGGGCGGCGGTCGGCGACCCTGAGCCGGGGGGCGGAAGACACCCATCCGCTGGGGACGGGCCGCTCCTCAAGCGCTGCCGGGACCCGAGAAGGCTGCTGTGGCTGGCGGGCGACCAGGCGCCTTGGCCAGGAGGATTGGAAGGGAAGGTGGGCGGAGGGTGGGCTGTGCCCCGCAGAGGATGACGCCAAGGGCCCAGGTGGAGCGCGGAGGGCAGGGCAGGGCGGGGCAGGGCAGGGCAGGGCATTGCGCCGGCCACTGGGTCTGAGAGCGGGCGCCGGGTGCGTGGCGGCAGAGGCCAAAAAGGGCGTCTGCCTCCCCGTCGGGGAATCGAACCCCGGTCTCCCGCGTGACAGGCGGGGATACTCACCACTATACTAACGAGGACGGCGGTGGCCGTCCGGGGTGCGGAACGCTCTCCCGCCGCCGCCGCTGCACACCACGCCGACTCCGACTCCGACGCCGACGCCTCTTCCTGCCCCCTGCTCGCTGCATGCTCGGCGACAGAGCGCGCCCCGCCCACCTCCATCCTCGCCGTCCACGCAGCCTGGCACCCGGGCCGGGCCCGGGGGATACCGAAGCTCCGCGTGCGCGGCGGCCGCTTCCCTCCACGGCGGCGAAAGCGCCGGGAGAAAGAAAGGGGATCGAGCGGGCAGAAAACGTCTGCGAGGAGGAGGAGGCATTGGTGGGCGCGAGAGCTGACGTGAGGACGGAGGCCGGGGCAGCGGCTGGCGGGGCCCGGGGGACGGTGCGTGGGGGAGTTGGCCGGGCACCTCGCCGGGTCGGCCGGCCTTGGTGGCGCTCGGCTCCGAGCCTTCGCGCGCGCCGTCCGTCCGTCCGTCCGTCCGTCCGTCCGTCCGTCGGTCGCGCAGCCGCAAGGCCGTCCAGGAGGCGCGCCGACCGGCCCAGGGCACCGGCGTTGGCGCGGCGTCGCAGCCGGGCCAGCGGCGACGCGCCCACAGCCGCCGTCAGGATGGCCGAGCGGTCTAAGGCGCTGCGTTCAGGTCGCAGTCTCCCCTGGAGGCGTGGGTTCGAATCCCACTCCTGACAAGACAACCTTTTGGCAACAGCCACCTACTGTCCCCAGCCTTCACCACACGCGTCTCTGCCCTTTACTGGGCGACTGTCCACGCTCGGGCCGTGCAATCCTTCTGCCTCTCCAGCCTCCAGCCCGTGGCCCCACCCCGCTCCGACACCCTAACTTGTCAGGCACATCCCTGACAGCTAGGATGCTCCAGCGCCTTGAACCCCTCTGGTAACTGCCTTTCCGGCCAGCCCCAGCCCAACTGCCCACCATGAAACGCACCCCTCCTACCTGCCTGCCCCCGCATCCGCGCGGTTTCTCGACTTCCCATCGCAGCTACCTCCTCTCTCTTACCCCTGTCCTCTCTCTGCCCTCGCCCTTTCCCTCTTCCCTCTGTCTTTCACCTCTCCCTCTCCCTCTCCCTCTCTCTCTGTCTTTGTCAGGCCCCGATTACCCAACAAGCAAGGTAGGCACGGGTCCAATTGTTAGGCTTCCCACCAATCTGCAGCTCACGATCTCACCGCTCTCCCACCGCAGCAAGGATGTGGTGAAGCCCACTTGAAACCGCTCACCACAGAGTAGGGAGCCAATACAGTGGAGCCCGCCCGTGCGCGCGACCCTGGCTCAACGCAAGCCGCTGCTCACCGGCCTTCCTGGTTAATCCGCCCCTGGTCTTTAGCCCCGTTTGCCTGCGTGTGTCTGTGGGCTCCATCTGGCCCGTGTGGAAAGCCCTCCCCGGTGGTCCTCCACTTTCTGCCCGCTGAACAGCAGCAACTCGCTTTTGCCCTGCGCTGCTGCAAGCAGCACCACACCACCCAAGACCTTGGCCATCATCCCGCCCTTTCCACACCAGCCTCCTGCCCATTCCTCTCTCCCGCCCCGAATCCCCTTCCCACTAACACCCGCTGCGCCCTCTCTTCAGCCCGTGGTCTCCGCGCTTGTTGAGTTTGGGGACCTTGCCTCCCCACACCGGCCATGCCGCTGCATTTTCAGCCCCACCACCGGCTGGCGAGGAGAAGCCAGAGCCGGGCACAGGGCCCGGTCCACCTCGGGCGCGCCACATCCCAGTTCCACGCGGGTAGCCGCTGCCTGGGAGCAGACCCACCGCGCCAACGACCTCTCTGCTGCCGAAGAGCTCTTTCGATGGGTGGGCCGGCTCCCGCTCCACAACCCACCCCCTCCAGCACAGCATCCTAAGGAGTGCGGCTGGCCGGAGGACGGAGGGCGGAAGGCAGGCTCAGACCGCTGTGGCCACTTTGTCCGACGTCCCGCCGCTGGCAGGCAGCCGCCACAGGAGGATGCAGGCGTCCCGCTCCCTTGCTCCCGGACCTCCTGTGCCCACACCCCCAAGCACGGGCCAGAAAACTGGCCGCCCAAGGGGGTCCTGGGGGTGCATGCCGGGGGTCGCCGCCGGGACAGCTGTGAGCACCTCTGCGCGCCACAGGCCACCTGGCCTGGCTGGGATTGGCGCTGGCCGACCAGGCTCCTTCGGGCTCTAGGCTTCCTCCCAGCCACGGGATGGGCAGGGACTACCTCTCTCCCTCCGCCTCCGTCCAGGACCCTCGACACGCCTGGCACCTGCCTCTCTTCCACGTCGGTCGCCCAGACCCCTTCCCTTGCCCGCCCGTCCCGCCCACCCGCACCAGGCCGCCGGCCCCAGGCTGGCCGCCGCCGCCTGCCTAGCTCTAGGGGAGCAGAGAGACAGACGCTCCGGCCAGGTAGTGAGCAGCGTCCTGAGCCCAGCGGCGGGCCAGCGAAGACAGGGCAGGGGCACAGGCTGGAGCCAGCCGCCCGGACGCCGGCAGCGCATGGGTGGTTCAGTGGTAGAATTCTCGCCTGCCACGCGGGAGGCCCGGGTTCGATTCCCGGCCCATGCAGTCCCCTGTCCCCTTTTGGTCGCTCTGCCCCAATTCACACCGCCGCCTGCTCAGTGCTTGCTCTGCTTGCTCTGCTCTGCTCCGCTCTGGCTCTCCTACTACACTCGGGGCAACTCTCCCAGAGCCCTGGGGCTCCGCTCCCACCTGCAGCCAGCCCACCAGTGTGCCAGCGCCCTGCGCCTCTCCCACACCCTGGGGCCGAAAGCACACCGCGCTCCGGCGCCGACCGCCAGTGGGCTCTGCCCCAACACTTCTCCCGGGCAGCCACCCTTTTCTCTTCATCACCCTGACGAAACCTTAGCCACACGTTTCACTTCACGGAGGACCACCGTGCAACACGCGGGCTTTGGCTGCGGGGACTCCATGCCTCTTCCCATCTCACCACCCTTCCTGGCCACGCTCCCAAAATGACACCATCCTTGCTGGACCATTACCAAGGAAGTCGCACGGCCGGATCCATACTCGGAAAAGCAACGCATTACGCTCCCCTACCGTGTCCTGGTCATCATCGCGCACGAGAAAATGAAAGTCATGTCAGTACAGTCACTTTAGCCCACTCCTCCACAACACAGTGGTAAACACGCCCCTTCCTTGCCCGCCTCCCCCTTACCACGATCCAAACTTTTGGCCAAAGGTCACTGGAGGCATCTGTTGCTCGGGCCTCTTTCAATCTCCACTGAGTCCCCCGTCCCACCCCACCGCACCCCACGGTGCCCCAAACGCGCACCTAACGCACTCCCGTGTCCTGACAAAGGGACGTTTAAGCCTCTGGGCCAGTCGCGCGCCCTAAGACCTCACGGCCTTTTCCAGACGTTTTTCTCTCTTCCCTTCTCTTCTAATCTCTCTCTGCGTGTCTCTCTGTGTGTCTGTCTGTTTCTCGCTCCCTCTTCTGCCCGTCCGTCTCTGTCTCTATCTCTGTCTCCCTCTCTGTCTCCCGGTCCCTGTCTCACGCTGGCTCTCTCTCGACAGCACCCTTGCCCCCAATCAACCTCCCACTCTTTAGGTTGACTGACTTCAGGCACAGCACCGCGGGCAACCTTGTCTGGCCGGGTCCAGTCTCATGACGTGCCCTTGGATCTGGGTGGGACCTAAGCCCACCCTCCCAACACTCCCCCCCACCCCCGCCACCCAGCTAGCCATCTAGTGGTCCTTCCAGCCTCCGCCTGACCCGCCACCACAGACCTCTATCACACGAACGCCTTGCCTTGCCCTGATGACGCACATCCACCGGGCTGGCCACCCCCGGCATCCCCAGGGTCGCCCCCGCCCCTCCCATGTCCCCACCCTCATCTCCACACTGGCCTGGCATAATGCTCCGAAGCCCCCAAGCCTCTGCAGCGCCGGCACCTGACTGGGCGGCCGCACTCGCTGCGCCCCCTCCTGCCCTAGGGCGGCTTGGACACTCTGACATCTGGACTCCTTCTCCCACCTGCCAGCACTCAGGACACGTCTGTCCCCTCTTTTGGGTTTCCCTCACCTTTCCCTGTCCTTTGTGTCGTGCCACCCGAACAACCAGCCAGCTTCCTCCACTGCGGTCATCTATCCACAACTCACAAAACAGGGGCAGGAAGGAAGTGCCTGGGGTGACAGTAAGCTTCTCTATGATCACACGGGTTCCTGCTCACAAGGCTATGCCTTTCCATGCCTGGCCTTCTACTGCCCTGACATTCCAAGCCGCTGAAAAGCCCGCGGAGTGCAGTTCTACTCTCAGACACATGGGGTCGCCGGGAGTCAGAATCCACCCCATCGCCCTTTTCAAAAGCCATCTCTTTCTTCAAATCCCGTGAACGGCCACCCCAAGGGATGAAGTTATGCTCATGCCACAACAGGCATGAACCTTGAAGACATTCGCCGAGTCAAGTAAACCAGACCCAAAACAACAAACGTTGTATGATTTTACTTTCGTCGCGTCTGTATAACAGGTAACTTCCCAGACCAACAAAGGAGAATAGACGTTTCCCGGGGTAGCCGGGAAGGGGAAACAGGAGGCCCTCATTATGTGGGAACAGGGTTGGTTTGGGAATGACTAAAAAAAAAAAAAGTGGAAATGGATATTCGTGGCGATTAGAAAAGACGGCGAACGTCCTTAAAGCCACTGAATTCTGCACTCAGAAATGGTGAAAATGATATATTCTGTCTTACGTATACTTTCACCACAATTAAAGACAGAGAGAGCGGGAAGGGGAGGTGAGTGGGAAGAGAACCACGAAGATACCCAAGGAACGACTGTCTGGCGTGAGGCTTGTGCGTTTCCTTGCGTGCAAACTTGATTTCTAAGAAAAAGAGTCTTGAAGCAAATATTAGACCCTCTCTGTCCGCAGGCCTTGCAAGACGCGGATGACTGCCGTCTGCCATCTACCAGGCGCGGCATCATCGATGAGTTAACGAGAGGGACGCTCGGGGTGGAAGGGGGGATGGACACCGGGATAGATATGCGATAAGGCAGGAGTGGGATAAAATGCATGGGTCGTACAATCCGGGGGGCGGGAGTAGGGGTGTTCTCGGTCAATTTGTGTCCACGCTGAGATCTGTTGGCGCCTTGCTAATACCGTCGTGTTAGAGAGTCGGGGAAGGCTACCTGCTGCCACCGCCCCTCAGCCGTTGGGCATGTCCATTTCCCCGACGGCCCCCGGTCTCACATTCCTCTCTCCCCCTTACTCTCATCCCCCCCCTCCGACCCCACCCGGACTCCCCCAGCTGGCCGGGCATTCCCAGATTCCCCTTTCACGTTCTTCTGTCTCCCGGCCGCCGTCGCCCTGCTCAGGGTCTGGGCCTTCACAAGCTTGGCTCCCCCAGCCCAGGTCTGGCCTGGTAGCTGAGCCAAATGCAAGCACGCGCCAGGGCGCGCGCTGGCAGCAGCGAGGACGCGGGCTCCGCTCCTGGCCACTGCCGGCCAGAGGCTGTCCTGGCCTGTGGGCTTTGGGGCTGACAGATGCCAGAGAACGCGAGCGCCTGCGCCAGCGCCAGCGCCAGCGCCAGCGCCAGCGCCAGGGCGGACGAGCAAGTAGGCCTGTGGTGGGCGAGCGGGTCGAAAAGGATCGGATGGCATTGGTGGCGGCAGCGGGCCAGGCGGTGTGCTGGGCCTGCAAGCGTTGGCTAAAAGGCAGGTGTGGAGGGAGGTGCGCGGCAAGTTGTTTGTGGGCAGAGAGGAAGAAGAACGGCTTCCCTGACCGGGAATCGAACCCGGGCCGCGGCGGTGAGAGCGCCGAATCCTAACCACTAGACCACCAGGGAGCGTCGGGACACCCGTCCTGCCTGCGCCACCTGCACTCAGCGCCTCCGCACCCCTCGGCCCCAGCCGTGGACCTTGCTCCGGCCTCCAGTCGCCCGGCCCGGCCTCCCCTGGCACTCCGCGCCCTTTTCTCTTGCTCGCAGCACCCCCAAAACGCTGGGCGCCTCCTTCCTTCTCCCACACATACACACCGAGCCAAGTGCCGACTCCGTCAGCCATACCTGGCAAGACGGCCCTGGGCTGGGCCTCTGGCAAAAAGTCAGCCCACTGCGTTGGCCGGGAATCGAACCCGGGTCAACTGCTTGGAAGGCAGCTATGCTCACCACTATACCACCAACGCCGCACGGCCCAGACAAGCCCAAGATGCCGCGCGGAACTCGCACCAGCGTGCTGCCGCCGCCGCCGCCCGCCGCCGGGCGCAGACCCTTCTCGACGCCTGGCTCACCCGTCCGCGGCTCCGGGCCCTCACAGCACCACCAGCCGCCGCCCGGCGCCAGCCGAGCCCCGCCGCTCTCCACACGCCCCCGCCCCGCCCTCCTCAGCCCCGCCGCTGGGGGGCGCTCTCCCGCTCGCTTCCTCCGGCCTCCCGCCCGCAGCGGGGCGCTCCAGGGCGCGCGGCCCCCCACCCCCGGCCCTGAGCTCCCGGCTGCGGCCTGCCCCCGGGGCACGCCTGCTCCACACCCCCGGCTCGCCAAGCCCCTTCCATTCTCCGCCACGTCGCGGCCGCTCGGCGACGCTCGGCTAGGCCACAGCCGGCACCGAGACGGTGCACATCTCCGACAGGCCGCTCTCCACCTGGCACCTGGGAGCCGGAGTCGCTGGGCGGCGGTCGGCGACCCTGAGCCGGGGGGCGGAAGACACCCATCCGCTGGGGACGGGCCGCTCCTCAAGCGCTGCCGGGACCCGAGAAGGCTGCTGTGGCTGGCGGGCGACCAGGCGCCTTGGCCAGGAGGATTGGAAGGGAAGGTGGGCGGAGGGTGGGCTGTGCCCCGCAGAGGATGACGCCAAGGGCCCAGGTGGAGCGCGGAGGGCAGGGCAGGGCGGGGCAGGGCAGGGCAGGGCATTGCGCCGGCCACTGGGTCTGAGAGCGGGCGCCGGGTGCGTGGCGGCAGAGGCCAAAAAGGGCGTCTGCCTCCCCGTCGGGGAATCGAACCCCGGTCTCCCGCGTGACAGGCGGGGATACTCACCACTATACTAACGAGGACGGCGGTGGCCGTCCGGGGTGCGGAACGCTCTCCCGCCGCCGCCGCTGCACACCACGCCGACTCCGACTCCGACGCCGACGCCTCTTCCTGCCCCCTGCTCGCTGCATGCTCGGCGACAGAGCGCGCCCCGCCCACCTCCATCCTCGCCGTCCACGCAGCCTGGCACCCGGGCCGGGCCCGGGGGATACCGAAGCTCCGCGTGCGCGGCGGCCGCTTCCCTCCACGGCGGCGAAAGCGCCGGGAGAAAGAAAGGGGATCGAGCGGGCAGAAAACGTCTGCGAGGAGGAGGAGGCATTGGTGGGCGCGAGAGCTGACGTGAGGACGGAGGCCGGGGCAGCGGCTGGCGGGGCCCGGGGGACGGTGCGTGGGGGAGTTGGCCGGGCACCTCGCCGGGTCGGCCGGCCTTGGTGGCGCTCGGCTCCGAGCCTTCGCGCGCGCCGTCCGTCCGTCCGTCCGTCCGTCCGTCCGTCCGTCGGTCGCGCAGCCGCAAGGCCGTCCAGGAGGCGCGCCGACCGGCCCAGGGCACCGGCGTTGGCGCGGCGTCGCAGCCGGGCCAGCGGCGACGCGCCCACAGCCGCCGTCAGGATGGCCGAGCGGTCTAAGGCGCTGCGTTCAGGTCGCAGTCTCCCCTGGAGGCGTGGGTTCGAATCCCACTCCTGACAAGACAACCTTTTGGCAACAGCCACCTACTGTCCCCAGCCTTCACCACACGCGTCTCTGCCCTTTACTGGGCGACTGTCCACGCTCGGGCCGTGCAATCCTTCTGCCTCTCCAGCCTCCAGCCCGTGGCCCCACCCCGCTCCGACACCCTAACTTGTCAGGCACATCCCTGACAGCTAGGATGCTCCAGCGCCTTGAACCCCTCTGGTAACTGCCTTTCCGGCCAGCCCCAGCCCAACTGCCCACCATGAAACGCACCCCTCCTACCTGCCTGCCCCCGCATCCGCGCGGTTTCTCGACTTCCCATCGCAGCTACCTCCTCTCTCTTACCCCTGTCCTCTCTCTGCCCTCGCCCTTTCCCTCTTCCCTCTGTCTTTCACCTCTCCCTCTCCCTCTCCCTCTCTCTCTGTCTTTGTCAGGCCCCGATTACCCAACAAGCAAGGTAGGCACGGGTCCAATTGTTAGGCTTCCCACCAATCTGCAGCTCACGATCTCACCGCTCTCCCACCGCAGCAAGGATGTGGTGAAGCCCACTTGAAACCGCTCACCACAGAGTAGGGAGCCAATACAGTGGAGCCCGCCCGTGCGCGCGACCCTGGCTCAACGCAAGCCGCTGCTCACCGGCCTTCCTGGTTAATCCGCCCCTGGTCTTTAGCCCCGTTTGCCTGCGTGTGTCTGTGGGCTCCATCTGGCCCGTGTGGAAAGCCCTCCCCGGTGGTCCTCCACTTTCTGCCCGCTGAACAGCAGCAACTCGCTTTTGCCCTGCGCTGCTGCAAGCAGCACCACACCACCCAAGACCTTGGCCATCATCCCGCCCTTTCCACACCAGCCTCCTGCCCATTCCTCTCTCCCGCCCCGAATCCCCTTCCCACTAACACCCGCTGCGCCCTCTCTTCAGCCCGTGGTCTCCGCGCTTGTTGAGTTTGGGGACCTTGCCTCCCCACACCGGCCATGCCGCTGCATTTTCAGCCCCACCACCGGCTGGCGAGGAGAAGCCAGAGCCGGGCACAGGGCCCGGTCCACCTCGGGCGCGCCACATCCCAGTTCCACGCGGGTAGCCGCTGCCTGGGAGCAGACCCACCGCGCCAACGACCTCTCTGCTGCCGAAGAGCTCTTTCGATGGGTGGGCCGGCTCCCGCTCCACAACCCACCCCCTCCAGCACAGCATCCTAAGGAGTGCGGCTGGCCGGAGGACGGAGGGCGGAAGGCAGGCTCAGACCGCTGTGGCCACTTTGTCCGACGTCCCGCCGCTGGCAGGCAGCCGCCACAGGAGGATGCAGGCGTCCCGCTCCCTTGCTCCCGGACCTCCTGTGCCCACACCCCCAAGCACGGGCCAGAAAACTGGCCGCCCAAGGGGGTCCTGGGGGTGCATGCCGGGGGTCGCCGCCGGGACAGCTGTGAGCACCTCTGCGCGCCACAGGCCACCTGGCCTGGCTGGGATTGGCGCTGGCCGACCAGGCTCCTTCGGGCTCTAGGCTTCCTCCCAGCCACGGGATGGGCAGGGACTACCTCTCTCCCTCCGCCTCCGTCCAGGACCCTCGACACGCCTGGCACCTGCCTCTCTTCCACGTCGGTCGCCCAGACCCCTTCCCTTGCCCGCCCGTCCCGCCCACCCGCACCAGGCCGCCGGCCCCAGGCTGGCCGCCGCCGCCTGCCTAGCTCTAGGGGAGCAGAGAGACAGACGCTCCGGCCAGGTAGTGAGCAGCGTCCTGAGCCCAGCGGCGGGCCAGCGAAGACAGGGCAGGGGCACAGGCTGGAGCCAGCCGCCCGGACGCCGGCAGCGCATGGGTGGTTCAGTGGTAGAATTCTCGCCTGCCACGCGGGAGGCCCGGGTTCGATTCCCGGCCCATGCAGTCCCCTGTCCCCTTTTGGTCGCTCTGCCCCAATTCACACCGCCGCCTGCTCAGTGCTTGCTCTGCTTGCTCTGCTCCGCTCTGGCTCTCCTACTACACTCGGGGCAACTCTCCCAGAGCCCTGGGGCTCCGCTCCCACCTGCAGCCAGCCCACCAGTGTGCCAGCGCCCTGCGCCTCTCCCACACCCTGGGGCCGAAAGCACACCGCGCTCCGGCGCCGACCGCCAGTGGGCTCTGCCCCAACACTTCTCCCGGGCAGCCACCCTTTTCTCTTCATCACCCTGACGAAACCTTAGCCACACGTTTCACTTCACGGAGGACCACCGTGCAACACGCGGGCTTTGGCTGCGGGGACTCCATGCCTCTTCCCATCTCACCACCCTTCCTGGCCACGCTCCCAAAATGACACCATCCTTGCTGGACCATTACCAAGGAAGTCGCACGGCCGGATCCATACTCGGAAAAGCAACGCATTACGCTCCCCTACCGTGTCCTGGTCATCATCGCGCACGAGAAAATGAAAGTCATGTCAGTACAGTCACTTTAGCCCACTCCTCCACAACACAGTGGTAAACACGCCCCTTCCTTGCCCGCCTCCCCCTTACCACGATCCAAACTTTTGGCCAAAGGTCACTGGAGGCATCTGTTGCTCGGGCCTCTTTCAATCTCCACTGAGTCCCCCGTCCCACCCCACCGCACCCCACGGTGCCCCAAACGCGCACCTAACGCACTCCCGTGTCCTGACAAAGGGACGTTTAAGCCTCTGGGCCAGTCGCGCGCCCTAAGACCTCACGGCCTTTTCCAGACGTTTTTCTCTCTTCCCTTCTCTTCTAATCTCTCTCTGCGTGTCTCTCTGTGTGTCTGTCTGTTTCTCGCTCCCTCTTCTGCCCGTCCGTCTCTGTCTCTATCTCTGTCTCCCTCTCTGTCTCCCGGTCCCTGTCTCACGCTGGCTCTCTCTCGACAGCACCCTTGCCCCCAATCAACCTCCCACTCTTTAGGTTGACTGACTTCAGGCACAGCACCGCGGGCAACCTTGTCTGGCCGGGTCCAGTCTCATGACGTGCCCTTGGATCTGGGTGGGACCTAAGCCCACCCTCCCAACACTCCCCCCCCACCCCCGCCACCCAGCTAGCCATCTAGTGGTCCTTCCAGCCTCCGCCTGACCCGCCACCACAGACCTCTATCACACGAACGCCTTGCCTTGCCCTGATGACGCACATCCACCGGGCTGGCCACCCCCGGCATCCCCAGGGTCGCCCCCGCCCCTCCCATGTCCCCACCCTCATCTCCACACTGGCCTGGCATAATGCTCCGAAGCCCCCAAGCCTCTGCAGCGCCGGCACCTGACTGGGCGGCCGCACTCGCTGCGCCCCCTCCTGCCCTAGGGCGGCTTGGACACTCTGACATCTGGACTCCTTCTCCCACCTGCCAGCACTCAGGACACGTCTGTCCCCTCTTTTGGGTTTCCCTCACCTTTCCCTGTCCTTTGTGTCGTGCCACCCGAACAACCAGCCAGCTTCCTCCACTGCGGTCATCTATCCACAACTCACAAAACAGGGGCAGGAAGGAAGTGCCTGGGGTGACAGTAAGCTTCTCTATGATCACATGGGTTCCTGCTCACAAGGCTATGCCTTTCCATGCCTGGCCTTCTACTGCCCTGACATTCCAAGCCGCTGAAAAGCCCGCGGAGTGCAGTTCTACTCTCAGACACATGGGGTCGCCGGGAGTCAGAATCCACCCCATCGCCCTTTTCAAAAGCCATCTCTTTCTTCAAATCCCGTGAACGGCCACCCCAAGGGATGAAGTTATGCTCATGCCACAACAGGCATGAACCTTGAAGACATTCGCCGAGTCAAGTAAACCAGACCCAAAACAACAAACGTTGTATGATTTTACTTTCGTCGCGTCTGTATAACAGGTAACTTCCCAGACCAACAAAGGAGAATAGACGTTTCCCGGGGTAGCCGGGAAGGGGAAACAGGAGGCCCTCATTATGTGGGAACAGGGTTGGTTTGGGAATGACTAAAAAAAAAAAAAAAAAAAGTGGAAATGGATATTCGTGGCGGTTAGAAAAGACGGCGAACGTCCTTAAAGCCACTGAATTCTGCACTCAGAAATGGTGAAAATGATATATTCTGTCTTACGTATACTTTCACCACAATTAAAGACAGAGAGAGCGGGAAGGGGAGGTGAGTGGGAAGAGAACCACGAAGATACCCAAGGAACGACTGTCTGGCGTGAGGCTTGTGCGTTTCCTTGCGTGCAAACTTGATTTCTAAGAAAAAGAGTCTTGAAGCAAATATTAGACCCTCTCTGTCCGCAGGCCTTGCAAGACGCGGATGACTGCCGTCTGCCATCTACCAGGCGCGGCATCATCGATGAGTTAACAAGAGGGACGCTCGGGGTGGAAGAGGGGATGGACACCGGGATAGATATGCGATAAGGCAGGAGTGGGATAAAATGCATGGGTCGTACAATCCGGGGGGCGGGAGTAGGGGTGTTCTCGGTCAATTTGTGTCCACGCTGAGATCTGTTGGCGCCTTGCTAATACCGTCGTGTTAGAGAGTCGGGGAAGGCTACCTGCTGCCACCGCCCCTCAGCCGTTGGGCATGTCCATTTCCCCGACGGCCCCCGGTCTCACATTCCTCTCTCCCCCTTACTCTCATCCCCCCCCCTCCGACCCCACCCGGACCCCCCCAGCTGGCCGGGCATTCCCAGATTCCCCTTTCACGTTCTTCTGTCTCCCGGCCGCCGTCGCCCTGCTCAGGGTCTGGGCCTTCACAAGCTTGGCTCCCCCAGCCCAGGTCTGGCCTGGTAGCTGAGCCAAATGCAAGCACGCGCCAGGGCGCGCGCTGGCAGCAGCGAGGACGCGGGCTCCGCTCCTGGCCACCGCCGGCCAGAGGCTGTCCTGGCCTGTGGGCTTTGGGGCTGACAGATGCCAGAGAACGCGAGCGCCTGCGCCAGCGCCAGCGCCAGCGCCAGCGCCAGCGCCAGGGCGGACGAGCAAGTAGGCCTGTGGTGGGCGAGCGGGTCGAAAAGGATCGGATGGCATTGGTGGCGGCAGCGGGCCAGGCGGTGTGCTGGGCCTGCAAGCGTTGGCTAAAAGGCAGGTGTGGAGGGAGGTGCGCGGCAAGTTGTTTGTGGGCAGAGAGGAAGAAGAACGGCTTCCCTGACCGGGAATCGAACCCGGGCCGCGGCGGTGAGAGCGCCGAATCCTAACCACTAGACCACCAGGGAGCGTCGGGACACCCGTCCTGCCTGCGCCACCTGCACTCAGCGCCTCCGCACCCCTCGGCCCCAGCCGTGGACCTTGCTCCGGCCTCCAGTCGCCCGGCCCGGCCTCCCCTGGCACTCCGCGCCCTTTTCTCTTGCTCGCAGCACCCCCAAAACGCTGGGCGCCTCCTTCCTTCTCCCACACATACACACCGAGCCAAGTGCCGACTCGTCAGCATACCTGGCAAACGCCGGCTGGGGGCGCTCTGGCAAAAAGTCAGCCCACTGCGTTGGCCGGGAATCGAACCCGGGTCAACGCTGGAAGGCAGCTATGCTCACCACTATACCACCACCGCGCACGGCCCAGACAAGCCAAGATGCCGCGCGGAACTCGCACCAGCGTGCTGCCGCGCCGGCCGCCGCGGCCCCGCAGACCCTTCTCGACGCCTGGCTCACCCGTCCGCGGCTCCGGGCCCTCACAGCACCACCAGCCGCCGCCCGGCGCCAGCCGAGCCCCGCCGCTCTCCACACGCCCCCGCCCCGCCCTCCTCAGCCCCGCCGCTGGGGGGCGCTCTCCCGCTCGCTTCCTCCGGCCTCCCGCCCGCAGCGGGGCGCTCCAGGGCGCGCGGCCCCCCACCCCCGGCCCTGAGCTCCCGGCTGCGGCCTGCCCCCGGGGCACGCCTGCTCCACACCCCCGGCTCGCCAAGCCCCTTCCATTCTCCGCCACGTCGCGGCCGCTCGGCGACGCTCGGCTAGGCCACAGCCGGCACCGAGACGGTGCACATCTCCGACAGGCCGCTCTCCACCTGGCACCTGGGAGCCGGAGTCGCTGGGCGGCGGTCGGCGACCCTGAGCCGGGAGGCGAAAGACACCCATCCGCTGGGGACGGGCCGCTCCTCAAGCGCTGCCGGGACCCGAGAAGGCTGCTGTGGCTGGCGGGCGACCAGGCGCCTTGGCCAGGAGGATTGGAAGGGAAGGTGGGCGGAGGGTGGGCTGTGCCCCGCAGAGGATGACGCCAAGGGCCCAGGTGGAGCGCGGAGGGCAGGGCAGGGCGGGGCAGGGCAGGGCAGGGCATTGCGCCGGCCACTGGGTCTGAGAGCGGGCGCCGGGTGCGTGGCGGCAGAGGCCAAAAAGGGCGTCTGCCTCCCCGTCGGGGAATCGAACCCCGGTCTCCCGCGTGACAGGCGGGGATACTCACCACTATACTAACGAGGACGGCGGTGGCCGTCCGGGGTGCGGAACGCTCTCCCGCCGCCGCCGCTGCACACCACGCCGACTCCGACTCCGACGCCGACGCCTCTTCCTGCCCCCTGCTCGCTGCATGCTCGGCGACAGAGCGCGCCCCGCCCACCTCCATCCTCGCCGTCCACGCAGCCTGGCACCCGGGCCGGGCCCGGGGGATACCGAAGCTCCGCGTGCGCGGCGGCCGCTTCCCTCAACGGCGGCGAAAGCGCCGGGAGAAAGAAAGGGGATCGAGCGGGCAGAAAACGTCTGCGAGGAGGAGGAGGCATTGGTGGGCGCGAGAGCTGACGTGAGGACGGAGGCCGGGGCAGCGGCTGGCGGGGCCCGGGGGACGGTGCGTGGGGGAGTTGGCCGGGCACCTCGCCGGGTCGGCCGGCCTTGGTGGCGCTCGGCTCCGAGCCTTCGCGCGCGCCGTCCGTCCGTCCGTCCGTCCGTCCGTCCGTCGGTCGCGCAGCCGCAAGGCCGTCCAGGAGGCGCGCCGACCGGCCCAGGGCACCGGCGTTGGCGCGGCGTCGCAGCCGGGCCAGCGGCGACGCGCCCACAGCCGCCGTCAGGATGGCCGAGCGGTCTAAGGCGCTGCGTTCAGGTCGCAGTCTCCCCTGGAGGCGTGGGTTCGAATCCCACTCCTGACAAGACAACCTTTTGGCAACAGCCACCTACTGTCCCCAGCCTTCACCACACGCGTCTCTGCCCTTTACTGGGCGACTGTCCACGCTCGGGCCGTGCAATCCTTCTGCCTCTCCAGCCTCCAGCCCGTGGCCCCACCCCGCTCCGACACCCTAACTTGTCAGGCACATCCCTGACAGCTAGGATGCTCCAGCGCCTTGAACCCCTCTGGTAACTGCCTTTCCGGCCAGCCCCAGCCCAACTGCCCACCATGAAACGCACCCCTCCTACCTGCCTGCCCCCGCATCCGCGCGGTTTCTCGACTTCCCATCGCAGCTACCTCCTCTCTCTTACCCCTGTCCTCTCTCTGCCCTCGCCCTTTCCCTCTTCCCTCTGTCTTTCACCTCTCCCTCTCCCTCTCCCTCTCTCTCTGTCTTTGTCAGGCCCCGATTACCCAACAAGCAAGGTAGGCACGGGTCCAATTGTTAGGCTTCCCACCAATCTGCAGCTCACGATCTCACCGCTCTCCCACCGCAGCAAGGATGTGGTGAAGCCCACTTGAAACCGCTCACCACAGAGTAGGGAGCCAATACAGTGGAGCCCGCCCGTGCGCGCGACCCTGGCTCAACGCAAGCCGCTGCTCACCGGCCTTCCTGGTTAATCCGCCCCTGGTCTTTAGCCCCGTTTGCCTGCGTGTGTCTGTGGGCTCCATCTGGCCCGTGTGGAAAGCCCTCCCCGGTGGTCCTCCACTTTCTGCCCGCTGAACAGCAGCAACTCGCTTTTGCCCTGCGCTGCTGCAAGCAGCACCACACCACCCAAGACCTTGGCCATCATCCCGCCCTTTCCACACCAGCCTCCTGCCCATTCCTCTCTCCCGCCCCGAATCCCCTTCCCACTAACACCCGCTGCGCCCTCTCTTCATCCCGTGGTCTCCGCGCTTGTTGAGTTTGGGGACCTTGCCTCCCCACACCGGCCATGCCGCTGCATTTTCAGCCCCACCACCGGCTGGCGAGGAGAAGCCAGAGCCGGGCACAGGGCCCGGTCCACCTCGGGCGCGCCACATCCCAGTTCCACGCGGGTAGCCGCTGCCTGGGAGCAGACCCACCGCGCCAACGACCTCTCTGCTGCCGAAGAGCTCTTTCGATGGGTGGGCCGGCTCCCGCTCCACAACCCACCCCCTCCAGCACAGCATCCTAAGGAGTGCGGCTGGCCGGAGGACGGAGGGCGGAAGGCAGGCTCAGACCGCTGTGGCCACTTTGTCCGACGTCCCGCCGCTGGCAGGCAGCCGCCACAGGAGGATGCAGGCGTCCCGCTCCCTTGCTCCCGGACCTCCTGTGCCCACACCCCCAAGCACGGGCCAGAAAACTGGCCGCCCAAGGGGGTCCTGGGGGTGCATGCCGGGGGTCGCCGCCGGGACAGCTGTGAGCACCTCTGCGCGCCACAGGCCACCTGGCCTGGCTGGGATTGGCGCTGGCCGACCAGGCTCCTTCGGGCTCTAGGCTTCCTCCCAGCCACGGGATGGGCAGGGACTACCTCTCTCCCTCCGCCTCCGTCCAGGACCCTCGACACGCCTGGCACCTGCCTCTCTTCCACGTCGGTCGCCCAGACCCCTTCCCTTGCCCGCCCGTCCCGCCCACCCGCACCAGGCCGCCGGCCCCAGGCTGGCCGCCGCCGCCTGCCTAGCTCTAGGGGAGCAGAGAGACAGACGCTCCGGCCAGGTAGTGAGCAGCGTCCTGAGCCCAGCGGCGGGCCAGCGAAGACAGGGCAGGGGCACAGGCTGGAGCCAGCCGCCCGGACGCCGGCAGCGCATGGGTGGTTCAGTGGTAGAATTCTCGCCTGCCACGCGGGAGGCCCGGGTTCGATTCCCGGCCCATGCAGTCCCCTGTCCCCTTTTGGTCGCTCTGCCCCAATTCACACCGCCGCCTGCTCAGTGCTTGCTCTGCTTGCTCTGCTCTGCTCCGCTCTGGCTCTCCTACTACACTCGGGGCAACTCTCCCAGAGCCCTGGGGCTCCGCTCCCACCTGCAGCCAGCCCACCAGTGTGCCAGCGCCCTGCGCCTCTCCCACACCCTGGGGCCGAAAGCACACCGCGCTCCGGCGCCGACCGCCAGTGGGCTCTGCCCCAACACTTCTCCCGGGCAGCCACCCTTTTCTCTTCATCACCCTGACGAAACCTTAGCCACACGTTTCACTTCACGGAGGACCACCGTGCAACACGCGGGCTTTGGCTGCGGGGACTCCATGCCTCTTCCCATCTCACCACCCTTCCTGGCCACGCTCCCAAAATGACACCATCCTTGCTGGACCATTACCAAGGAAGTCGCACGGCCGGATCCATACTCGGAAAAGCAACGCATTACGCTCCCCTACCGTGTCCTGGTCATCATCGCGCACGAGAAAATGAAAGTCATGTCAGTACAGTCACTTTAGCCCACTCCTCCACAACACAGTGGTAAACACGCCCCTTCCTTGCCCGCCTCCCCCTTACCACGATCCAAACTTTTGGCCAAAGGTCACTGGAGGCATCTGTTGCTCGGGCCTCTTTCAATCTCCACTGAGTCCCCCGTCCCACCCCACCGCACCCCACGGTGCCCCAAACGCGCACCTAACGCACTCCCGTGTCCTGACAAAGGGACGTTTAAGCCTCTGGGCCAGTCGCGCGCCCTAAGACCTCACGGCCTTTTCCAGACGTTTTTCTCTCTTCCCTTCTCTTCTAATCTCTCTCTGCGTGTCTCTCTGTGTGTCTGTCTGTTTCTCGCTCCCTCTTCTGCCCGTCCGTCTCTGTCTCTATCTCTGTCTCCCTCTCTGTCTCCCGGCCCCTGTCTCACGCTGGCTCTCTCTCGACAGCACCCTTGCCCCCAATCAACCTCCCACTCTTTAGGTTGACTGACTTCAGGCACAGCACCGCGGGCAACCTTGTCTGGCCGGGTCCAGTCTCATGACGTGCCCTTGGATCTGGGTGGGACCTAAGCCCACCCTCCCAACATTCCCCCCCACCCCCGCCACCCAGCTAGCCATCTAGTGGTCCTTCCAGCCTCCGCCTGACCCGCCACCACAGACCTCTATCACACGAACGCCTTGCCTTGCCCTGATGACGCACATCCACCGGGCTGGCCACCCCCGGCATCCCCAGGGTCGCCCCCGCCCCTCCCATGTCCCCACCCTCATCTCCACACTGGCCTGGCATAATGCTCCGAAGCCCCCAAGCCTCTGCAGCGCCGGCACCTGACTGGGCGGCCGCACTCGCTGCGCCCCCTCCTGCCCTAGGGCGGCTTGGACACTCTGACATCTGGACTCCTTCTCCCACCTGCCAGCACTCAGGACACGTCTGTCCCCTCTTTTGGGTTTCCCTCACCTTTCCCTGTCCTTTGTGTCGTGCCACCCGAACAACCAGCCAGCTTCCTCCACTGCGGTCATCTATCCACAACTCACAAAACAGGGGCAGGAAGGAAGTGCCTGGGGTGACAGTAAGCTTCTCTATGATCACATGGGTTCCTGCTCACAAGGCTATGCCTTTCCATGCCTGGCCTTCTACTGCCCTGACATTCCAAGCCGCTGAAAAGCCCGCGGAGTGCAGTTCTACTCTCAGACACATGGGGTCGCCGGGAGTCAGAATCCACCCCATCGCCCTTTTCAAAAGCCATCTCTTTCTTCAAATCCCGTGAACGGCCACCCCAAGGGATGAAGTTATGCTCATGCCACAACAGGCATGAACCTTGAAGACATTCGCCGAGTCAAGTAAACCAGACCCAAAACAACAAACGTTGTATGATTTTACTTTCGTCGCGTCTGTATAACAGGTAACTTCCCAGACCAACAAAGGAGAATAGACGTTTCCCGGGGTAGCCGGGAAGGGGAAACAGGAGGCCCTCATTATGTGGGAACAGGGTTGGTTTGGGAATGACTAAAAAAAAAAAAAAAAAAAAAAGTGGAAATGGATATTCGTGGCGGTTAGAAAAGACGGCGAACGTCCTTAAAGCCACTGAATTCTGCACTCAGAAATGGTGAAAATGATATATTCTGTCTTACGTATACTTTCACCACAATTAAAGACAGAGAGAGCGGGAAGGGGAGGTGAGTGGGAAGAGAACCACGAAGATACCCAAGGAACGACTGTCTGGCGTGAGGCTTGTGCGTTTCCTTGCGTGCAAACTTGATTTCTAAGAAAAAGAGTCTTGAAGCAAATATTAGACCCTCTCTGTCCGCAGGCCTTGCAAGACGCGGATGACTGCCGTCTGCCATCTACCAGGCGCGGCATCATCGATGAGTTAACAAGAGGGACGCTCGGGGTGGAAGAGGGGATGGACACCGGGATAGATATGCGATAAGGCAGGAGTGGGATAAAATGCATGGGTCGTACAATCCGGGGGGCGGGAGTAGGGGTGTTCTCGGTCAATTTGTGTCCACGCTGAGATCTGTTGGCGCCTTGCTAATACCGTCGTGTTAGAGAGTCGGGGAAGGCTACCTGCTGCCACCGCCCCTCAGCCGTTGGGCATGTCCATTTCCCCGACGGCCCCCGGTCTCACATTCCTCTCTCCCCCTTACTCTCATCCCCCCCCTCCGACCCCACCCGGACCCCCCCAGCTGGCCGGGCATTCCCAGATTCCCCTTTCACGTTCTTCTGTCTCCCGGCCGCCGTCGCCCTGCTCAGGGTCTGGGCCTTCACAAGCTTGGCTCCCCCAGCCCAGGTCTGGCCTGGTAGCTGAGCCAAATGCAAGCACGCGCCAGGGCGCGCGCTGGCAGCAGCGAGGACGCGGGCTCCGCTCCTGGCCACCGCCGGCCAGAGGCTGTCCTGGCCTGTGGGCTTTGGGGCTGACAGATGCCAGAGAACGCGAGCGCCTGCGCCAGCGCCAGCGCCAGCGCCAGCGCCAGCGCCAGGGCGGACGAGCAAGTAGGCCTGTGGTGGGCGAGCGGGTCGAAAAGGATCGGATGGCATTGGTGGCGACAGCGGGCCAGGCGGTGTGCTGGGCCTGCAAGCGTTGGCTAAAAGGCAGGTGTGGAGGGAGGTGCGCGGCAAGTTGTTTGTGGGCAGAGAGGAAGAAGAACGGCTTCCCTGACCGGGAATCGAACCCGGGCCGCGGCGGTGAGAGCGCCGAATCCTAACCACTAGACCACCAGGGAGCGTCGGGACACCCGTCCTGCCTGCGCCACCTGCACTCAGCGCCTCCGCACCCCTCGGCCCCAGCCGTGGACCTTGCTCCGGCCTCCAGTCGCCCGGCCCGGCCTCCCCTGGCACTCCGCGCCCTTTTCTCTTGCTCGCAGCACCCCCAAAACGCTGGGCGCCTCCTTCCTTCTCCCACACATACACACCGAGCCAAGTGCCGACTCCGTCAGCCATACCTGGCAAGACGGCCCTGGGCTGGGCCTCTGGCAAAAAGTCAGCCCACTGCGTTGGCCGGGAATCGAACCCGGGTCAACTGCTTGGAAGGCAGCTATGCTCACCACTATACCACCAACGCCGCACGGCCCAGACAAGCCCAAGATGCCGCGCGGAACTCGCACCAGCGTGCTGCCGCCGCCGCCGCCCGCCGCCGGGCGCAGACCCTTCTCGACGCCTGGCTCACCCGTCCGCGGCTCCGGGCCCTCACAGCACCACCAGCCGCCGCCCGGCGCCAGCCGAGCCCCGCCGCTCTCCACACGCCCCCGCCCCGCCCTCCTCAGCCCCGCCGCTGGGGGGCGCTCTCCCGCTCGCTTCCTCCGGCCTCCCGCCCGCAGCGGGGCGCTCCAGGGCGCGCGGCCCCCCACCCCCGGCCCTGAGCTCCCGGCTGCGGCCTGCCCCCGGGGCACGCCTGCTCCACACCCCCGGCTCGCCAAGCCCCTTCCATTCTCCGCCACGTCGCGGCCGCTCGGCGACGCTCGGCTAGGCCACAGCCGGCACCGAGACGGTGCACATCTCCGACAGGCCGCTCTCCACCTGGCACCTGGGAGCCGGAGTCGCTGGGCGGCGGTCGGCGACCCTGAGCCGGGGGGCGGAAGACACCCATCCGCTGGGGACGGGCCGCTCCTCAAGCGCTGCCGGGACCCGAGAAGGCTGCTGTGGCTGGCGGGCGACCAGGCGCCTTGGCCAGGAGGATTGGAAGGGAAGGTGGGCGGAGGGTGGGCTGTGCCCCGCAGAGGATGACGCCAAGGGCCCAGGTGGAGCGCGGAGGGCAGGGCAGGGCGGGGCAGGGCAGGGCAGGGCATTGCGCCGGCCACTGGGTCTGAGAGCGGGCGCCGGGTGCGTGGCGGCAGAGGCCAAAAAGGGCGTCTGCCTCCCCGTCGGGGAATCGAACCCCGGTCTCCCGCGTGACAGGCGGGGATACTCACCACTATACTAACGAGGACGGCGGTGGCCGTCCGGGGTGCGGAACGCTCTCCCGCCGCCGCCGCTGCACACCACGCCGACTCCGACTCCGCTGCCGACGCCTCTTCCTGCCCCCTGCTCGCTGCATGCTCGGCGACAGAGCGCGCCCCGCCCACCTCCATCCTCGCCGTCCACGCAGCCTGGCACCCGGGCCGGGCCCGGGGGATACCGAAGCTCCGCGTGCGCGGCGGCCGCTTCCCTCCACGGCGGCGAAAGCGCCGGGAGAAAGAAAGGGGATCGAGCGGGCAGAAAACGTCTGCGAGGAGGAGGAGGCATTGGTGGGCGCGAGAGCTGACGTGAGGACGGAGGCCGGGGCAGCGGCTGGCGGGGCCCGGGGGACGGTGCGTGGGGGAGTTGGCCGGGCACCTCGCCGGGTCGGCCGGCCTTGGTGGCGCTCGGCTCCGAGCCTTCGCGCGCGCCGTCCGTCCGTCCGTCCGTCCGTCCGTCCGTCGGTCGCGCAGCCGCAAGGCCGTCCAGGAGGCGCGCCGACCGGCCCAGGGCACCGGCGTTGGCGCGGCGTCGCAGCCGGGCCAGCGGCGACGCGCCCACAGCCGCCGTCAGGATGGCCGAGCGGTCTAAGGCGCTGCGTTCAGGTCGCAGTCTCCCCTGGAGGCGTGGGTTCGAATCCCACTCCTGACAAGACAACCTTTTGGCAACAGCCACCTACTGTCCCCAGCCTTCACCACACGCGTCTCTGCCCTTTACTGGGCGACTGTCCACGCTCGGGCCGTGCAATCCTTCTGCCTCTCCAGCCTCCAGCCCGTGGCCCCACCCCGCTCCGACACCCTAACTTGTCAGGCACATCCCTGACAGCTAGGATGCTCCAGCGCCTTGAACCCCTCTGGTAACTGCCTTTCCGGCCAGCCCCAGCCCAACTGCCCACCATGAAACGCACCCCTCCTACCTGCCTGCCCCCGCATCCGCGCGGTTTCTCGACTTCCCATCGCAGCTACCTCCTCTCTCTTACCCCTGTCCTCTCTCTGCCCTCGCCCTTTCCCTCTTCCCTCTGTCTTTCACCTCTCCCTCTCCCTCTCCCTCTCTCTCTGTCTTTGTCAGGCCCCGATTACCCAACAAGCAAGGTAGGCACGGGTCCAATTGTTAGGCTTCCCACCAATCTGCAGCTCACGATCTCACCGCTCTCCCACCGCAGCAAGGATGTGGTGAAGCCCACTTGAAACCGCTCACCACAGAGTAGGGAGCCAATACAGTGGAGCCCGCCCGTGCGCGCGACCCTGGCTCAACGCAAGCCGCTGCTCACCGGCCTTCCTGGTTAATCCGCCCCTGGTCTTTAGCCCCGTTTGCCTGCGTGTGTCTGTGGGCTCCATCTGGCCCGTGTGGAAAGCCCTCCCCGGTGGTCCTCCACTTTCTGCCCGCTGAACAGCAGCAACTCGCTTTTGCCCTGCGCTGCTGCAAGCAGCACCACACCACCCAAGACCTTGGCCATCATCCCGCCCTTTCCACACCAGCCTCCTGCCCATTCCTCTCTCCCGCCCCGAATCCCCTTCCCACTAACACCCGCTGCGCCCTCTCTTCAGCCCGTGGTCTCCGCGCTTGTTGAGTTTGGGGACCTTGCCTCCCCACACCGGCCATGCCGCTGCATTTTCAGCCCCACCACCGGCTGGCGAGGAGAAGCCAGAGCCGGGCACAGGGCCCGGTCCACCTCGGGCGCGCCACATCCCAGTTCCACGAGGGTAGCCGCTGCCTGGGAGCAGACCCACCGCGCCAACGACCTCTCTGCTGCCGAAGAGCTCTTTCGATGGGTGGGCCGGCTCCCGCTCCACAACCCACCCCCTCCAGCACAGCATCCTAAGGAGTGCGGCTGGCCGGAGGACGGAGGGCGGAAGGCAGGCTCAGACCGCTGTGGCCACTTTGTCCGACGTCCCGCCGCTGGCAGGCAGCCGCCACAGGAGGATGCAGGCGTCCCGCTCCCTTGCTCCCGGACCTCCTGTGCCCACACCCCCAAGCACGGGCCAGAAAACTGGCCGCCCAAGGGGGTCCTGGGGGTGCATGCCGGGGGTCGCCGCCGGGACAGCTGTGAGCACCTCTGCGCGCCACAGGCCACCTGGCCTGGCTGGGATTGGCGCTGGCCGACCAGGCTCCTTCGGGCTCTAGGCTTCCTCCCAGCCACGGGATGGGCAGGGACTACCTCTCTCCCTCCGCCTCCGTCCAGGACCCTCGACACGCCTGGCACCTGCCTCTCTTCCACGTCGGTCGCCCAGACCCCTTCCCTTGCCCGCCCGTCCCGCCCACCCGCACCAGGCCGCCGGCCCCAGGCTGGCCGCCGCCGCCTGCCTAGCTCTAGGGGAGCAGAGAGACAGACGCTCCGGCCAGGTAGTGAGCAGCGTCCTGAGCCCAGCGGCGGGCCAGCGAAGACAGGGCAGGGGCACAGGCTGGAGCCAGCCGCCCGGACGCCGGCAGCGCATGGGTGGTTCAGTGGTAGAATTCTCGCCTGCCACGCGGGAGGCCCGGGTTCGATTCCCGGCCCATGCAGTCCCCTGTCCCCTTTTGGTCGCTCTGCCCCAATTCACACCGCCGCCTGCTCAGTGCTTGCTCTGCTTGCTCTGCTCTGCTCTGCTCTGCTCTGCTCTGCTCTGCTCCGCTCCGCTCTGGCTCTCCTACTACACTCGGGGCAACTCTCCCAGAGCCCTGGGGCTCCGCTCCCACCTGCAGCCAGCCCACCAGTGTGCCAGCGCCCTGCGCCTCTCCCACACCCTGGGGCCGAAAGCACACCGCGCTCCGGCGCCGACCGCCAGTGGGCTCTGCCCCAACACTTCTCCCGGGCAGCCACCCTTTTCTCTTCATCACCCTGACGAAACCTTAGCCACACGTTTCACTTCACGGAGGACCACCGTGCAACACGCGGGCTTTGGCTGCGGGGACTCCATGCCTCTTCCCATCTCACCACCCTTCCTGGCCACGCTCCCAAAATGACACCATCCTTGCTGGACCATTACCAAGGAAGTCGCACGGCCGGATCCATACTCGGAAAAGCAACGCATTACGCTCCCCTACCGTGTCCTGGTCATCATCGCGCACGAGAAAATGAAAGTCATGTCAGTACAGTCACTTTAGCCCACTCCTCCACAACACAGTGGTAAACACGCCCCTTCCTTGCCCGCCTCCCCCTTACCACGATCCAAACTTTTGGCCAAAGGTCACTGGAGGCATCTGTTGCTCGGGCCTCTTTCAATCTCCACTGAGTCCCCCGTCCCACCCCACCGCACCCCACGGTGCCCCAAACGCGCACCTAACGCACTCCCGTGTCCTGACAAAGGGACGTTTAAGCCTCTGGGCCAGTCGCGCGCCCTAAGACCTCACGGCCTTTTCCAGACGTTTTTCTCTCTTCCCTTCTCTTCTAATCTCTCTCTGCGTGTCTCTCTGTGTGTCTGTCTGTTTCTCGCTCCCTCTTCTGCCCGTCCGTCTCTGTCTCTATCTCTGTCTCCCTCTCTGTCTCCCGGCCCCTGTCTCACGCTGGCTCTCTCTCGACAGCACCCTTGCCCCCAATCAACCTCCCACTCTTTAGGTTGACTGACTTCAGGCACAGCACCGCGGGCAACCTTGTCTGGCCGGGTCCAGTCTCATGACGTGCCCTTGGATCTGGGTGGGACCTAAGCCCACCCTCCCAACACTCCCCCCCCACCCCCGCCACCCAGCTAGCCATCTAGTGGTCCTTCCAGCCTCCGCCTGACCCGCCACCACAGACCTCTATCACACGAACGCCTTGCCTTGCCCTGATGACGCACATCCACCGGGCTGGCCACCCCCGGCATCCCCAGGGTCGCCCCCGCCCCTCCCATGTCCCCACCCTCATCTCCACACTGGCCTGGCATAATGCTCCGAAGCCCCCAAGCCTCTGCAGCGCCGGCACCTGACTGGGCGGCCGCACTCGCTGCGCCCCCTCCTGCCCTAGGGCGGCTTGGACACTCTGACATCTGGACTCCTTCTCCCACCTGCCAGCACTCAGGACACGTCTGTCCCCTCTTTTGGGTTTCCCTCACCTTTCCCTGTCCTTTGTGTCGTGCCACCCGAACAACCAGCCAGCTTCCTCCACTGCGGTCATCTATCCACAACTCACAAAACAGGGGCAGGAAGGAAGTGCCTGGGGTGACAGTAAGCTTCTCTATGATCACACGGGTTCCTGCTCACAAGGCTATGCCTTTCCATGCCTGGCCTTCTACTGCCCTGACATTCCAAGCCGCTGAAAAGCCCGCGGAGTGCAGTTCTACTCTCAGACACATGGGGTCGCCGGGAGTCAGAATCCACCCCATCGCCCTTTTCAAAAGCCATCTCTTTCTTCAAATCCCGTGAACGGCCACCCCAAGGGATGAAGTTATGCTCATGCCACAACAGGCATGAACCTTGAAGACATTCGCCGAGTCAAGTAAACCAGACCCAAAACAACAAACGTTGTATGATTTTACTTTCGTCGCGTCTGTATAACAGGTAACTTCCCAGACCAACAAAGGAGAATAGACGTTTCCCGGGGTAGCCGGGAAGGGGAAACAGGAGGCCCTCATTATGTGGGAACAGGGTTGGTTTGGGAATGACTAAAAAAAAAAAAAGTGGAAATGGATATTCGTGGCGATTAGAAAAGACGGCGAACGTCCTTAAAGCCACTGAATTCTGCACTCAGAAATGGTGAAAATGATATATTCTGTCTTACGTATACTTTCACCACAATTAAAGACAGAGAGAGCGGGAAGGGGAGGTGAGTGGGAAGAGAACCACGAAGATACCCAAGGAACGACTGTCTGGCGTGAGGCTTGTGCGTTTCCTTGCGTGCAAACTTGATTTCTAAGAAAAAGAGTCTTGAAGCAAATATTAGACCCTCTCTGTCCGCAGGCCTTGCAAGACGCGGATGACTGCCGTCTGCCATCTACCAGGCGCGGCATCATCGATGAGTTAACGAGAGGGACGCTCGGGGTGGAAGAGGGGATGGACACCGGGATAGATATGCGATAAGGCAGGAGTGGGATAAAATGCATGGGTCGTACAATCCGGGGGGCGGGAGTAGGGGTGTTCTCGGTCAATTTGTGTCCACGCTGAGATCTGTTGGCGCCTTGCTAATACCGTCGTGTTAGAGAGTCGGGGAAGGCTACCTGCTGCCACCGCCCCTCAGCCGTTGGGCATGTCCATTTCCCCGACGGCCCCCGGTCTCACATTCCTCTCTCCCCCTTACTCTCATCCCCCCCCCTCCGACCCCACCCGGACCCCCCCAGCTGGCCGGGCATTCCCAGATTCCCCTTTCACGTTCTTCTGTCTCCCGGCCGCCGTCGCCCTGCTCAGGGTCTGGGCCTTCACAAGCTTGGCTCCCCCAGCCCAGGTCTGGCCTGGTAGCTGAGCCAAATGCAAGCACGCGCCAGGGCGCGCGCTGGCAGCAGCGAGGACGCGGGCTCCGCTCCTGGCCACCGCCGGCCAGAGGCTGTCCTGGCCTGTGGGCTTTGGGGCTGACAGATGCCAGAGAACGCGAGCGCCTGCGCCAGCGCCAGCGCCAGCGCCAGGGCGGACGAGCAAGTAGGCCTGTGGTGGGCGAGCGGGTCGAAAAGGATCGGATGGCATTGGTGGCGGCAGCGGGCCAGGCGGTGTGCTGGGCCTGCAAGCGTTGGCTAAAAGGCAGGTGTGGAGGGAGGTGCGCGGCAAGTTGTTTGTGGGCAGAGAGGAAGAAGAACGGCTTCCCTGACCGGGAATCGAACCCGGGCCGCGGCGGTGAGAGCGCCGAATCCTAACCACTAGACCACCAGGGAGCGTCGGGACACCCGTCCTGCCTGCGCCACCTGCACTCAGCGCCTCCGCACCCCTCGGCCCCAGCCGTGGACCTTGCTCCGGCCTCCAGTCGCCCGGCCCGGCCTCCCCTGGCACTCCGCGCCCTTTTCTCTTGCTCGCAGCACCCCCAAAACGCTGGGCGCCTCCTTCCTTCTCCCACACATACACACCGAGCCAAGTGCCGACTCCGTCAGCCATACCTGGCAAGACGGCCCTGGGCTGGGCCTCTGGCAAAAAGTCAGCCCACTGCGTTGGCCGGGAATCGAACCCGGGTCAACTGCTTGGAAGGCAGCTATGCTCACCACTATACCACCAACGCCGCACGGCCCAGACAAGCCCAAGATGCCGCGCGGAACTCGCACCAGCGTGCTGCCGCCGCCGCCGCCCGCCGCCGGGCGCAGACCCTTCTCGACGCCTGGCTCACCCGTCCGCGGCTCCGGGCCCTCACAGCACCACCAGCCGCCGCCCGGCGCCAGCCGAGCCCCGCCGCTCTCCACACGCCCCCGCCCCGCCCTCCTCAGCCCCGCCGCTGGGGGGCGCTCTCCCGCTCGCTTCCTCCGGCCTCCCGCCCGCAGCGGGGCGCTCCAGGGCGCGCGGCCCCCCACCCCCGGCCCTGAGCTCCCGGCTGCGGCCTGCCCCCGGGGCACGCCTGCTCCACACCCCCGGCTCGCCAAGCCCCTTCCATTCTCCGCCACGTCGCGGCCGCTCGGCGACGCTCGGCTAGGCCACAGCCGGCACCGAGACGGTGCACATCTCCGACAGGCCGCTCTCCACCTGGCACCTGGGAGCCGGAGTCGCTGGGCGGCGGTCGGCGACCCTGAGCCGGGGGGCGGAAGACACCCATCCGCTGGGGACGGGCCGCTCCTCAAGCGCTGCCGGGACCCGAGAAGGCTGCTGTGGCTGGCGGGCGACCAGGCGCCTTGGCCAGGAGGATTGGAAGGGAAGGTGGGCGGAGGGTGGGCTGTGCCCCGCAGAGGATGACGCCAAGGGCCCAGGTGGAGCGCGGAGGGCAGGGCAGGGCGGGGCAGGGCAGGGCAGGGCATTGCGCCGGCCACTGGGTCTGAGAGCGGGCGCCGGGTGCGTGGCGGCAGAGGCCAAAAAGGGCGTCTGCCTCCCCGTCGGGGAATCGAACCCCGGTCTCCCGCGTGACAGGCGGGGATACTCACCACTATACTAACGAGGACGGCGGTGGCCGTCCGGGGTGCGGAACGCTCTCCCGCCGCCGCCGCTGCACACCACGCCGACTCCGACTCCGACGCCGACGCCTCTTCCTGCCCCCTGCTCGCTGCATGCTCGGCGACAGAGCGCGCCCCGCCCACCTCCATCCTCGCCGTCCACGCAGCCTGGCACCCGGGCCGGGCCCGGGGGATACCGAAGCTCCGCGTGCGCGGCGGCCGCTTCCCTCCACGGCGGCGAAAGCGCCGGGAGAAAGAAAGGGGATCGAGCGGGCAGAAAACGTCTGCGAGGAGGAGGAGGCATTGGTGGGCGCGAGAGCTGACGTGAGGACGGAGGCCGGGGCAGCGGCTGGCGGGGCCCGGGGGACGGTGCGTGGGGGAGTTGGCCGGGCACCTCGCCGGGTCGGCCGGCCTTGGTGGCGCTCGGCTCCGAGCCTTCGCGCGCGCCGTCCGTCCGTCCGTCCGTCCGTCCGTCCGTCCGTCGGTCGCGCAGCCGCAAGGCCGTCCAGGAGGCGCGCCGACCGGCCCAGGGCACCGGCGTTGGCGCGGCGTCGCAGCCGGGCCAGCGGCGACGCGCCCACAGCCGCCGTCAGGATGGCCGAGCGGTCTAAGGCGCTGCGTTCAGGTCGCAGTCTCCCCTGGAGGCGTGGGTTCGAATCCCACTCCTGACAAGACAACCTTTTGGCAACAGCCACCTACTGTCCCCAGCCTTCACCACACGCGTCTCTGCCCTTTACTGGGCGACTGTCCACGCTCGGGCCGTGCAACCCTTCTGCCTCTCCAGCCTCCAGCCCGTGGCCCCACCCCGCTCCGACACCCTAACTTGTCAGGCACATCCCTGACAGCTAGGATGCTCCAGCGCCTTGAACCCCTCTGGTAACTGCCTTTCCGGCCAGCCCCAGCCCAACTGCCCACCATGAAACGCACCCCTCCTACCTGCCTGCCCCCGCATCCGCGCGGTTTCTCGACTTCCCATCGCAGCTACCTCCTCTCTCTTACCCCTGTCCTCTCTCTGCCCTCGCCCTTTCCCTCTTCCCTCTGTCTTTCACCTCTCCCTCTCCCTCTCCCTCTCTCTCTGTCTTTGTCAGGCCCCGATTACCCAACAAGCAAGGTAGGCACGGGTCCAATTGTTAGGCTTCCCACCAATCTGCAGCTCACGATCTCACCGCTCTCCCACCGCAGCAAGGATGTGGTGAAGCCCACTTGAAACCGCTCACCACAGAGTAGGGAGCCAATACAGTGGAGCCCGCCCGTGCGCGCGACCCTGGCTCAACGCAAGCCGCTGCTCACCGGCCTTCCTGGTTAATCCGCCCCTGGTCTTTAGCCCCGTTTGCCTGCGTGTGTCTGTGGGCTCCATCTGGCCCGTGTGGAAAGCCCTCCCCGGTGGTCCTCCACTTTCTGCCCGCTGAACAGCAGCAACTCGCTTTTGCCCTGCGCTGCTGCAAGCAGCACCACACCACCCAAGACCTTGGCCATCATCCCGCCCTTTCCACACCAGCCTCCTGCCCATTCCTCTCTCCCGCCCCGAATCCCCTTCCCACTAACACCCGCTGCGCCCTCTCTTCAGCCCGTGGTCTCCGCGCTTGTTGAGTTTGGGGACCTTGCCTCCCCACACCGGCCATGCCGCTGCATTTTCAGCCCCACCACCGGCTGGCGAGGAGAAGCCAGAGCCGGGCACAGGGCCCGGTCCACCTCGGGCGTGCCACATCCCAGTTCCACGCGGGTAGCCGCTGCCTGGGAGCAGACCCACCGCGCCAACGACCTCTCTGCTGCCGAAGAGCTCTTTCGATGGGTGGGCCGGCTCCCGCTCCACAACCCACCCCCTCCAGCACAGCATCCTAAGGAGTGCGGCTGGCCGGAGGACGGAGGGCGGAAGGCAGGCTCAGACCGCTGTGGCCACTTTGTCCGACGTCCCGCCGCTGGCAGGCAGCCGCCACAGGAGGATGCAGGCGTCCCGCTCCCTTGCTCCCGGACCTCCTGTGCCCACACCCCCAAGCACGGGCGAGAAAACTGGCCGCCCAAGGGGGTCCTGGGGGTGCATGCCGGGGGTCGCCGCCGGGACAGCTGTGAGCACCTCTGCGCGCCACAGGCCACCTGGCCTGGCTGGGATTGGCGCTGGCCGACCAGGCTCCTTCGGGCTCTAGGCTTCCTCCCAGCCACGGGATGGGCAGGGACTACCTCTCTCCCTCCGCCTCCGTCCAGGACCCTCGACACGCCTGGCACCTGCCTCTCTTCCACGTCGGTCGCCCAGACCCCTTCCCTTGCCCGCCCGTCCCGCCCACCCGCACCAGGCCGCCGGCCCCAGGCTGGCCGCCGCCGCCTGCCTAGCTCTAGGGGAGCAGAGAGACAGACGCTCCGGCCAGGTAGTGAGCAGCGTCCTGAGCCCAGCGGCGGGCCAGCGAAGACAGGGCAGGGGCACAGGCTGGAGCCAGCCGCCCGGACGCCGGCAGCGCATGGGTGGTTCAGTGGTAGAATTCTCGCCTGCCACGCGGGAGGCCCGGGTTCGATTCCCGGCCCATGCAGTCCCCTGTCCCCTTTTGGTCGCTCTGCCCCAATTCACACCGCCGCCTGCTCAGTGCTTGCTCTGCTTGCTCTGCTCTGCTCTGCTCTGCTCTGCTCTGCTCTGCTCCGCTCCGCTCTGGCTCTCCTACTACACTCGGGGCAACTCTCCCAGAGCCCTGGGGCTCCGCTCCCACCTGCAGCCAGCCCACCAGTGTGCCAGCGCCCTGCGCCTCTCCCACACCCTGGGGCCGAAAGCACACCGCGCTCCGGCGCCGACCGCCAGTGGGCTCTGCCCCAACACTTCTCCCGGGCAGCCACCCTTTTCTCTTCATCACCCTGACGAAACCTTAGCCACACGTTTCACTTCACGGAGGACCACCGTGCAACACGCGGGCTTTGGCTGCGGGGACTCCATGCCTCTTCCCATCTCACCACCCTTCCTGGCCACGCTCCCAAAATGACACCATCCTTGCTGGACCATTACCAAGGAAGTCGCACGGCCGGATCCATACTCGGAAAAGCAACGCATTACGCTCCCCTACCGTGTCCTGGTCATCATCGCGCACGAGAAAATGAAAGTCATGTCAGTACAGTCACTTTAGCCCACTCCTCCACAACACAGTGGTAAACACGCCCCTTCCTTGCCCGCCTCCCCCTTACCACGATCCAAACTTTTGGCCAAAGGTCACTGGAGGCATCTGTTGCTCGGGCCTCTTTCAATCTCCACTGAGTCCCCCGTCCCACCCCACCGCACCCCACGGTGCCCCAAACGCGCACCTAACGCACTCCCGTGTCCTGACAAAGGGACGTTTAAGCCTCTGGGCCAGTCGCGCGCCCTAAGACCTCACGGCCTTTTCCAGACGTTTTTCTCTCTTCCCTTCTCTTCTAATCTCTCTCTGCGTGTCTCTCTGTGTGTCTGTCTGTTTCTCGCTCCCTCTTCTGCCCGTCCGTCTCTGTCTCTATCTCTGTCTCCCTCTCTGTCTCCCGGTCCCTGTCTCACGCTGGCTCTCTCTCGACAGCACCCTTGCCCCCAATCAACCTCCCACTCTTTAGGTTGACTGACTTCAGGCACAGCACCGCGGGCAACCTTGTCTGGCCGGGTCCAGTCTCATGACGTGCCCTTGGATCTGGGTGGGACCTAAGCCCACCCTCCCAACACTCCCCCCCCACCCCCGCCACCCAGCTAGCCATCTAGTGGTCCTTCCAGCCTCCGCCTGACCCGCCACCACAGACCTCTATCACACGAACGCCTTGCCTTGCCCTGATGACGCACATCCACCGGGCTGGCCACCCCCGGCATCCCCAGGGTCGCCCCCGCCCCTCCCATGTCCCCACCCTCATCTCCACACTGGCCTGGCATAATGCTCCGAAGCCCCCAAGCCTCTGCAGCGCCGGCACCTGACTGGGCGGCCGCACTCGCTGCGCCCCCTCCTGCCCTAGGGCGGCTTGGACACTCTGACATCTGGACTCCTTCTCCCACCTGCCAGCACTCAGGACACGTCTGTCCCCTCTTTTGGGTTTCCCTCACCTTTCCCTGTCCTTTGTGTCGTGCCACCCGAACAACCAGCCAGCTTCCTCCACTGCGGTCATCTATCCACAACTCACAAAACAGGGGCAGGAAGGAAGTGCCTGGGGTGACAGTAAGCTTCTCTATGATCACACGGGTTCCTGCTCACAAGGCTATGCCTTTCCATGCCTGGCCTTCTACTGCCCTGACATTCCAAGCCGCTGAAAAGCCCGCGGAGTGCAGTTCTACTCTCAGACACATGGGGTCGCCGGGAGTCAGAATCCACCCCATCGCCCTTTTCAAAAGCCATCTCTTTCTTCAAATCCCGTGAACGGCCACCCCAAGGGATGAAGTTATGCTCATGCCACAACAGGCATGAACCTTGAAGACATTCGCCGAGTCAAGTAAACCAGACCCAAAACAACAAACGTTGTATGATTTTACTTTCGTCGCGTCTGTATAACAGGTAACTTCCCAGACCAACAAAGGAGAATAGACGTTTCCCGGGGTAGCCGGGAAGGGGAAACAGGAGGCCCTCATTATGTGGGAACAGGGTTGGTTTGGGAATGACTAAAAAAAAAAAAAAAAAAAGTGGAAATGGATATTCGTGGCGATTAGAAAAGACGGCGAACGTCCTTAAAGCCACTGAATTCTGCACTCAGAAATGGTGAAAATGATATATTCTGTCTTACGTATACTTTCACCACAATTAAAGACAGAGAGAGCGGGAAGGGGAGGTGAGTGGGAAGAGAACCACGAAGATACCCAAGGAACGACTGTCTGGCGTGAGGCTTGTGCGTTTCCTTGCGTGCAAACTTGATTTCTAAGAAAAAGAGTCTTGAAGCAAATATTAGACCCTCTCTGTCCTCAGGCCTTGCAAGACGCGGATGACTGCCGTCTGCCATCTACCAGGCGCGGCATCATCGATGAGTTAACAAGAGGGACGCTCGGGGTGGAAGAGGGGATGGACACCGGGATAGATATGCGATAAGGCAGGAGTGGGATAAAATGCATGGGTCGTACAATCCGGGGGGCGGGAGTAGGGGTGTTCTCGGTCAATTTGTGTCCACGCTGAGATCTGTTGGCGCCTTGCTAATACCGTCGTGTTAGAGAGTCGGGGAAGGCTACCTGCTGCCACCGCCCCTCAGCCGTTGGGCATGTCCATTTCCCCGACGGCCCCCGGTCTCACATTCCTCTCTCCCCCTTACTCTCATCCCCCCCCTCCGACCCCACCCGGACCCCCCCAGCTGGCCTGGCATTCCCAGATTCCCCTTTCACGTTCTTCTGTCTCCCGGCCGCCGTCGCCCTGCTCAGGATCTGGGCCTTCACAAGCTTGGCTCCCCCAGCCCAGGTCTGGCCTGGTAGCTGAGCCAAATGCAAGCACGCGCCAGGGCGCGCGCTGGCAGCAGCGAGGACGCGGGCTCCGCTCCTGGCCACCGCCGGCCAGAGGCTGTCCTGGCCTGTGGGCTTTGGGGCTGACAGATGCCAGAGAACGCGAGCGCCTGCGCCTGCGCCAGCGCCAGCGCCAGCGCCAGCGCCAGCGCCAGGGCGGACGAGCAAGTAGGCCTGTGGTGGGCGAGCGGGTCGAAAAGGATCGGATGGCATTGGTGGCGGCAGCGGGCCAGGCGGTGTGCTGGGCCTGCAAGCGTTGGCTAAAAGGCAGGTGTGGAGGGAGGTGCGCGGCAAGTTGTTTGTGGGCAGAGAGGAAGAAGAACGGCTTCCCTGACCGGGAATCGAACCCGGGCCGCGGCGGTGAGAGCGCCGAATCCTAACCACTAGACCACCAGGGAGCGTCGGGACACCCGTCCTGCCTGCGCCACCTGCACTCAGCGCCTCCGCACCCCTCGGCCCCAGCCGTGGACCTTGCTCCGGCCTCCAGTCGCCCGGCCCGGCCTCCCCTGGCACTCCGCGCCCTTTTCTCTTGCTCGCAGCACCCCCAAAACGCTGGGCGCCTCCTTCCTTCTCCCACACATACACACCGAGCCAAGTGCCGACTCCGTCAGCCATACCTGGCAAGACGGCCCTGGGCTGGGCCTCTGGCAAAAAGTCAGCCCACTGCGTTGGCCGGGAATCGAACCCGGGTCAACTGCTTGGAAGGCAGCTATGCTCACCACTATACCACCAACGCCGCACGGCCCAGACAAGCCCAAGATGCCGCGCGGAACTCGCACCAGCGTGCTGCCGCCGCCGCCGCCCGCCGCCGGGCGCAGACCCTTCTCGACGCCTGGCTCACCCGTCCGCGGCTCCGGGCCCTCACAGCACCACCAGCCGCCGCCCGGCGCCAGCCGAGCCCCGCCGCTCTCCACACGCCCCCGCCCCGCCCTCCTCAGCCCCGCCGCTGGGGGGCGCTCTCCCGCTCGCTTCCTCCGGCCTCCCGCCCGCAGCGGGGCGCTCCAGGGCGCGCGGCCCCCCACCCCCGGCCCTGAGCTCCCGGCTGCGGCCTGCCCCCGGGGCACGCCTGCTCCACACCCCCGGCTCGCCAAGCCCCTTCCATTCTCCGCCACGTCGCGGCCGCTCGGCGACGCTCGGCTAGGCCACAGCCGGCACCGAGACGGTGCACATCTCCGACAGGCCGCTCTCCACCTGGCACCTGGGAGCCGGAGTCGCTGGGCGGCGGTCGGCGACCCTGAGCCGGGAGGCGAAAGACACCCATCCGCTGGGGACGGGCCGCTCCTCAAGCGCTGCCGGGACCCGAGAAGGCTGCTGTGGCTGGCGGGCGACCAGGCGCCTTGGCCAGGAGGATTGGAAGGGAAGGTGGGCGGAGGGTGGGCTGTGCCCCGCAGAGGATGACGCCAAGGGCCCAGGTGGAGCGCGGAGGGCAGGGCAGGGCGGGGCAGGGCAGGGCAGGGCATTGCGCCGGCCACTGGGTCTGAGAGCGGGCGCCGGGTGCGTGGCGGCAGAGGCCAAAAAGGGCGTCTGCCTCCCCGTCGGGGAATCGAACCCCGGTCTCCCGCGTGACAGGCGGGGATACTCACCACTATACTAACGAGGACGGCGGTGGCCGTCCGGGGTGCGGAACGCTCTCCCGCCGCCGCCGCTGCACACCACGCCGACTCCGACTCCGACGCCGACGCCTCTTCCTGCCCCCTGCTCGCTGCATGCTCGGCGACAGAGCGCGCCCCGCCCACCTCCATCCTCGCCGTCCACGCAGCCTGGCACCCGGGCCGGGCCCGGGGGATACCGAAGCTCCGCGTGCGCGGCGGCCGCTTCCCTCCACGGCGGCGAAAGCGCCGGGAGAAAGAAAGGGGATCGAGCGGGCAGAAAACGTCTGCGAGGAGGAGGAGGCATTGGTGGGCGCGAGAGCTGACGTGAGGACGGAGGCCGGGGCAGCGGCTGGCGGGGCCCGGGGGACGGTGCGTGGGGGAGTTGGCCGGGCACCTCGCCGGGTCGGCCGGCCTTGGTGGCGCTCGGCTCCGAGCCTTCGCGCGCGCCGTCCGTCCGTCCGTCCGTCCGTCCGTCCGTCCGTCGGTCGCGCAGCCGCAAGGCCGTCCAGGAGGCGCGCCGACCGGCCCAGGGCACCGGCGTTGGCGCGGCGTCGCAGCCGGGCCAGCGGCGACGCGCCCACAGCCGCCGTCAGGATGGCCGAGCGGTCTAAGGCGCTGCGTTCAGGTCGCAGTCTCCCCTGGAGGCGTGGGTTCGAATCCCACTCCTGACAAGACAACCTTTTGGCAACAGCCACCTACTGTCCCCAGCCTTCACCACACGCGTCTCTGCCCTTTACTGGGCGACTGTCCACGCTCGGGCCGTGCAACCCTTCTGCCTCTCCAGCCTCCAGCCCGAGGCCCCACCCCGCTCCGACACCCTAACTTGTCAGGCACATCCCTGACAGCTAGGATGCTCCAGCGCCTTGAACCCCTCTGGTAACTGCCTTTCCGGCCAGCCCCAGCCCAACTGCCCACCATGAAACGCACCCCTCCTACCTGCCTGCCCCCGCATCCGCGCGGTTTCTCGACTTCCCATCTCAGCTACCTCCTCTCTCTTACCCCTGTCCTCTCTCTGCCCTCGCCCTTTCCCTCTTCCCTCTGTCTTTCACCTCTCCCTCTCCCTCTCTCTCTGTCTTTGTCAGGCCCCGATTACCCAACAAGCAAGGTAGGCACGGGTCCAATTGTTAGGCTTCCCACCAATCTGCAGCTCACGATCTCACCGCTCTCCCACCGCAGCAAGGATGTGGTGAAGCCCACTTGAAACCGCTCACCACAGAGTAGGGAGCCAATACAGTGGAGCCCGCCCGTGCGCGCGACCCTGGCTCAACGCAAGCCGCTGCTCACCGGCCTTCCTGGTTAATCCGCCCCTGGTCTTTAGCCCCGTTTGCCTGCGTGTGTCTGTGGGCTCCATCTGGCCCGTGTGGAAAGCCCTCCCCGGTGGTCCTCCACTTTCTGCCCGCTGAACAGCAGCAACTCGCTTTTGCCCTGCGCTGCTGCAAGCAGCACCACACCACCCAAGACCTTGGCCATCATCCCGCCCTTTCCACACCAGCCTCCTGCCCATTCCTCTCTCCCGCCCCGAATCCCCTTCCCACTAACACCCGCTGCGCCCTCTCTTCAGCCCGTGGTCTCCGCGCTTGTTGAGTTTGGGGACCTTGCCTCCCCACACCGGCCATGCCGCTGCATTTTCAGCCCCACCACCGGCTGGCGAGGAGAAGCCAGAGCCGGGCACAGGGCCCGGTCCACCTCGGGCGTGCCACATCCCAGTTCCACGCGGGTAGCCGCTGCCTGGGAGCAGACCCACCGCGCCAACGACCTCTCTGCTGCCGAAGAGCTCTTTCGATGGGTGGGCCGGCTCCCGCTCCACAACCCACCCCCTCCAGCACAGCATCCTAAGGAGTGCGGCTGGCCGGAGGACGGAGGGCGGAAGGCAGGCTCAGACCGCTGTGGCCACTTTGTCCGACGTCCCGCCGCTGGCAGGCAGCCGCCACAGGAGGATGCAGGCGTCCCGCTCCCTTGCTCCCGGACCTCCTGTGCCCACACCCCCAAGCACGGGCCAGAAAACTGGCCGCCCAAGGGGGTCCTGGGGGTGCATGCCGGGGGTCGCCGCCGGGACAGCTGTGAGCACCTCTGCGCGCCACAGGCCACCTGGCCTGGCTGGGATTGGCGCTGGCCGACCAGGCTCCTTCGGGCTCTAGGCTTCCTCCCAGCCACGGGATGGGCAGGGACTACCTCTCTCCCTCCGCCTCCGTCCAGGACCCTCGACACGCCTGGCACCTGCCTCTCTTCCACGTCGGTCGCCCAGACCCCTTCCCTTGCCCGCCCGTCCCGCCCACCCGCACCAGGCCGCCGGCCCCAGGCTGGCCGCCGCCGCCTGCCTAGCTCTAGGGGAGCAGAGAGACAGACGCTCCGGCCAGGTAGTGAGCAGCGTCCTGAGCCCAGCGGCGGGCCAGCGAAGACAGGGCAGGGGCACAGGCTGGAGCCAGCCGCCCGGACGCCGGCAGCGCATGGGTGGTTCAGTGGTAGAATTCTCGCCTGCCACGCGGGAGGCCCGGGTTCGATTCCCGGCCCATGCAGTCCCCTGTCCCCTTTTGGTCGCTCTGCCCCAATTCACACCGCCGCCTGCTCAGTGCTTGCTCTGCTTGCTCTGCTCTGCTCTGCTCTGCTCTGCTCTGCTCTGCTCTGCTCCGCTCTGGCTCTCCTACTACACTCGGGGCAACTCTCCCAGAGCCCTGGGGCTCCGCTCCCACCTGCAGCCAGCCCACCAGTGTGCCAGCGCCCTGCGCCTCTCCCACACCCTGGGGCCGAAAGCACACCGCGCTCCGGCGCCGACCGCCAGTGGGCTCTGCCCCAACACTTCTCCCGGGCAGCCACCCTTTTCTCTTCATCACCCTGACGAAACCTTAGCCACACGTTTCACTTCACGGAGGACCACCGTGCAACACGCGGGCTTTGGCTGCGGGGACTCCATGCCTCTTCCCATCTCACCACCCTTCCTGGCCACGCTCCCAAAATGACACCATCCTTGCTGGACCATTACCAAGGAAGTCGCACGGCCGGATCCATACTCGGAAAAGCAACGCATTACGCTCCCCTACCGTGTCCTGGTCATCATCGCGCACGAGAAAATGAAAGTCATGTCAGTACAGTCACTTTAGCCCACTCCTCCACAACACAGTGGTAAACACGCCCCTTCCTTGCCCGCCTCCCCCTTACCACGATCCAAACTTTTGGCCAAAGGTCACTGGAGGCATCTGTTGCTCGGGCCTCTTTCAATCTCCACTGAGTCCCCCGTCCCACCCCACCGCACCCCACGGTGCCCCAAACGCGCACCTAACGCACTCCCGTGTCCTGACAAAGGGACGTTTAAGCCTCTGGGCCAGTCGCGCGCCCTAAGACCTCACGGCCTTTTCCAGACGTTTTTCTCTCTTCCCTTCTCTTCTAATCTCTCTCTGCGTGTCTCTCTGTGTGTCTGTCTGTTTCTCGCTCCCTCTTCTGCCCGTCCGTCTCTGTCTCTATCTCTGTCTCCCTCTCTGTCTCCCGGTCCCTGTCTCACGCTGGCTCTCTCTCGACAGCACCCTTGCCCCCAATCAACCTCCCACTCTTTAGGTTGACTGACTTCAGGCACAGCACCGCGGGCAACCTTGTCTGGCCGGGTCCAGTCTCATGACGTGCCCTTGGATCTGGGTGGGACCTAAGCCCACCCTCCCAACACTCCCCCCCCACCCCCGCCACCCAGCTAGCCATCTAGTGGTCCTTCCAGCCTCCGCCTGACCCGCCACCACAGACCTCTATCACACGAACGCCTTGCCTTGCCCTGATGACGCACATCCACCGGGCTGGCCACCCCCGGCATCCCCAGGGTCGCCCCCGCCCCTCCCATGTCCCCACCCTCATCTCCACACTGGCCTGGCATAATGCTCCGAAGCCCCCAAGCCTCTGCAGCGCCGGCACCTGACTGGGCGGCCGCACTCGCTGCGCCCCCTCCTGCCCTAGGGCGGCTTGGACACTCTGACATCTGGACTCCTTCTCCCACCTGCCAGCACTCAGGACACGTCTGTCCCCTCTTTTGGGTTTCCCTCACCTTTCCCTGTCCTTTGTGTCGTGCCACCCGAACAACCAGCCAGCTTCCTCCACTGCGGTCATCTATCCACAACTCACAAAACAGGGGCAGGAAGGAAGTGCCTGGGGTGACAGTAAGCTTCTCTATGATCACACGGGTTCCTGCTCACAAGGCTATGCCTTTCCATGCCTGGCCTTCTACTGCCCTGACATTCCAAGCCGCTGAAAAGCCCGCGGAGTGCAGTTCTACTCTCAGACACATGGGGTCGCCGGGAGTCAGAATCCACCCCATCGCCCTTTTCAAAAGCCATCTCTTTCTTCAAATCCCGTGAACGGCCACCCCAAGGGATGAAGTTATGCTCATGCCACAACAGGCATGAACCTTGAAGACATTCGCCGAGTCAAGTAAACCAGACCCAAAACAACAAACGTTGTATGATTTTACTTT
Source organism: Loxodonta africana (assembly GCF_030014295.1). Lineage (NCBI taxonomy): Eukaryota > Metazoa > Chordata > Mammalia > Proboscidea > Elephantidae > Loxodonta > Loxodonta africana. The sequence goes on along the minus strand of NC_087344.1, from coordinate 196,720,323 downwards.
CGTCGCGTCTGTATAACAGGTAACTTCCCAGACCAACAAAGGAGAATAGACGTTTCCCGGGGTAGCCGGGAAGGGGAAACAGGAGGCCCTCATTATGTGGGAACAGGGTTGGTTTGGGAATGACTAAAAAAAAAAAAAAAAAAGTGGAAATGGATATTCGTGGCGATTAGAAAAGACGGCGAACGTCCTTAAAGCCACTGAATTCTGCACTCAGAAATGGTGAAAATGATATATTCTGTCTTACGTATACTTTCACCACAATTAAAGACAGAGAGAGCGGGAAGGGGAGGTGAGTGGGAAGAGAACCACGAAGATACCCAAGGAACGACTGTCTGGCGTGAGGCTTGTGCGTTTCCTTGCGTGCAAACTTGATTTCTAAGAAAAAGAGTCTTGAAGCAAATATTAGACCCTCTCTGTCCTCAGGCCTTGCAAGACGCGGATGACTGCCGTCTGCCATCTACCAGGCGCGGCATCATCGATGAGTTAACGAGAGGGACGCTCGGGGTGGAAGAGGGGATGGACACCGGGATAGATATGCGATAAGGCAGGAGTGGGATAAAATGCATGGGTCGTACAATCCGGGGGGCGGGAGTAGGGGTGTTCTCGGTCAATTTGTGTCCACGCTGAGATCTGTTGGCGCCTTGCTAATACCGTCGTGTTAGAGAGTCGGGGAAGGCTACCTGCTGCCACCGCCCCTCAGCCGTTGGGCATGTCCATTTCCCCGACGGCCCCCGGTCTCACATTCCTCTCTCCCCCTTACTCTCATCCCCCCCCTCCGACCCCACCCGGACCCCCCCAGCTGGCCGGGCATTCCCAGATTCCCCTTTCACGTTCTTCTGTCTCCCGGCCGCCGTCGCCCTGCTCAGGATCTGGGCCTTCACAAGCTTGGCTCCCCCAGCCCAGGTCTGGCCTGGTAGCTGAGCCAAATGCAAGCACGCGCCAGGGCGCGCGCTGGCAGCAGCGAGGACGCGGGCTCCGCTCCTGGCCACCGCCGGCCAGAGGCTGTCCTGGCCTGTGGGCTTTGGGGCTGACAGATGCCAGAGAACGCGAGCGCCTGCGCCTGCGCCAGCGCCAGCGCCAGCGCCAGCGCCAGCGCCAGGGCGGACGAGCAAGTAGGCCTGTGGTGGGCGAGCGGGTCGAAAAGGATCGGATGGCATTGGTGGCGGCAGCGGGCCAGGCGGTGTGCTGGGCCTGCAAGCGTTGGCTAAAAGGCAGGTGTGGAGGGAGGTGCGCGGCAAGTTGTTTGTGGGCAGAGAGGAAGAAGAACGGCTTCCCTGACCGGGAATCGAACCCGGGCCGCGGCGGTGAGAGCGCCGAATCCTAACCACTAGACCACCAGGGAGCGTCGGGACACCCGTCCTGCCTGCGCCACCTGCACTCAGCGCCTCCGCACCCCTCGGCCCCAGCCGTGGACCTTGCTCCGGCCTCCAGTCGCCCGGCCCGGCCTCCCCTGGCACTCCGCGCCCTTTTCTCTTGCTCGCAGCACCCCCAAAACGCTGGGCGCCTCCTTCCTTCTCCCACACATACACACCGAGCCAAGTGCCGACTCCGTCAGCCATACCTGGCAAGACGGCCCTGGGCTGGGCCTCTGGCAAAAAGTCAGCCCACTGCGTTGGCCGGGAATCGAACCCGGGTCAACTGCTTGGAAGGCAGCTATGCTCACCACTATACCACCAACGCCGCACGGCCCAGACAAGCCCAAGATGCCGCGCGGAACTCGCACCAGCGTGCTGCCGCCGCCGCCGCCCGCCGCCGGGCGCAGACCCTTCTCGACGCCTGGCTCACCCGTCCGCGGCTCCGGGCCCTCACAGCACCACCAGCCGCCGCCCGGCGCCAGCCGAGCCCCGCCGCTCTCCACACGCCCCCGCCCCGCCCTCCTCAGCCCCGCCGCTGGGGGGCGCTCTCCCGCTCGCTTCCTCCGGCCTCCCGCCCGCAGCGGGGCGCTCCAGGGCGCGCGGCCCCCCACCCCCGGCCCTGAGCTCCCGGCTGCGGCCTGCCCCCGGGGCACGCCTGCTCCACACCCCCGGCTCGCCAAGCCCCTTCCATTCTCCGCCACGTCGCGGCCGCTCGGCGACGCTCGGCTAGGCCACAGCCGGCACCGAGACGGTGCACATCTCCGACAGGCCGCTCTCCACCTGGCACCTGGGAGCCGGAGTCGCTGGGCGGCGGTCGGCGACCCTGAGCCGGGAGGCGAAAGACACCCATCCGCTGGGGACGGGCCGCTCCTCAAGCGCTGCCGGGACCCGAGAAGGCTGCTGTGGCTGGCGGGCGACCAGGCGCCTTGGCCAGGAGGATTGGAAGGGAAGGTGGGCGGAGGGTGGGCTGTGCCCCGCAGAGGATGACGCCAAGGGCCCAGGTGGAGCGCGGAGGGCAGGGCAGGGCGGGGCAGGGCAGGGCAGGGCATTGCGCCGGCCACTGGGTCTGAGAGCGGGCGCCGGGTGCGTGGCGGCAGAGGCCAAAAAGGGCGTCTGCCTCCCCGTCGGGGAATCGAACCCCGGTCTCCCGCGTGACAGGCGGGGATACTCACCACTATACTAACGAGGACGGCGGTGGCCGTCCGGGGTGCGGAACGCTCTCCCGCCGCCGCCGCTGCACACCACGCCGACTCCGACTCCGACGCCGACGCCTCTTCCTGCCCCCTGCTCGCTGCATGCTCGGCGACAGAGCGCGCCCCGCCCACCTCCATCCTCGCCGTCCACGCAGCCTGGCACCCGGGCCGGGCCCGGGGGATACCGAAGCTCCGCGTGCGCGGCGGCCGCTTCCCTCCACGGCGGCGAAAGCGCCGGGAGAAAGAAAGGGGATCGAGCGGGCAGAAAACGTCTGCGAGGAGGAGGAGGCATTGGTGGGCGCGAGAGCTGACGTGAGGACGGAGGCCGGGGCAGCGGCTGGCGGGGCCCGGGGGACGGTGCGTGGGGGAGTTGGCCGGGCACCTCGCCGGGTCGGCCGGCCTTGGTGGCGCTCGGCTCCGAGCCTTCGCGCGCGCCGTCCGTCCGTCCGTCCGTCCGTCCGTCCGTCGGTCGCGCAGCCGCAAGGCCGTCCAGGAGGCGCGCCGACCGGCCCAGGGCACCGGCGTTGGCGCGGCGTCGCAGCCGGGCCAGCGGCGACGCGCCCACAGCCGCCGTCAGGATGGCCGAGCGGTCTAAGGCGCTGCGTTCAGGTCGCAGTCTCCCCTGGAGGCGTGGGTTCGAATCCCACTCCTGACAAGACAACCTTTTGGCAACAGCCACCTACTGTCCCCAGCCTTCACCACACGCGTCTCTGCCCTTTACTGGGCGACTGTCCACGCTCGGGCCGTGCAATCCTTCTGCCTCTCCAGCCTCCAGCCCGTGGCCCCACCCCGCTCCGACACCCTAACTTGTCAGGCACATCCCTGACAGCTAGGATGCTCCAGCGCCTTGAACCCCTCTGGTAACTGCCTTTCCGGCCAGCCCCAGCCCAACTGCCCACCATGAAACGCACCCCTCCTACCTGCCTGCCCCCGCATCCGCGCGGTTTCTCGACTTCCCATCTCAGCTACCTCCTCTCTCTTACCCCTGTCCTCTCTCTGCCCTCGCCCTTTCCCTCTTCCCTCTGTCTTTCACCTCTCCCTCTCCCTCTCCCTCTCTCTCTGTCTTTGTCAGGCCCCGATTACCCAACAAGCAAGGTAGGCACGGGTCCAATTGTTAGGCTTCCCACCAGTCTGCAGCTCACGATCTCACCGCTCTCCCACCGCAGCAAGGATGTGGTGAAGCCCACTTGAAACCGCTCACCACAGAGTAGGGAGCCAATACAGTGGAGCCCGCCCGTGCGCGCGACCCTGGCTCAACGCAAGCCGCTGCTCACCGGCCTTCCTGGTTAATCCGCCCCTGGTCTTTAGCCCCGTTTGCCTGCGTGTGTCTGTGGGCTCCATCTGGCCCGTGTGGAAAGCCCTCCCCGGTGGTCCTCCACTTTCTGCCCGCTGAACAGCAGCAACTCGCTTTTGCCCTGCGCTGCTGCAAGCAGCACCACACCACCCAAAACCTTGGCCATCATCCCGCCCTTTCCACACCAGCCTCCTGCCCATTCCTCTCTCCCGCCCCGAATCCCCTTCCCACTAACACCCGCTGCGCCCTCTCTTCAGCCCGTGGTCTCCGCGCTTGTTGAGTTTGGGGACCTTGCCTCCCCACACCGGCCATGCCGCTGCATTTTCAGCCCCACCACCGGCTGGCGAGGAGAAGCCAGAGCCGGGCACAGGGCCCGGTCCACCTCGGGCGCGCCACATCCCAGTTCCACGAGGGTAGCCGCTGCCTGGGAGCAGACCCACCGCGCCAACGACCTCTCTGCTGCCGAAGAGCTCTTTCGATGGGTGGGCCGGCTCCCGCTCCACAACCCACCCCCTCCAGCACAGCATCCTAAGGAGTGCGGCTGGCCGGAGGACGGAGGGCGGAAGGCAGGCTCAGACCGCTGTGGCCACTTTGTCCGACGTCCCGCCGCTGGCAGGCAGCCGCCACAGGAGGATGCAGGCGTCCCGCTCCCTTGCTCCCGGACCTCCTGTGCCCACACCCCCAAGCACGGGCCAGAAAACTGGCCGCCCAAGGGGGTCCTGGGGGTGCATGCCGGGGGTCGCCGCCGGGACAGCTGTGAGCACCTCTGCGCGCCACAGGCCACCTGGCCTGGCTGGGATTGGCGCTGGCCGACCAGGCTCCTTCGGGCTCTAGGCTTCCTCCCAGCCACGGGATGGGCAGGGACTACCTCTCTCCCTCCGCCTCCGTCCAGGACCCTCGACACGCCTGGCACCTGCCTCTCTTCCACGTCGGTCGCCCAGACCCCTTCCCTTGCCCGCCCGTCCCGCCCACCCGCACCAGGCCGCCGGCCCCAGGCTGGCCGCCGCCGCCTGCCTAGCTCTAGGGGAGCAGAGAGACAGACGCTCCGGCCAGGTAGTGAGCAGCGTCCTGAGCCCAGCGGCGGGCCAGCGAAGACAGGGCAGGGGCACAGGCTGGAGCCAGCCGCCCGGACGCCGGCAGCGCATGGGTGGTTCAGTGGTAGAATTCTCGCCTGCCACGCGGGAGGCCCGGGTTCGATTCCCGGCCCATGCAGTCCCCTGTCCCCTTTTGGTCGCTCTGCCCCAATTCACACCGCCGCCTGCTCAGTGCTTGCTCTGCTTGCTCTGCTCTGCTCTGCTCTGCTCTGCTCTGCTCTGCTCTGCTCTGCTCTGCTCCGCTCTGGCTCTCCTACTACACTCGGGGCAACTCTCCCAGAGCCCTGGGGCTCCGCTCCCACCTGCAGCCAGCCCACCAGTGTGCCAGCGCCCTGCGCCTCTCCCACACCCTGGGGCCGAAAGCACACCGCGCTCCGGCGCCGACCGCCAGTGGGCTCTGCCCCAACACTTCTCCCGGGCAGCCACCCTTTTCTCTTCATCACCCTGACGAAACCTTAGCCACACGTTTCACTTCACGGAGGACCACCGTGCAACACGCGGGCTTTGGCTGCGGGGACTCCATGCCTCTTCCCATCTCACCACCCTTCCTGGCCACGCTCCCAAAATGACACCATCCTTGCTGGACCATTACCAAGGAAGTCGCACGGCCGGATCCATACTCGGAAAAGCAACGCATTACGCTCCCCTACCGTGTCCTGGTCATCATCGCGCACGAGAAAATGAAAGTCATGTCAGTACAGTCACTTTAGCCCACTCCTCCACAACACAGTGGTAAACACGCCCCTTCCTTGCCCGCCTCCCCCTTACCACGATCCAAACTTTTGGCCAAAGGTCACTGGAGGCATCTGTTGCTCGGGCCTCTTTCAATCTCCACTGAGTCCCCCGTCCCACCCCACCGCACCCCACGGTGCCCCAAACGCGCACCTAACGCACTCCCGTGTCCTGACAAAGGGACGTTTAAGCCTCTGGGCCAGTCGCGCGCCCTAAGACCTCACGGCCTTTTCCAGACGTTTTTCTCTCTTCCCTTCTCTTCTAATCTCTCTCTGCGTGTCTCTCTGTGTGTCTGTCTGTTTCTCGCTCCCTCTTCTGCCCGTCCGTCTCTGTCTCTATCTCTGTCTCCCTCTCTGTCTCCCGGTCCCTGTCTCACGCTGGCTCTCTCTCGACAGCACCCTTGCCCCCAATCAACCTCCCACTCTTTAGGTTGACTGACTTCAGGCACAGCACCGCGGGCAACCTTGTCTGGCCGGGTCCAGTCTCATGACGTGCCCTTGGATCTGGGTGGGACCTAAGCCCACCCTCCCAACACTCCCCCCCACCCCCGCCACCCAGCTAGCCATCTAGTGGTCCTTCCAGCCTCCGCCTGACCCGCCACCACAGACCTCTATCACACGAACGCCTTGCCTTGCCCTGATGACGCACATCCACCGGGCTGGCCACCCCCGGCATCCCCAGGGTCGCCCCCGCCCCTCCCATGTCCCCACCCTCATCTCCACACTGGCCTGGCATAATGCTCCGAAGCCCCCAAGCCTCTGCAGCGCCGGCACCTGACTGGGCGGCCGCACTCGCTGCGCCCCCTCCTGCCCTAGGGCGGCTTGGACACTCTGACATCTGGACTCCTTCTCCCACCTGCCAGCACTCAGGACACGTCTGTCCCCTCTTTTGGGTTTCCCTCACCTTTCCCTGTCCTTTGTGTCGTGCCACCCGAACAACCAGCCAGCTTCCTCCACTGCGGTCATCTATCCACAACTCACAAAACAGGGGCAGGAAGGAAGTGCCTGGGGTGACAGTAAGCTTCTCTATGATCACACGGGTTCCTGCTCACAAGGCTATGCCTTTCCATGCCTGGCCTTCTACTGCCCTGACATTCCAAGCCGCTGAAAAGCCCGCGGAGTGCAGTTCTACTCTCAGACACATGGGGTCGCCGGGAGTCAGAATCCACCCCATCGCCCTTTTCAAAAGCCATCTCTTTCTTCAAATCCCGTGAACGGCCACCCCAAGGGATGAAGTTATGCTCATGCCACAACAGGCATGAACCTTGAAGACATTCGCCGAGTCAAGTAAACCAGACCCAAAACAACAAACGTTGTATGATTTTACTTTCGTCGCGTCTGTATAACAGGTAACTTCCCAGACCAACAAAGGAGAATAGACGTTTCCCGGGGTAGCCGGGAAGGGGAAACAGGAGGCCCTCATTATGTGGGAACAGGGTTGGTTTGGAAATGACTAAAAAAAAAAAAAGTGGAAATGGATATTCGTGGCGATTAGAAAAGACGGCGAACGTCCTTAAAGCCACTGAATTCTGCACTCAGAAATGGTGAAAATGATATATTCTGTCTTACGTATACTTTCACCACAATTAAAGACAGAGAGAGCGGGAAGGGGAGGTGAGTGGGAAGAGAACCACGAAGATACCCAAGGAACGACTGTCTGGCGTGAGGCTTGTGCGTTTCCTTGCGTGCAAACTTGATTTCTAAGAAAAAGAGTCTTGAAGCAAATATTAGACCCTCTCTGTCCGCAGGCCTTGCAAGACGCGGATGACTGCCGTCTGCCATCTACCAGGCGCGGCATCATCGATGAGTTAACAAGAGGGACGCTCGGGGTGGAAGAGGGGATGGACACCGGGATAGATATGCGATAAGGCAGGAGTGGGATAAAATGCATGGGTCGTACAATCCGGGGGGCGGGAGTAGGGGTGTTCTCGGTCAATTTGTGTCCACGCTGAGATCTGTTGGCGCCTTGCTAATACCGTCGTGTTAGAGAGTCGGGGAAGGCTACCTGCTGCCACCGCCCCTCAGCCGTTGGGCATGTCCATTTCCCCGACGGTCCCCGGTCTCACATTCCTCTCTCCCCCTTACTCTCATCCCCCCCCCGACCCCACCCGGACCCCCCCAGCTGGCCGGGCATTCTCAGATTCCCCTTTCACGTTCTTCTGTCTCCCGGCCGCCGTCGCCCTGCTCAGGATCTGGGCCTTCACAAGCTTGGCTCCCCCAGCCCAAGTCTGGCCTGGTAGCTGAGCCAAATGCAAGCACGCGCCAGGGCGCGCGCTGGCAGCAGCGAGGACGCGGGCTCCGCTCCTGGCCACTGCCGGCCAGAGGCTGTCCTGGCCTGTGGGCTTTGGGGCTGACAGATGCCAGAGAACGCGAGCGCCTGCGCCTGCGCCAGCGCCAGCGCCAGCGCCAGCGCCAGCGCCAGCGCCAGGGCGGACGAGCAAGTAGGCCTGTGGTGGGCGAGCGGGTCGAAAAGGATCGGATGGCATTGGTGGCGGCAGCGGGCCAGGCGGTGTGCTGGGCCTGCAAGCGTTGGCTAAAAGGCAGGTGTGGAGGGAGGTGCGCGGCAAGTTGTTTGTGGGCAGAGAGGAAGAAGAACGGCTTCCCTGACCGGGAATCGAACCCGGGCCGCGGCGGTGAGAGCGCCGAATCCTAACCACTAGACCACCAGGGAGCGTCGGGACACCCGTCCTGCCTGCGCCACCTGCACTCAGCGCCTCCGCACCCCTCGGCCCCAGCCGTGGACCTTGCTCCGGCCTCCAGTCGCCCGGCCCGGCCTCCCCTGGCACTCCGCGCCCTTTTCTCTTGCTCGCAGCACCCCCAAAACGCTGGGCGCCTCCTTCCTTCTCCCACACATACACACCGAGCCAAGTGCCGACTCCGTCAGCCATACCTGGCAAGACGGCCCTGGGCTGGGCCTCTGGCAAAAAGTCAGCCCACTGCGTTGGCCGGGAATCGAACCCGGGTCAACTGCTTGGAAGGCAGCTATGCTCACCACTATACCACCAACGCCGCACGGCCCAGACAAGCCCAAGATGCCGCGCGGAACTCGCACCAGCGTGCTGCCGCCGCCGCCGCCCGCCGCCGGGCGCAGACCCTTCTCGACGCCTGGCTCACCCGTCCGCGGCTCCGGGCCCTCACAGCACCACCAGCCGCCGCCCGGCGCCAGCCGAGCCCCGCCGCTCTCCACACGCCCCCGCCCCGCCCTCCTCAGCCCCGCCGCTGGGGGGCGCTCTCCCGCTCGCTTCCTCCGGCCTCCCGCCCGCAGCGGGGCGCTCCAGGGCGCGCGGCCCCCCACCCCCGGCCCTGAGCTCCCGGCTGCGGCCTGCCCCCGGGGCACGCCTGCTCCACACCCCCGGCTCGCCAAGCCCCTTCCATTCTCCGCCACGTCGCGGCCGCTCGGCGACGCTCGGCTAGGCCACAGCCGGCACCGAGACGGTGCACATCTCCGACAGGCCGCTCTCCACCTGGCACCTGGGAGCCGGAGTCGCTGGGCGGCGGTCGGCGACCCTGAGCCGGGGGGCGGAAGACACCCATCCGCTGGGGACGGGCCGCTCCTCAAGCGCTGCCGGGACCCGAGAAGGCTGCTGTGGCTGGCGGGCGACCAGGCGCCTTGGCCAGGAGGATTGGAAGGGAAGGTGGGCGGAGGGTGGGCTGTGCCCCGCAGAGGATGACGCCAAGGGCCCAGGTGGAGCGCGGAGGGCAGGGCAGGGCGGGGCAGGGCAGGGCAGGGCATTGCGCCGGCCACTGGGTCTGAGAGCGGGCGCCGGGTGCGTGGCGGCAGAGGCCAAAAAGGGCGTCTGCCTCCCCGTCGGGGAATCGAACCCCGGTCTCCCGCGTGACAGGCGGGGATACTCACCACTATACTAACGAGGACGGCGGTGGCCGTCCGGGGTGCAGAACGCTCTCCCGCCGCCGCCGCTGCACACCACGCCGACTCCGACTCCGACGCCGACGCCTCTTCCTGCCCCCTGCTCGCTGCATGCTCGGCGACAGAGCGCGCCCCGCCCACCTCCATCCTCGCCGTCCACGCAGCCTGGCACCCGGGCCGGGCCCGGGGGATACCGAAGCTCCGCGTGCGCGGCGGCCGCTTCCCTCCACGGCGGCGAAAGCGCCGGGAGAAAGAAAGGGGATCGAGCGGGCAGAAAACGTCTGCGAGGAGGAGGAGGCATTGGTGGGCGCGAGAGCTGACGTGAGGACGGAGGCCGGGGCAGCGGCTGGCGGGGCCCGGGGGACGGTGCGTGGGGGAGTTGGCCGGGCACCTCGCCGGGTCGGCCGGCCTTGGTGGCGCTCGGCTCCGAGCCTTCGCGCGCGCCGTCCGTCCGTCCGTCCGTCCGTCCGTCGGTCGCGCAGCCGCAAGGCCGTCCAGGAGGCGCGCCGACCGGCCCAGGGCACCGGCGTTGGCGCGGCGTCGCAGCCGGGCCAGCGGCGACGCGCCCACAGCCGCCGTCAGGATGGCCGAGCGGTCTAAGGCGCTGCGTTCAGGTCGCAGTCTCCCCTGGAGGCGTGGGTTCGAATCCCACTCCTGACAAGACAACCTTTTGGCAACAGCCACCTACTGTCCCCAGCCTTCACCACACGCGTCTCTGCCCTTTACTGGGCGACTGTCCACGCTCGGGCCGTGCAATCCTTCTGCCTCTCCAGCCTCCAGCCCGTGGCCCCACCCCGCTCCGACACCCTAACTTGTCAGGCACATCCCTGACAGCTAGGATGCTCCAGCGCCTTGAACCCCTCTGGTAACTGCCTTTCCGGCCAGCCCCAGCCCAACTGCCCACCATGAAACGCACCCCTCCTACCTGCCTGCCCCCGCATCCGCGCGGTTTCTCGACTTCCCATCACAGCTACCTCCTCTCTCTTACCCCTGTCCTCTCTCTGCCCTCGCCCTTTCCCTCTTCCCTCTGTCTTTCACCTCTCCCTCTCCCTCTCTCTCTGTCTTTGTCAGGCCCCGATTACCCAACAAGCAAGGTAGGCACGGGTCCAATTGTTAGGCTTCCCACCAATCTGCAGCTCACGATCTCACCGCTCTCCCACCGCAGCAAGGATGTGGTGAAGCCCACTTGAAACCGCTCACCACAGAGTAGGGAGCCAATACAGTGGAGCCCGCCCGTGCGCGCGACCCTGGCTCAACGCAAGCCGCTGCTCACCGGCCTTCCTGGTTAATCCGCCCCTGGTCTTTAGCCCCGTTTGCCTGCGTGTGTCTGTGGGCTCCATCTGGCCCGTGTGGAAAGCCCTCCCCGGTGGTCCTCCACTTTCTGCCCGCTGAACAGCAGCAACTCGCTTTTGCCCTGCGCTGCTGCAAGCAGCACCACACCACCCAAAACCTTGGCCATCATCCCGCCCTTTCCACACCAGCCTCCTGCCCATTCCTCTCTCCCGCCCCGAATCCCCTTCCCACTAACACCCGCTGCGCCCTCTCTTCAGCCCGTGGTCTCCGCGCTTGTTGAGTTTGGGGACCTTGCCTCCCCACACCGGCCATGCCGCTGCATTTTCAGCCCCACCACCGGCTGGCGAGGAGAAGCCAGAGCCGGGCACAGGGCCCGGTCCACCTCGGGCGCGCCACATCCCAGTTCCACGAGGGTAGCCGCTGCCTGGGAGCAGACCCACCGCGCCAACGACCTCTCTGCTGCCGAAGAGCTCTTTCGATGGGTGGGCCGGCTCCCGCTCCACAACCCACCCCCTCCAGCACAGCATCCTAAGGAGTGCGGCTGGCCGGAGGACGGAGGGCGGAAGGCAGGCTCAGACCGCTGTGGCCACTTTGTCCGACGTCCCGCCGCTGGCAGGCAGCCGCCACAGGAGGATGCAGGCGTCCCGCTCCCTTGCTCCCGGACCTCCTGTGCCCACACCCCCAAGCACGGGCGAGAAAACTGGCCGCCCAAGGGGGTCCTGGGGGTGCATGCCGGGGGTCGCCGCCGGGACAGCTGTGAGCACCTCTGCGCGCCACAGGCCACCTGGCCTGGCTGGGATTGGCGCTGGCCGACCAGGCTCCTTCGGGCTCTAGGCTTCCTCCCAGCCACGGGATGGGCAGGGACTACCTCTCTCCCTCCGCCTCCGTCCAGGACCCTCGACACGCCTGGCACCTGCCTCTCTTCCACGTCGGTCGCCCAGACCCCTTCCCTTGCCCGCCCGTCCCGCCCACCCGCACCAGGCCGCCGGCCCCAGGCTGGCCGCCGCCGCCTGCCTAGCTCTAGGGGAGCAGAGAGACAGACGCTCCGGCCAGGTAGTGAGCAGCGTCCTGAGCCCAGCGGCGGGCCAGCGAAGACAGGGCAGGGGCACAGGCTGGAGCCAGCCGCCCGGACGCCGGCAGCGCATGGGTGGTTCAGTGGTAGAATTCTCGCCTGCCACGCGGGAGGCCCGGGTTCGATTCCCGGCCCATGCAGTCCCCTGTCCCCTTTTGGTCGCTCTGCCCCAATTCACACCGCCGCCTGCTCAGTGCTTGCTCTGCTTGCTCTGCTCTGCTCCGCTCTGGCTCTCCTACTACACTCGGGGCAACTCTCCCAGAGCCCTGGGGCTCCGCTCCCACCTGCAGCCAGCCCACCAGTGTGCCAGCGCCCTGCGCCTCTCCCACACCCTGGGGCCGAAAGCACACCGCGCTCCGGCGCCGACCGCCAGTGGGCTCTGCCCCAACACTTCTCCCGGGCAGCCACCCTTTTCTCTTCATCACCCTGACGAAACCTTAGCCACACGTTTCACTTCACGGAGGACCACCGTGCAACACGCGGGCTTTGGCTGCGGGGACTCCATGCCTCTTCCCATCTCACCACCCTTCCTGGCCACGCTCCCAAAATGACACCATCCTTGCTGGACCATTACCAAGGAAGTCGCACGGCCGGATCCATACTCGGAAAAGCAACGCATTACGCTCCCCTACCGTGTCCTGGTCATCATCGCGCACGAGAAAATGAAAGTCATGTCAGTACAGTCACTTTAGCCCACTCCTCCACAACACAGTGGTAAACACGCCCCTTCCTTGCCCGCCTCCCCCTTACCACGATCCAAACTTTTGGCCAAAGGTCACTGGAGGCATCTGTTGCTCGGGCCTCTTTCAATCTCCACTGAGTCCCCCGTCCCACCCCACCGCACCCCACGGTGCCCCAAACGCGCACCTAACGCACTCCCGTGTCCTGACAAAGGGACGTTTAAGCCTCTGGGCCAGTCGCGCGCCCTAAGACCTCACGGCCTTTTCCAGACGTTTTTCTCTCTTCCCTTCTCTTCTAATCTCTCTCTGCGTGTCTCTCTGTGTGTCTGTCTGTTTCTCGCTCCCTCTTCTGCCCGTCCGTCTCTGTCTCTATCTCTGTCTCCCTCTCTGTCTCCCGGTCCCTGTCTCACGCTGGCTCTCTCTCGACAGCACCCTTGCCCCCAATCAACCTCCCACTCTTTAGGTTGACTGACTTCAGGCACAGCACCGCGGGCAACCTTGTCTGGCCGGGTCCAGTCTCATGACGTGCCCTTGGATCTGGGTGGGACCTAAGCCCACCCTCCCAACACTCCCCCCCCACCCCCGCCACCCAGCTAGCCATCTAGTGGTCCTTCCAGCCTCCGCCTGACCCGCCACCACAGACCTCTATCACACGAACGCCTTGCCTTGCCCTGATGACGCACATCCACCGGGCTGGCCACCCCCGGCATCCCCAGGGTCGCCCCCGCCCCTCCCATGTCCCCACCCTCATCTCCACACTGGCCTGGCATAATGCTCCGAAGCCCCCAAGCCTCTGCAGCGCCGGCACCTGACTGGGCGGCCGCACTCGCTGCGCCCCCTCCTGCCCTAGGGCGGCTTGGACACTCTGACATCTGGACTCCTTCTCCCACCTGCCAGCACTCAGGACACGTCTGTCCCCTCTTTTGGGTTTCCCTCACCTTTCCCTGTCCTTTGTGTCGTGCCACCCGAACAACCAGCCAGCTTCCTCCACTGCGGTCATCTATCCACAACTCACAAAACAGGGGCAGGAAGGAAGTGCCTGGGGTGACAGTAAGCTTCTCTATGATCACACGGGTTCCTGCTCACAAGGCTATGCCTTTCCATGCCTGGCCTTCTACTGCCCTGACATTCCAAGCCGCTGAAAAGCCCGCGGAGTGCAGTTCTACTCTCAGACACATGGGGTCGCCGGGAGTCAGAATCCACCCCATCGCCCTTTTCAAAAGCCATCTCTTTCTTCAAATCCCGTGAACGGCCACCCCAAGGGATGAAGTTATGCTCATGCCACAACAGGCATGAACCTTGAAGACATTCGCCGAGTCAAGTAAACCAGACCCAAAACAACAAACGTTGTATGATTTTACTTTCGTCGCGTCTGTATAACAGGTAACTTCCCAGACCAACAAAGGAGAATAGACGTTTCCCGGGGTAGCCGGGAAGGGGAAACAGGAGGCCCTCATTATGTGGGAACAGGGTTGGTTTGGGAATGACTAAAAAAAAAAAAAAAAGTGGAAATGGATATTCGTGGCGGTTAGAAAAGACGGCGAACGTCCTTAAAGCCACTGAATTCTGCACTCAGAAATGGTGAAAATGATATATTCTGTCTTACGTATACTTTCACCACAATTAAAGACAGAGAGAGCGGGAAGGGGAGGTGAGTGGGAAGAGAACCACGAAGATACCCAAGGAACGACTGTCTGGCGTGAGGCTTGTGCGTTTCCTTGCGTGCAAACTTGATTTCTAAGAAAAAGAGTCTTGAAGCAAATATTAGACCCTCTCTGTCCGCAGGCCTTGCAAGACGCGGATGACTGCCGTCTGCCATCTACCAGGCGCGGCATCATCGATGAGTTAACAAGAGGGACGCTCGGGGTGGAAGAGGGGATGGACACCGGGATAGATATGCGATAAGGCAGGAGTGGGATAAAATGCATGGGTCGTACAATCCGGGGGGCGGGAGTAGGGGTGTTCTCGGTCAATTTGTGTCCACGCTGAGATCTGTTGGCGCCTTGCTAATACCGTCGTGTTAGAGAGTCGGGGAAGGCTACCTGCTGCCACCGCCCCTCAGCCGTTGGGCATGTCCATTTCCCCGACGGCCCCCGGTCTCACATTCCTCTCTCCCCCTTACTCTCATCCCCCCCCCTCCGACCCCACCCGGACCCCCCCAGCTGGCCGGGCATTCCCAGATTCCCCTTTCACGTTCTTCTGTCTCCCGGCCGCCGTCGCCCTGCTCAGGGTCTGGGCCTTCACAAGCTTGGCTCCCCCAGCCCAGGTCTGGCCTGGTAGCTGAGCCAAATGCAAGCACGCGCCAGGGCGCGCGCTGGCAGCAGCGAGGACGCGGGCTCCGCTCCTGGCCACCGCCGGCCAGAGGCTGTCCTGGCCTGTGGGCTTTGGGGCTGACAGATGCCAGAGAACGCGAGCGCCTGCGCCAGCGCCAGCGCCAGCGCCAGCGCCAGCGCCAGCGCCAGGGCGGACGAGCAAGTAGGCCTGTGGTGGGCGAGCGGGTCGAAAAGGATCGGATGGCATTGGTGGCGGCAGCGGGCCAGGCGGTGTGCTGGGCCTGCAAGCGTTGGCTAAAAGGCAGGTGTGGAGGGAGGTGCGCGGCAAGTTGTTTGTGGGCAGAGAGGAAGAAGAACGGCTTCCCTGACCGGGAATCGAACCCGGGCCGCGGCGGTGAGAGCGCCGAATCCTAACCACTAGACCACCAGGGAGCGTCGGGACACCCGTCCTGCCTGCGCCACCTGCACTCAGCGCCTCCGCACCCCTCGGCCCCAGCCGTGGACCTTGCTCCGGCCTCCAGTCGCCCGGCCCGGCCTCCCCTGGCACTCCGCGCCCTTTTCTCTTGCTCGCAGCACCCCCAAAACGCTGGGCGCCTCCTTCCTTCTCCCACACATACACACCGAGCCAAGTGCCGACTCCGTCAGCCATACCTGGCAAGACGGCCCTGGGCTGGGCCTCTGGCAAAAAGTCAGCCCACTGCGTTGGCCGGGAATCGAACCCGGGTCAACTGCTTGGAAGGCAGCTATGCTCACCACTATACCACCAACGCCGCACGGCCCAGACAAGCCCAAGATGCCGCGCGGAACTCGCACCAGCGTGCTGCCGCCGCCGCCGCCCGCCGCCGGGCGCAGACCCTTCTCGACGCCTGGCTCACCCGTCCGCGGCTCCGGGCCCTCACAGCACCACCAGCCGCCGCCCGGCGCCAGCCGAGCCCCGCCGCTCTCCACACGCCCCCGCCCCGCCCTCCTCAGCCCCGCCGCTGGGGGGCGCTCTCCCGCTCGCTTCCTCCGGCCTCCCGCCCGCAGCGGGGCGCTCCAGGGCGCGCGGCCCCCCACCCCCGGCCCTGAGCTCCCGGCTGCGGCCTGCCCCCGGGGCACGCCTGCTCCACACCCCCGGCTCGCCAAGCCCCTTCCATTCTCCGCCACGTCGCGGCCGCTCGGCGACGCTCGGCTAGGCCACAGCCGGCACCGAGACGGTGCACATCTCCGACAGGCCGCTCTCCACCTGGCACCTGGGAGCCGGAGTCGCTGGGCGGCGGTCGGCGACCCTGAGCCGGGGGGCGGAAGACACCCATCCGCTGGGGACGGGCCGCTCCTCAAGCGCTGCCGGGACCCGAGAAGGCTGCTGTGGCTGGCGGGCGACCAGGCGCCTTGGCCAGGAGGATTGGAAGGGAAGGTGGGCGGAGGGTGGGCTGTGCCCCGCAGAGGATGACGCCAAGGGCCCAGGTGGAGCGCGGAGGGCAGGGCAGGGCGGGGCAGGGCAGGGCAGGGCATTGCGCCGGCCACTGGGTCTGAGAGCGGGCGCCGGGTGCGTGGCGGCAGAGGCCAAAAAGGGCGTCTGCCTCCCCGTCGGGGAATCGAACCCCGGTCTCCCGCGTGACAGGCGGGGATACTCACCACTATACTAACGAGGACGGCGGTGGCCGTCCGGGGTGCAGAACGCTCTCCCGCCGCCGCCGCTGCACACCACGCCGACTCCGACTCCGACGCCGACGCCTCTTCCTGCCCCCTGCTCGCTGCATGCTCGGCGACAGAGCGCGCCCCGCCCACCTCCATCCTCGCCGTCCACGCAGCCTGGCACCCGGGCCGGGCCCGGGGGATACCGAAGCTCCGCGTGCGCGGCGGCCGCTTCCCTCCACGGCGGCGAAAGCGCCGGGAGAAAGAAAGGGGATCGAGCGGGCAGAAAACGTCTGCGAGGAGGAGGAGGCATTGGTGGGCGCGAGAGCTGACGTGAGGACGGAGGCCGGGGCAGCGGCTGGCGGGGCCCGGGGGACGGTGCGTGGGGGAGTTGGCCGGGCACCTCGCCGGGTCGGCCGGCCTTGGTGGCGCTCGGCTCCGAGCCTTCGCGCGCGCCGTCCGTCCGTCCGTCCGTCCGTCCGTCGGTCGCGCAGCCGCAAGGCCGTCCAGGAGGCGCGCCGACCGGCCCAGGGCACCGGCGTTGGCGCGGCGTCGCAGCCGGGCCAGCGGCGACGCGCCCACAGCCGCCGTCAGGATGGCCGAGCGGTCTAAGGCGCTGCGTTCAGGTCGCAGTCTCCCCTGGAGGCGTGGGTTCGAATCCCACTCCTGACAAGACAACCTTTTGGCAACAGCCACCTACTGTCCCCAGCCTTCACCACACGCGTCTCTGCCCTTTACTGGGCGACTGTCCACGCTCGGGCCGTGCAATCCTTCTGCCTCTCCAGCCTCCAGCCCGTGGCCCCACCCCGCTCCGACACCCTAACTTGTCAGGCACATCCCTGACAGCTAGGATGCTCCAGCGCCTTGAACCCCTCTGGTAACTGCCTTTCCGGCCAGCCCCAGCCCAACTGCCCACCATGAAACGCACCCCTCCTACCTGCCTGCCCCCGCATCCGCGCGGTTTCTCGACTTCCCATCGCAGCTACCTCCTCTCTCTTACCCCTGTCCTCTCTCTGCCCTCGCCCTTTCCCTCTTTCCTCTGTCTTTCACCTCTCCCTCTCCCTCTCCCTCTCTCTCTGTCTTTGTCAGGCCCCGATTACCCAACAAGCAAGGTAGGCACGGGTCCAATTGTTAGGCTTCCCACCAATCTGCAGCTCACGATCTCACCGCTCTCCCACCGCAGCAAGGATGTGGTGAAGCCCACTTGAAACCGCTCACCACAGAGTAGGGAGCCAATACAGTGGAGCCCGCCCGTGCGCGCGACCCTGGCTCAACGCAAGCCGCTGCTCACCGGCCTTCCTGGTTAATCCGCCCCTGGTCTTTAGCCCCGTTTGCCTGCGTGTGTCTGTGGGCTCCATCTGGCCCGTGTGGAAAGCCCTCCCCGGTGGTCCTCCACTTTCTGCCCGCTGAACAGCAGCAACTCGCTTTTGCCCTGCGCTGCTGCAAGCAGCACCACACCACCCAAAACCTTGGCCATCATCCCGCCCTTTCCACACCAGCCTCCTGCCCATTCCTCTCTCCCGCCCCGAATCCCCTTCCCACTAACACCCGCTGCGCCCTCTCTTCAGCCCGTGGTCTCCGCGCTTGTTGAGTTTGGGGACCTTGCCTCCCCACACCGGCCATGCCGCTGCATTTTCAGCCCCACCACCGGCTGGCGAGGAGAAGCCAGAGCCGGGCACAGGGCCCGGTCCACCTCGGGCGCGCCACATCCCAGTTCCACGAGGGTAGCCGCTGCCTGGGAGCAGACCCACCGCGCCAACGACCTCTCTGCTGCCGAAGAGCTCTTTCGATGGGTGGGCCGGCTCCCGCTCCACAACCCACCCCCTCCAGCACAGCATCCTAAGGAGTGCGGCTGGCCGGAGGACGGAGGGCGGAAGGCAGGCTCAGACCGCTGTGGCCACTTTGTCCGACGTCCCGCCGCTGGCAGGCAGCCGCCACAGGAGGATGCAGGCGTCCCGCTCCCTTGCTCCCGGACCTCCTGTGCCCACACCCCCAAGCACGGGCCAGAAAACTGGCCGCCCAAGGGGGTCCTGGGGGTGCATGCCGGGGGTCGCCGCCGGGACAGCTGTGAGCACCTCTGCGCGCCACAGGCCACCTGGCCTGGCTGGGATTGGCGCTGGCCGACCAGGCTCCTTCGGGCTCTAGGCTTCCTCCCAGCCACGGGATGGGCAGGGACTACCTCTCTCCCTCCGCCTCCGTCCAGGACCCTCGACACGCCTGGCACCTGCCTCTCTTCCACGTCGGTCGCCCAGACCCCTTCCCTTGCCCGCCCGTCCCGCCCACCCGCACCAGGCCGCCGGCCCCAGGCTGGCCGCCGCCGCCTGCCTAGCTCTAGGGGAGCAGAGAGACAGACGCTCCGGCCAGGTAGTGAGCAGCGTCCTGAGCCCAGCGGCGGGCCAGCGAAGACAGGGCAGGGGCACAGGCTGGAGCCAGCCGCCCGGACGCCGGCAGCGCATGGGTGGTTCAGTGGTAGAATTCTCGCCTGCCACGCGGGAGGCCCGGGTTCGATTCCCGGCCCATGCAGTCCCCTGTCCCCTTTTGGTCGCTCTGCCCCAATTCACACCGCCGCCTGCTCAGTGCTTGCTCTGCTTGCTCTGCTCTGCTCTGCTCTGCTCTGCTCTGCTCTGCTCTGCTCCGCTCTGGCTCTCCTACTACACTCGGGGCAACTCTCCCAGAGCCCTGGGGCTCCGCTCCCACCTGCAGCCAGCCCACCAGTGTGCCAGCGCCCTGCGCCTCTCCCACACCCTGGGGCCGAAAGCACACCGCGCTCCGGCGCCGACCGCCAGTGGGCTCTGCCCCAACACTTCTCCCGGGCAGCCACCCTTTTCTCTTCATCACCCTGACGAAACCTTAGCCACACGTTTCACTTCACGGAGGACCACCGTGCAACACGCGGGCTTTGGCTGCGGGGACTCCATGCCTCTTCCCATCTCACCACCCTTCCTGGCCACGCTCCCAAAATGACACCATCCTTGCTGGACCATTACCAAGGAAGTCGCACGGCCGGATCCATACTCGGAAAAGCAACGCATTACGCTCCCCTACCGTGTCCTGGTCATCATCGCGCACGAGAAAATGAAAGTCATGTCAGTACAGTCACTTTAGCCCACTCCTCCACAACACAGTGGTAAACACGCCCCTTCCTTGCCCGCCTCCCCCTTACCACGATCCAAACTTTTGGCCAAAGGTCACTGGAGGCATCTGTTGCTCGGGCCTCTTTCAATCTCCACTGAGTCCCCCGTCCCACCCCACCGCACCCCACGGTGCCCCAAACGCGCACCTAACGCACTCCCGTGTCCTGACAAAGGGACGTTTAAGCCTCTGGGCCAGTCGCGCGCCCTAAGACCTCACGGCCTTTTCCAGACGTTTTTCTCTCTTCCCTTCTCTTCTAATCTCTCTCTGCGTGTCTCTCTGTGTGTCTGTCTGTTTCTCGCTCCCTCTTCTGCCCGTCCGTCTCTGTCTCTATCTCTGTCTCCCTCTCTGTCTCCCGGTCCCTGTCTCACGCTGGCTCTCTCTCGACAGCACCCTTGCCCCCAATCAACCTCCCACTCTTTAGGTTGACTGACTTCAGGCACAGCACCGCGGGCAACCTTGTCTGGCCGGGTCCAGTCTCATGACGTGCCCTTGGATCTGGGTGGGACCTAAGCCCACCCTCCCAACACTCCCCCCCCACCCCCGCCACCCAGCTAGCCATCTAGTGGTCCTTCCAGCCTCCGCCTGACCCGCCACCACAGACCTCTATCACACGAACGCCTTGCCTTGCCCTGATGACGCACATCCACCGGGCTGGCCACCCCCGGCATCCCCAGGGTCGCCCCCGCCCCTCCCATGTCCCCACCCTCATCTCCACACTGGCCTGGCATAATGCTCCGAAGCCCCCAAGCCTCTGCAGCGCCGGCACCTGACTGGGCGGCCGCACTCGCTGCGCCCCCTCCTGCCCTAGGGCGGCTTGGACACTCTGACATCTGGACTCCTTCTCCCACCTGCCAGCACTCAGGACACGTCTGTCCCCTCTTTTGGGTTTCCCTCACCTTTCCCTGTCCTTTGTGTCGTGCCACCCGAACAACCAGCCAGCTTCCTCCACTGCGGTCATCTATCCACAACTCACAAAACAGGGGCAGGAAGGAAGTGCCTGGGGTGACAGTAAGCTTCTCTATGATCACACGGGTTCCTGCTCACAAGGCTATGCCTTTCCATGCCTGGCCTTCTACTGCCCTGACATTCCAAGCCGCTGAAAAGCCCGCGGAGTGCAGTTCTACTCTCAGACACATGGGGTCGCCGGGAGTCAGAATCCACCCCATCGCCCTTTTCAAAAGCCATCTCTTTCTTCAAATCCCGTGAACGGCCACCCCAAGGGATGAAGTTATGCTCATGCCACAACAGGCATGAACCTTGAAGACATTCGCCGAGTCAAGTAAACCAGACCCAAAACAACAAACGTTGTATGATTTTACTTTCGTCGCGTCTGTATAACAGGTAACTTCCCAGACCAACAAAGGAGAATAGACGTTTCCCGGGGTAGCCGGGAAGGGGAAACAGGAGGCCCTCATTATGTGGGAACAGGGTTGGTTTGGGAATGACTAAAAAAAAAAAAAAAAAAGTGGAAATGGATATTCGTGGCGATTAGAAAAGACGGCGAACGTCCTTAAAGCCACTGAATTCTGCACTCAGAAATGGTGAAAATGATATATTCTGTCTTACGTATACTTTCACCACAATTAAAGACAGAGAGAGCGGGAAGGGGAGGTGAGTGGGAAGAGAACCACGAAGATACCCAAGGAACGACTGTCTGGCGTGAGGCTTGTGCGTTTCCTTGCGTGCAAACTTGATTTCTAAGAAAAAGAGTCTTGAAGCAAATATTAGACCCTCTCTGTCCTCAGGCCTTGCAAGACGCGGATGACTGCCGTCTGCCATCTACCAGGCGCGGCATCATCGATGAGTTAACGAGAGGGACGCTCGGGGTGGAAGAGGGGATGGACACCGGGATAGATATGCGATAAGGCAGGAGTGGGATAAAATGCATGGGTCGTACAATCCGGGGGGCGGGAGTAGGGGTGTTCTCGGTCAATTTGTGTCCACGCTGAGATCTGTTGGCGCCTTGCTAATACCGTCGTGTTAGAGAGTCGGGGAAGGCTACCTGCTGCCACCGCCCCTCAGCCGTTGGGCATGTCCATTTCCCCGACGGCCCCCGGTCTCACATTCCTCTCTCCCCCTTACTCTCATCCCCCCCCTCCGACCCCACCCGGACCCCCCCAGCTGGCCGGGCATTCCCAGATTCCCCTTTCACGTTCTTCTGTCTCCCGGCCGCCGTCGCCCTGCTCAGGATCTGGGCCTTCACAAGCTTGGCTCCCCCAGCCCAGGTCTGGCCTGGTAGCTGAGCCAAATGCAAGCACGCGCCAGGGCGCGCGCTGGCAGCAGCGAGGACGCGGGCTCCGCTCCTGGCCACCGCCGGCCAGAGGCTGTCCTGGCCTGTGGGCTTTGGGGCTGACAGATGCCAGAGAACGCGAGCGCCTGCGCCAGCGCCAGCGCCAGCGCCAGCGCCAGCGCCAGCGCCAGGGCGGACGAGCAAGTAGGCCTGTGGTGGGCGAGCGGGTCGAAAAGGATCGGATGGCATTGGTGGCGGCAGCGGGCCAGGCGGTGTGCTGGGCCTGCAAGCGTTGGCTAAAAGGCAGGTGTGGAGGGAGGTGCGCGGCAAGTTGTTTGTGGGCAGAGAGGAAGAAGAACGGCTTCCCTGACCGGGAATCGAACCCGGGCCGCGGCGGTGAGAGCGCCGAATCCTAACCACTAGACCACCAGGGAGCGTCGGGACACCCGTCCTGCCTGCGCCACCTGCACTCAGCGCCTCCGCACCCCTCGGCCCCAGCCGTGGACCTTGCTCCGGCCTCCAGTCGCCCGGCCCGGCCTCCCCTGGCACTCCGCGCCCTTTTCTCTTGCTCGCAGCACCCCCAAAACGCTGGGCGCCTCCTTCCTTCTCCCACACATACACACCGAGCCAAGTGCCGACTCCGTCAGCCATACCTGGCAAGACGGCCCTGGGCTGGGCCTCTGGCAAAAAGTCAGCCCACTGCGTTGGCCGGGAATCGAACCCGGGTCAACTGCTTGGAAGGCAGCTATG
The DNA here is from genome assembly GCF_030014295.1 of Loxodonta africana. Taxonomy (NCBI): domain Eukaryota; kingdom Metazoa; phylum Chordata; class Mammalia; order Proboscidea; family Elephantidae; genus Loxodonta; species Loxodonta africana. The sequence goes on along the minus strand of NC_087344.1, from coordinate 196,697,738 downwards.
CTCACCACTATACCACCAACGCCGCACGGCCCAGACAAGCCCAAGATGCCGCGCGGAACTCGCACCAGCGTGCTGCCGCCGCCGCCGCCCGCCGCCGGGCGCAGACCCTTCTCGACGCCTGGCTCACCCGTCCGCGGCTCCGGGCCCTCACAGCACCACCAGCCGCCGCCCGGCGCCAGCCGAGCCCCGCCGCTCTCCACACGCCCCCGCCCCGCCCTCCTCAGCCCCGCCGCTGGGGGGCGCTCTCCCGCTCGCTTCCTCCGGCCTCCCGCCCGCAGCGGGGCGCTCCAGGGCGCGCGGCCCCCCACCCCCGGCCCTGAGCTCCCGGCTGCGGCCTGCCCCCGGGGCACGCCTGCTCCACACCCCCGGCTCGCCAAGCCCCTTCCATTCTCCGCCACGTCGCGGCCGCTCGGCGACGCTCGGCTAGGCCACAGCCGGCACCGAGACGGTGCACATCTCCGACAGGCCGCTCTCCACCTGGCACCTGGGAGCCGGAGTCGCTGGGCGGCGGTCGGCGACCCTGAGCCGGGGGGCGGAAGACACCCATCCGCTGGGGACGGGCCGCTCCTCAAGCGCTGCCGGGACCCGAGAAGGCTGCTGTGGCTGGCGGGCGACCAGGCGCCTTGGCCAGGAGGATTGGAAGGGAAGGTGGGCGGAGGGTGGGCTGTGCCCCGCAGAGGATGACGCCAAGGGCCCAGGTGGAGCGCGGAGGGCAGGGCAGGGCGGGGCAGGGCAGGGCAGGGCATTGCGCCGGCCACTGGGTCTGAGAGCGGGCGCCGGGTGCGTGGCGGCAGAGGCCAAAAAGGGCGTCTGCCTCCCCGTCGGGGAATCGAACCCCGGTCTCCCGCGTGACAGGCGGGGATACTCACCACTATACTAACGAGGACGGCGGTGGCCGTCCGGGGTGCGGAACGCTCTCCCGCCGCCGCCGCTGCACACCACGCCGACTCCGACTCCGACGCCGACGCCTCTTCCTGCCCCCTGCTCGCTGCATGCTCGGCGACAGAGCGCGCCCCGCCCACCTCCATCCTCGCCGTCCACGCAGCCTGGCACCCGGGCCGGGCCCGGGGGATACCGAAGCTCCGCGTGCGCGGCGGCCGCTTCCCTCCACGGCGGCGAAAGCGCCGGGAGAAAGAAAGGGGATCGAGCGGGCAGAAAACGTCTGCGAGGAGGAGGAGGCATTGGTGGGCGCGAGAGCTGACGTGAGGACGGAGGCCGGGGCAGCGGCTGGCGGGGCCCGGGGGACGGTGCGTGGGGGAGTTGGCCGGGCACCTCGCCGGGTCGGCCGGCCTTGGTGGCGCTCGGCTCCGAGCCTTCGCGCGCGCCGTCCGTCCGTCCGTCCGTCCGTCCGTCCGTCCGTCGGTCGCGCAGCCGCAAGGCCGTCCAGGAGGCGCGCCGACCGGCCCAGGGCACCGGCGTTGGCGCGGCGTCGCAGCCGGGCCAGCGGCGACGCGCCCACAGCCGCCGTCAGGATGGCCGAGCGGTCTAAGGCGCTGCGTTCAGGTCGCAGTCTCCCCTGGAGGCGTGGGTTCGAATCCCACTCCTGACAAGACAACCTTTTGGCAACAGCCACCTACTGTCCCCAGCCTTCACCACACGCGTCTCTGCCCTTTACTGGGCGACTGTCCACGCTCGGGCCGTGCAACCCTTCTGCCTCTCCAGCCTCCAGCCCGTGGCCCCACCCCGCTCCGACACCCTAACTTGTCAGGCACATCCCTGACAGCTAGGATGCTCCAGCGCCTTGAACCCCTCTGGTAACTGCCTTTCCGGCCAGCCCCAGCCCAACTGCCCACCATGAAACGCACCCCTCCTACCTGCCTGCCCCCGCATCCGCGCGGTTTCTCGACTTCCCATCGCAGCTACCTCCTCTCTCTTACCCCTGTCCTCTCTCTGCCCTCGCCCTTTCCCTCTTCCCTCTGTCTTTCACCTCTCCCTCTCCCTCTCCCTCTCTCTCTGTCTTTGTCAGGCCCCGATTACCCAACAAGCAAGGTAGGCACGGGTCCAATTGTTAGGCTTCCCACCAATCTGCAGCTCACGATCTCACCGCTCTCCCACCGCAGCAAGGATGTGGTGAAGCCCACTTGAAACCGCTCACCACAGAGTAGGGAGCCAATACAGTGGAGCCCGCCCGTGCGCGCGACCCTGGCTCAACGCAAGCCGCTGCTCACCGGCCTTCCTGGTTAATCCGCCCCTGGTCTTTAGCCCCGTTTGCCTGCGTGTGTCTGTGGGCTCCATCTGGCCCGTGTGGAAAGCCCTCCCCGGTGGTCCTCCACTTTCTGCCCGCTGAACAGCAGCAACTCGCTTTTGCCCTGCGCTGCTGCAAGCAGCACCACACCACCCAAGACCTTGGCCATCATCCCGCCCTTTCCACACCAGCCTCCTGCCCATTCCTCTCTCCCGCCCCGAATCCCCTTCCCACTAACACCCGCTGCGCCCTCTCTTCAGCCCGTGGTCTCCGCGCTTGTTGAGTTTGGGGACCTTGCCTCCCCACACCGGCCATGCCGCTGCATTTTCAGCCCCACCACCGGCTGGCGAGGAGAAGCCAGAGCCGGGCACAGGGCCCGGTCCACCTCGGGCGTGCCACATCCCAGTTCCACGCGGGTAGCCGCTGCCTGGGAGCAGACCCACCGCGCCAACGACCTCTCTGCTGCCGAAGAGCTCTTTCGATGGGTGGGCCGGCTCCCGCTCCACAACCCACCCCCTCCAGCACAGCATCCTAAGGAGTGCGGCTGGCCGGAGGACGGAGGGCGGAAGGCAGGCTCAGACCGCTGTGGCCACTTTGTCCGACGTCCCGCCGCTGGCAGGCAGCCGCCACAGGAGGATGCAGGCGTCCCGCTCCCTTGCTCCCGGACCTCCTGTGCCCACACCCCCAAGCACGGGCGAGAAAACTGGCCGCCCAAGGGGGTCCTGGGGGTGCATGCCGGGGGTCGCCGCCGGGACAGCTGTGAGCACCTCTGCGCGCCACAGGCCACCTGGCCTGGCTGGGATTGGCGCTGGCCGACCAGGCTCCTTCGGGCTCTAGGCTTCCTCCCAGCCACGGGATGGGCAGGGACTACCTCTCTCCCTCCGCCTCCGTCCAGGACCCTCGACACGCCTGGCACCTGCCTCTCTTCCACGTCGGTCGCCCAGACCCCTTCCCTTGCCCGCCCGTCCCGCCCACCCGCACCAGGCCGCCGGCCCCAGGCTGGCCGCCGCCGCCTGCCTAGCTCTAGGGGAGCAGAGAGACAGACGCTCCGGCCAGGTAGTGAGCAGCGTCCTGAGCCCAGCGGCGGGCCAGCGAAGACAGGGCAGGGGCACAGGCTGGAGCCAGCCGCCCGGACGCCGGCAGCGCATGGGTGGTTCAGTGGTAGAATTCTCGCCTGCCACGCGGGAGGCCCGGGTTCGATTCCCGGCCCATGCAGTCCCCTGTCCCCTTTTGGTCGCTCTGCCCCAATTCACACCGCCGCCTGCTCAGTGCTTGCTCTGCTTGCTCTGCTCTGCTCTGCTCTGCTCTGCTCTGCTCTGCTCCGCTCTGGCTCTCCTACTACACTCGGGGCAACTCTCCCAGAGCCCTGGGGCTCCGCTCCCACCTGCAGCCAGCCCACCAGTGTGCCAGCGCCCTGCGCCTCTCCCACACCCTGGGGCCGAAAGCACACCGCGCTCCGGCGCCGACCGCCAGTGGGCTCTGCCCCAACACTTCTCCCGGGCAGCCACCCTTTTCTCTTCATCACCCTGACGAAACCTTAGCCACACGTTTCACTTCACGGAGGACCACCGTGCAACACGCGGGCTTTGGCTGCGGGGACTCCATGCCTCTTCCCATCTCACCACCCTTCCTGGCCACGCTCCCAAAATGACACCATCCTTGCTGGACCATTACCAAGGAAGTCGCACGGCCGGATCCATACTCGGAAAAGCAACGCATTACGCTCCCCTACCGTGTCCTGGTCATCATCGCGCACGAGAAAATGAAAGTCATGTCAGTACAGTCACTTTAGCCCACTCCTCCACAACACAGTGGTAAACACGCCCCTTCCTTGCCCGCCTCCCCCTTACCACGATCCAAACTTTTGGCCAAAGGTCACTGGAGGCATCTGTTGCTCGGGCCTCTTTCAATCTCCACTGAGTCCCCCGTCCCACCCCACCGCACCCCACGGTGCCCCAAACGCGCACCTAACGCACTCCCGTGTCCTGACAAAGGGACGTTTAAGCCTCTGGGCCAGTCGCGCGCCCTAAGACCTCACGGCCTTTTCCAGACGTTTTTCTCTCTTCCCTTCTCTTCTAATCTCTCTCTGCGTGTCTCTCTGTGTGTCTGTCTGTTTCTCGCTCCCTCTTCTGCCCGTCCGTCTCTGTCTCTATCTCTGTCTCCCTCTCTGTCTCCCGGTCCCTGTCTCACGCTGGCTCTCTCTCGACAGCACCCTTGCCCCCAATCAACCTCCCACTCTTTAGGTTGACTGACTTCAGGCACAGCACCGCGGGCAACCTTGTCTGGCCGGGTCCAGTCTCATGACGTGCCCTTGGATCTGGGTGGGACCTAAGCCCACCCTCCCAACACTCCCCCCCCACCCCCGCCACCCAGCTAGCCATCTAGTGGTCCTTCCAGCCTCCGCCTGACCCGCCACCACAGACCTCTATCACACGAACGCCTTGCCTTGCCCTGATGACGCACATCCACCGGGCTGGCCACCCCCGGCATCCCCAGGGTCGCCCCCGCCCCTCCCATGTCCCCACCCTCATCTCCACACTGGCCTGGCATAATGCTCCGAAGCCCCCAAGCCTCTGCAGCGCCGGCACCTGACTGGGCGGCCGCACTCGCTGCGCCCCCTCCTGCCCTAGGGCGGCTTGGACACTCTGACATCTGGACTCCTTCTCCCACCTGCCAGCACTCAGGACACGTCTGTCCCCTCTTTTGGGTTTCCCTCACCTTTCCCTGTCCTTTGTGTCGTGCCACCCGAACAACCAGCCAGCTTCCTCCACTGCGGTCATCTATCCACAACTCACAAAACAGGGGCAGGAAGGAAGTGCCTGGGGTGACAGTAAGCTTCTCTATGATCACACGGGTTCCTGCTCACAAGGCTATGCCTTTCCATGCCTGGCCTTCTACTGCCCTGACATTCCAAGCCGCTGAAAAGCCCGCGGAGTGCAGTTCTACTCTCAGACACATGGGGTCGCCGGGAGTCAGAATCCACCCCATCGCCCTTTTCAAAAGCCATCTCTTTCTTCAAATCCCGTGAACGGCCACCCCAAGGGATGAAGTTATGCTCATGCCACAACAGGCATGAACCTTGAAGACATTCGCCGAGTCAAGTAAACCAGACCCAAAACAACAAACGTTGTATGATTTTACTTTCGTCGCGTCTGTATAACAGGTAACTTCCCAGACCAACAAAGGAGAATAGACGTTTCCCGGGGTAGCCGGGAAGGGGAAACAGGAGGCCCTCATTATGTGGGAACAGGGTTGGTTTGGGAATGACTAAAAAAAAAAAAAAAAAGTGGAAATGGATATTCGTGGCGATTAGAAAAGACGGCGAACGTCCTTAAAGCCACTGAATTCTGCACTCAGAAATGGTGAAAATGATATATTCTGTCTTACGTATACTTTCACCACAATTAAAGACAGAGAGAGCGGGAAGGGGAGGTGAGTGGGAAGAGAACCACGAAGATACCCAAGGAACGACTGTCTGGCGTGAGGCTTGTGCGTTTCCTTGCGTGCAAACTTGATTTCTAAGAAAAAGAGTCTTGAAGCAAATATTAGACCCTCTCTGTCCTCAGGCCTTGCAAGACGCGGATGACTGCCGTCTGCCATCTACCAGGCGCGGCATCATCGATGAGTTAACGAGAGGGACGCTCGGGGTGGAAGAGGGGATGGACACCGGGATAGATATGCGATAAGGCAGGAGTGGGATAAAATGCATGGGTCGTACAATCCGGGGGGCGGGAGTAGGGGTGTTCTCGGTCAATTTGTGTCCACGCTGAGATCTGTTGGCGCCTTGCTAATACCGTCGTGTTAGAGAGTCGGGGAAGGCTACCTGCTGCCACCGCCCCTCAGCCGTTGGGCATGTCCATTTCCCCGACGGCCCCCGGTCTCACATTCCTCTCTCCCCCTTACTCTCATCCCCCCCCTCCGACCCCACCCGGACCCCCCCAGCTGGCCGGGCATTCCCAGATTCCCCTTTCACGTTCTTCTGTCTCCCGGCCGCCGTCGCCCTGCTCAGGATCTGGGCCTTCACAAGCTTGGCTCCCCCAGCCCAGGTCTGGCCTGGTAGCTGAGCCAAATGCAAGCACGCGCCAGGGCGCGCGCTGGCAGCAGCGAGGACGCGGGCTCCGCTCCTGGCCACCGCCGGCCAGAGGCTGTCCTGGCCTGTGGGCTTTGGGGCTGACAGATGCCAGAGAACGCGAGCGCCTGCGCCTGCGCCAGCGCCAGCGCCAGCGCCAGCGCCAGCGCCAGCGCCAGGGCGGACGAGCAAGTAGGCCTGTGGTGGGCGAGCGGGTCGAAAAGGATCGGATGGCATTGGTGGCGGCAGCGGGCCAGGCGGTGTGCTGGGCCTGCAAGCGTTGGCTAAAAGGCAGGTGTGGAGGGAGGTGCGCGGCAAGTTGTTTGTGGGCAGAGAGGAAGAAGAACGGCTTCCCTGACCGGGAATCGAACCCGGGCCGCGGCGGTGAGAGCGCCGAATCCTAACCACTAGACCACCAGGGAGCGTCGGGACACCCGTCCTGCCTGCGCCACCTGCACTCAGCGCCTCCGCACCCCTCGGCCCCAGCCGTGGACCTTGCTCCGGCCTCCAGTCGCCCGGCCCGGCCTCCCCTGGCACTCCGCGCCCTTTTCTCTTGCTCGCAGCACCCCCAAAACGCTGGGCGCCTCCTTCCTTCTCCCACACATACACACCGAGCCAAGTGCCGACTCCGTCAGCCATACCTGGCAAGACGGCCCTGGGCTGGGCCTCTGGCAAAAAGTCAGCCCACTGCGTTGGCCGGGAATCGAACCCGGGTCAACTGCTTGGAAGGCAGCTATGCTCACCACTATACCACCAACGCCGCACGGCCCAGACAAGCCCAAGATGCCGCGCGGAACTCGCACCAGCGTGCTGCCGCCGCCGCCGCCCGCCGCCGGGCGCAGACCCTTCTCGACGCCTGGCTCACCCGTCCGCGGCTCCGGGCCCTCACAGCACCACCAGCCGCCGCCCGGCGCCAGCCGAGCCCCGCCGCTCTCCACACGCCCCCGCCCCGCCCTCCTCAGCCCCGCCGCTGGGGGGCGCTCTCCCGCTCGCTTCCTCCGGCCTCCCGCCCGCAGCGGGGCGCTCCAGGGCGCGCGGCCCCCCACCCCCGGCCCTGAGCTCCCGGCTGCGGCCTGCCCCCGGGGCACGCCTGCTCCACACCCCCGGCTCGCCAAGCCCCTTCCATTCTCCGCCACGTCGCGGCCGCTCGGCGACGCTCGGCTAGGCCACAGCCGGCACCGAGACGGTGCACATCTCCGACAGGCCGCTCTCCACCTGGCACCTGGGAGCCGGAGTCGCTGGGCGGCGGTCGGCGACCCTGAGCCGGGGGGCGGAAGACACCCATCCGCTGGGGACGGGCCGCTCCTCAAGCGCTGCCGGGACCCGAGAAGGCTGCTGTGGCTGGCGGGCGACCAGGCGCCTTGGCCAGGAGGATTGGAAGGGAAGGTGGGCGGAGGGTGGGCTGTGCCCCGCAGAGGATGACGCCAAGGGCCCAGGTGGAGCGCGGAGGGCAGGGCAGGGCGGGGCAGGGCAGGGCAGGGCATTGCGCCGGCCACTGGGTCTGAGAGCGGGCGCCGGGTGCGTGGCGGCAGAGGCCAAAAAGGGCGTCTGCCTCCCCGTCGGGGAATCGAACCCCGGTCTCCCGCGTGACAGGCGGGGATACTCACCACTATACTAACGAGGACGGCGGTGGCCGTCCGGGGTGCAGAACGCTCTCCCGCCGCCGCCGCTGCACACCACGCCGACTCCGACTCCGACGCCGACGCCTCTTCCTGCCCCCTGCTCGCTGCATGCTCGGCGACAGAGCGCGCCCCGCCCACCTCCATCCTCGCCGTCCACGCAGCCTGGCACCCGGGCCGGGCCCGGGGGATACCGAAGCTCCGCGTGCGCGGCGGCCGCTTCCCTCCACGGCGGCGAAAGCGCCGGGAGAAAGAAAGGGGATCGAGCGGGCAGAAAACGTCTGCGAGGAGGAGGAGGCATTGGTGGGCGCGAGAGCTGACGTGAGGACGGAGGCCGGGGCAGCGGCTGGCGGGGCCCGGGGGACGGTGCGTGGGGGAGTTGGCCGGGCACCTCGCCGGGTCGGCCGGCCTTGGTGGCGCTCGGCTCCGAGCCTTCGCGCGCGCCGTCCGTCCGTCCGTCCGTCCGTCCGTCCGTCGGTCGCGCAGCCGCAAGGCCGTCCAGGAGGCGCGCCGACCGGCCCAGGGCACCGGCGTTGGCGCGGCGTCGCAGCCGGGCCAGCGGCGACGCGCCCACAGCCGCCGTCAGGATGGCCGAGCGGTCTAAGGCGCTGCGTTCAGGTCGCAGTCTCCCCTGGAGGCGTGGGTTCGAATCCCACTCCTGACAAGACAACCTTTTGGCAACAGCCACCTACTGTCCCCAGCCTTCACCACACGCGTCTCTGCCCTTTACTGGGCGACTGTCCACGCTCGGGCCGTGCAATCCTTCTGCCTCTCCAGCCTCCAGCCCGTGGCCCCACCCCGCTCCGACACCCTAACTTGTCAGGCACATCCCTGACAGCTAGGATGCTCCAGCGCCTTGAACCCCTCTGGTAACTGCCTTTCCGGCCAGCCCCAGCCCAACTGCCCACCATGAAACGCACCCCTCCTACCTGCCTGCCCCCGCATCCGCGCGGTTTCTCGACTTCCCATCTCAGCTACCTCCTCTCTCTTACCCCTGTCCTCTCTCTGCCCTCGCCCTTTCCCTCTTCCCTCTGTCTTTCACCTCTCCCTCTCCCTCTCCCTCTCTCTCTGTCTTTGTCAGGCCCCGATTACCCAACAAGCAAGGTAGGCACGGGTCCAATTGTTAGGCTTCCCACCAATCTGCAGCTCACGATCTCACCGCTCTCCCACCGCAGCAAGGATGTGGTGAAGCCCACTTGAAACCGCTCACCACAGAGTAGGGAGCCAATACAGTGGAGCCCGCCCGTGCGCGCGACCCTGGCTCAACGCAAGCCGCTGCTCACCGGCCTTCCTGGTTAATCCGCCCCTGGTCTTTAGCCCCGTTTGCCTGCGTGTGTCTGTGGGCTCCATCTGGCCCGTGTGGAAAGCCCTCCCCGGTGGTCCTCCACTTTCTGCCCGCTGAACAGCAGCAACTCGCTTTTGCCCTGCGCTGCTGCAAGCAGCACCACACCACCCAAAACCTTGGCCATCATCCCGCCCTTTCCACACCAGCCTCCTGCCCATTCCTCTCTCCCGCCCCGAATCCCCTTCCCACTAACACCCGCTGCGCCCTCTCTTCAGCCCGTGGTCTCCGCGCTTGTTGAGTTTGGGGACCTTGCCTCCCCACACCGGCCATGCCGCTGCATTTTCAGCCCCACCACCGGCTGGCGAGGAGAAGCCAGAGCCGGGCACAGGGCCCGGTCCACCTCGGGCGCGCCACATCCCAGTTCCACGAGGGTAGCCGCTGCCTGGGAGCAGACCCACCGCGCCAACGACCTCTCTGCTGCCGAAGAGCTCTTTCGATGGGTGGGCCGGCTCCCGCTCCACAACCCACCCCCTCCAGCACAGCATCCTAAGGAGTGCGGCTGGCCGGAGGACGGAGGGCGGAAGGCAGGCTCAGACCGCTGTGGCCACTTTGTCCGACGTCCCGCCGCTGGCAGGCAGCCGCCACAGGAGGATGCAGGCGTCCCGCTCCCTTGCTCCCGGACCTCCTGTGCCCACACCCCCAAGCACGGGCGAGAAAACTGGCCGCCCAAGGGGGTCCTGGGGGTGCATGCCGGGGGTCGCCGCCGGGACAGCTGTGAGCACCTCTGCGCGCCACAGGCCACCTGGCCTGGCTGGGATTGGCGCTGGCCGACCAGGCTCCTTCGGGCTCTAGGCTTCCTCCCAGCCACGGGATGGGCAGGGACTACCTCTCTCCCTCCGCCTCCGTCCAGGACCCTCGACACGCCTGGCACCTGCCTCTCTTCCACGTCGGTCGCCCAGACCCCTTCCCTTGCCCGCCCGTCCCGCCCACCCGCACCAGGCCGCCGGCCCCAGGCTGGCCGCCGCCGCCTGCCTAGCTCTAGGGGAGCAGAGAGACAGACGCTCCGGCCAGGTAGTGAGCAGCGTCCTGAGCCCAGCGGCGGGCCAGCGAAGACAGGGCAGGGGCACAGGCTGGAGCCAGCCGCCCGGACGCCGGCAGCGCATGGGTGGTTCAGTGGTAGAATTCTCGCCTGCCACGCGGGAGGCCCGGGTTCGATTCCCGGCCCATGCAGTCCCCTGTCCCCTTTTGGTCGCTCTGCCCCAATTCACACCGCCGCCTGCTCAGTGCTTGCTCTGCTTGCTCTGCTCTGCTCTGCTCTGCTCTGCTCTGCTCTGCTCTGCTCTGCTCTGCTCCGCTCTGGCTCTCCTACTACACTCGGGGCAACTCTCCCAGAGCCCTGGGGCTCCGCTCCCACCTGCAGCCAGCCCACCAGTGTGCCAGCGCCCTGCGCCTCTCCCACACCCTGGGGCCGAAAGCACACCGCGCTCCGGCGCCGACCGCCAGTGGGCTCTGCCCCAACACTTCTCCCGGGCAGCCACCCTTTTCTCTTCATCACCCTGACGAAACCTTAGCCACACGTTTCACTTCACGGAGGACCACCGTGCAACACGCGGGCTTTGGCTGCGGGGACTCCATGCCTCTTCCCATCTCACCACCCTTCCTGGCCACGCTCCCAAAATGACACCATCCTTGCTGGACCATTACCAAGGAAGTCGCACGGCCGGATCCATACTCGGAAAAGCAACGCATTACGCTCCCCTACCGTGTCCTGGTCATCATCGCGCACGAGAAAATGAAAGTCATGTCAGTACAGTCACTTTAGCCCACTCCTCCACAACACAGTGGTAAACACGCCCCTTCCTTGCCCGCCTCCCCCTTACCACGATCCAAACTTTTGGCCAAAGGTCACTGGAGGCATCTGTTGCTCGGGCCTCTTTCAATCTCCACTGAGTCCCCCGTCCCACCCCACCGCACCCCACGGTGCCCCAAACGCGCACCTAACGCACTCCCGTGTCCTGACAAAGGGACGTTTAAGCCTCTGGGCCAGTCGCGCGCCCTAAGACCTCACGGCCTTTTCCAGACGTTTTTCTCTCTTCCCTTCTCTTCTAATCTCTCTCTGCGTGTCTCTCTGTGTGTCTGTCTGTTTCTCGCTCCCTCTTCTGCCCGTCCGTCTCTGTCTCTATCTCTGTCTCCCTCTCTGTCTCCCGGTCCCTGTCTCACGCTGGCTCTCTCTCAACAGCACCCTTGCCCCCAATCAACCTCCCACTCTTTAGGTTGACTGACTTCAGGCACAGCACCGCGGGCAACCTTGTCTGGCCGGGTCCAGTCTCATGACGTGCCCTTGGATCTGGGTGGGACCTAAGCCCACCCTCCCAACACTCCCCCCCCACCCCCGCCACCCAGCTAGCCATCTAGTGGTCCTTCCAGCCTCCGCCTGACCCGCCACCACAGACCTCTATCACACGAACGCCTTGCCTTGCCCTGATGACGCACATCCACCGGGCTGGCCACCCCCGGCATCCCCAGGGTCGCCCCCGCCCCTCCCATGTCCCCACCCTCATCTCCACACTGGCCTGGCATAATGCTCCGAAGCCCCCAAGCCTCTGCAGCGCCGGCACCTGACTGGGCGGCCGCACTCGCTGCGCCCCCTCCTGCCCTAGGGCGGCTTGGACACTCTGACATCTGGACTCCTTCTCCCACCTGCCAGCACTCAGGACACGTCTGTCCCCTCTTTTGGGTTTCCCTCACCTTTCCCTGTCCTTTGTGTCGTGCCACCCGAACAACCAGCCAGCTTCCTCCACTGCGGTCATCTATCCACAACTCACAAAACAGGGGCAGGAAGGAAGTGCCTGGGGTGACAGTAAGCTTCTCTATGATCACACGGGTTCCTGCTCACAAGGCTATGCCTTTCCATGCCTGGCCTTCTACTGCCCTGACATTCCAAGCCGCTGAAAAGCCCGCGGAGTGCAGTTCTACTCTCAGACACATGGGGTCGCCGGGAGTCAGAATCCACCCCATCGCCCTTTTCAAAAGCCATCTCTTTCTTCAAATCCCGTGAACGGCCACCCCAAGGGATGAAGTTATGCTCATGCCACAACAGGCATGAACCTTGAAGACATTCGCCGAGTCAAGTAAACCAGACCCAAAACAACAAACGTTGTATGATTTTACTTTCGTCGCGTCTGTATAACAGGTAACTTCCCAGACCAACAAAGGAGAATAGACGTTTCCCGGGGTAGCCGGGAAGGGGAAACAGGAGGCCCTCATTATGTGGGAACAGGGTTGGTTTGGGAATGACTAAAAAAAAAAAAAAAAAAAGTGGAAATGGATATTCGTGGCGATTAGAAAAGACGGCGAACGTCCTTAAAGCCACTGAATTCTGCACTCAGAAATGGTGAAAATGATATATTCTGTCTTACGTATACTTTCACCACAATTAAAGACAGAGAGAGCGGGAAGGGGAGGTGAGTGGGAAGAGAACCACGAAGATACCCAAGGAACGACTGTCTGGCGTGAGGCTTGTGCGTTTCCTTGCGTGCAAACTTGATTTCTAAGAAAAAGAGTCTTGAAGCAAATATTAGACCCTCTCTGTCCGCAGGCCTTGCAAGACGCGGATGACTGCCGTCTGCCATCTACCAGGCGCGGCATCATCGATGAGTTAACAAGAGGGACGCTCGGGGTGGAAGAGGGGATGGACACCGGGATAGATATGCGATAAGGCAGGAGTGGGATAAAATGCATGGGTCGTACAATCCGGGGGGCGGGAGTAGGGGTGTTCTCGGTCAATTTGTGTCCACGCTGAGATCTGTTGGCGCCTTGCTAATACCGTCGTGTTAGAGAGTCGGGGAAGGCTACCTGCTGCCACCGCCCCTCAGCCGTTGGGCATGTCCATTTCCCCGACGGCCCCCGGTCTCACATTCCTCTCTCCCCCTTACTCTCATCCCCCCCCTCCGACCCCACCCGGACCCCCCCAGCTGGCCGGGCATTCCCAGATTCCCCTTTCACGTTCTTCTGTCTCCCGGCCGCCGTCGCCCTGCTCAGGATCTGGGCCTTCACAAGCTTGGCTCCCCCAGCCCAGGTCTGGCCTGGTAGCTGAGCCAAATGCAAGCACGCGCCAGGGCGCGCGCTGGCAGCAGCGAGGACGCGGGCTCCGCTCCTGGCCACCGCCGGCCAGAGGCTGTCCTGGCCTGTGGGCTTTGGGGCTGACAGATGCCAGAGAACGCGAGCGCCTGCGCCTGCGCCAGCGCCAGCGCCAGCGCCAGCGCCAGCGCCAGGGCGGACGAGCAAGTAGGCCTGTGGTGGGCGAGCGGGTCGAAAAGGATCGGATGGCATTGGTGGCGGCAGCGGGCCAGGCGGTGTGCTGGGCCTGCAAGCGTTGGCTAAAAGGCAGGTGTGGAGGGAGGTGCGCGGCAAGTTGTTTGTGGGCAGAGAGGAAGAAGAACGGCTTCCCTGACCGGGAATCGAACCCGGGCCGCGGCGGTGAGAGCGCCGAATCCTAACCACTAGACCACCAGGGAGCGTCGGGACACCCGTCCTGCCTGCGCCACCTGCACTCAGCGCCTCCGCACCCCTCGGCCCCAGCCGTGGACCTTGCTCCGGCCTCCAGTCGCCCGGCCCGGCCTCCCCTGGCACTCCGCGCCCTTTTCTCTTGCTCGCAGCACCCCCAAAACGCTGGGCGCCTCCTTCCTTCTCCCACACATACACACCGAGCCAAGTGCCGACTCCGTCAGCCATACCTGGCAAGACGGCCCTGGGCTGGGCCTCTGGCAAAAAGTCAGCCCACTGCGTTGGCCGGGAATCGAACCCGGGTCAACTGCTTGGAAGGCAGCTATGCTCACCACTATACCACCAACGCCGCACGGCCCAGACAAGCCCAAGATGCCGCGCGGAACTCGCACCAGCGTGCTGCCGCCGCCGCCGCCCGCCGCCGGGCGCAGACCCTTCTCGACGCCTGGCTCACCCGTCCGCGGCTCCGGGCCCTCACAGCACCACCAGCCGCCGCCCGGCGCCAGCCGAGCCCCGCCGCTCTCCACACGCCCCCGCCCCGCCCTCCTCAGCCCCGCCGCTGGGGGGCGCTCTCCCGCTCGCTTCCTCCGGCCTCCCGCCCGCAGCGGGGCGCTCCAGGGCGCGCGGCCCCCCACCCCCGGCCCTGAGCTCCCGGCTGCGGCCTGCCCCCGGGGCACGCCTGCTCCACACCCCCGGCTCGCCAAGCCCCTTCCATTCTCCGCCACGTCGCGGCCGCTCGGCGACGCTCGGCTAGGCCACAGCCGGCACCGAGACGGTGCACATCTCCGACAGGCCGCTCTCCACCTGGCACCTGGGAGCCGGAGTCGCTGGGCGGCGGTCGGCGACCCTGAGCCGGGGGGCGGAAGACACCCATCCGCTGGGGACGGGCCGCTCCTCAAGCGCTGCCGGGACCCGAGAAGGCTGCTGTGGCTGGCGGGCGACCAGGCGCCTTGGCCAGGAGGATTGGAAGGGAAGGTGGGCGGAGGGTGGGCTGTGCCCCGCAGAGGATGACGCCAAGGGCCCAGGTGGAGCGCGGAGGGCAGGGCAGGGCGGGGCAGGGCAGGGCAGGGCATTGCGCCGGCCACTGGGTCTGAGAGCGGGCGCCGGGTGCGTGGCGGCAGAGGCCAAAAAGGGCGTCTGCCTCCCCGTCGGGGAATCGAACCCCGGTCTCCCGCGTGACAGGCGGGGATACTCACCACTATACTAACGAGGACGGCGGTGGCCGTCCGGGGTGCGGAACGCTCTCCCGCCGCCGCCGCTGCACACCACGCCGACTCCGACTCCGACGCCGACGCCTCTTCCTGCCCCCTGCTCGCTGCATGCTCGGCGACAGAGCGCGCCCCGCCCACCTCCATCCTCGCCGTCCACGCAGCCTGGCACCCGGGCCGGGCCCGGGGGATACCGAAGCTCCGCGTGCGCGGCGGCCGCTTCCCTCCACGGCGGCGAAAGCGCCGGGAGAAAGAAAGGGGATCGAGCGGGCAGAAAACGTCTGCGAGGAGGAGGAGGCATTGGTGGGCGCGAGAGCTGACGTGAGGACGGAGGCCGGGGCAGCGGCTGGCGGGGCCCGGGGGACGGTGCGTGGGGGAGTTGGCCGGGCACCTCGCCGGGTCGGCCGGCCTTGGTGGCGCTCGGCTCCGAGCCTTCGCGCGCGCCGTCCGTCCGTCCGTCCGTCCGTCCGTCCGTCGGTCGCGCAGCCGCAAGGCCGTCCAGGAGGCGCGCCGACCGGCCCAGGGCACCGGCGTTGGCGCGGCGTCGCAGCCGGGCCAGCGGCGACGCGCCCACAGCCGCCGTCAGGATGGCCGAGCGGTCTAAGGCGCTGCGTTCAGGTCGCAGTCTCCCCTGGAGGCGTGGGTTCGAATCCCACTCCTGACAAGACAACCTTTTGGCAACAGCCACCTACTGTCCCCAGCCTTCACCACACGCGTCTCTGCCCTTTACTGGGCGACTGTCCACGCTCGGGCCGTGCAATCCTTCTGCCTCTCCAGCCTCCAGCCCGTGGCCCCACCCCGCTCCGACACCCTAACTTGTCAGGCACATCCCTGACAGCTAGGATGCTCCAGCGCCTTGAACCCCTCTGGTAACTGCCTTTCCGGCCAGCCCCAGCCCAACTGCCCACCATGAAACGCACCCCTCCTACCTGCCTGCCCCCGCATCCGCGCGGTTTCTCGACTTCCCATCTCAGCTACCTCCTCTCTCTTACCCCTGTCCTCTCTCTGCCCTCGCCCTTTCCCTCTTCCCTCTGTCTTTCACCTCTCCCTCTCCCTCTCCCTCTCTCTCTGTCTTTGTCAGGCCCCGATTACCCAACAAGCAAGGTAGGCACGGGTCCAATTGTTAGGCTTCCCACCAATCTGCAGCTCACGATCTCACCGCTCTCCCACCGCAGCAAGGATGTGGTGAAGCCCACTTGAAACCGCTCACCACAGAGTAGGGAGCCAATACAGTGGAGCCCGCCCGTGCGCGCGACCCTGGCTCAACGCAAGCCGCTGCTCACCGGCCTTCCTGGTTAATCCGCCCCTGGTCTTTAGCCCCGTTTGCCTGCGTGTGTCTGTGGGCTCCATCTGGCCCGTGTGGAAAGCCCTCCCCGGTGGTCCTCCACTTTCTGCCCGCTGAACAGCAGCAACTCGCTTTTGCCCTGCGCTGCTGCAAGCAGCACCACACCACCCAAAACCTTGGCCATCATCCCGCCCTTTCCACACCAGCCTCCTGCCCATTCCTCTCTCCCGCCCCGAATCCCCTTCCCACTAACACCCGCTGCGCCCTCTCTTCAGCCCGTGGTCTCCGCGCTTGTTGAGTTTGGGGACCTTGCCTCCCCACACCGGCCATGCCGCTGCATTTTCAGCCCCACCACCGGCTGGCGAGGAGAAGCCAGAGCCGGGCACAGGGCCCGGTCCACCTCGGGCGCGCCACATCCCAGTTCCACGAGGGTAGCCGCTGCCTGGGAGCAGACCCACCGCGCCAACGACCTCTCTGCTGCCGAAGAGCTCTTTCGATGGGTGGGCCGGCTCCCGCTCCACAACCCACCCCCTCCAGCACAGCATCCTAAGGAGTGCGGCTGGCCGGAGGACGGAGGGCGGAAGGCAGGCTCAGACCGCTGTGGCCACTTTGTCCGACGTCCCGCCGCTGGCAGGCAGCCGCCACAGGAGGATGCAGGCGTCCCGCTCCCTTGCTCCCGGACCTCCTGTGCCCACACCCCCAAGCACGGGCGAGAAAACTGGCCGCCCAAGGGGGTCCTGGGGGTGCATGCCGGGGGTCGCCGCCGGGACAGCTGTGAGCACCTCTGCGCGCCACAGGCCACCTGGCCTGGCTGGGATTGGCGCTGGCCGACCAGGCTCCTTCGGGCTCTAGGCTTCCTCCCAGCCACGGGATGGGCAGGGACTACCTCTCTCCCTCCGCCTCCGTCCAGGACCCTCGACACGCCTGGCACCTGCCTCTCTTCCACGTCGGTCGCCCAGACCCCTTCCCTTGCCCGCCCGTCCCGCCCACCCGCACCAGGCCGCCGGCCCCAGGCTGGCCGCCGCCGCCTGCCTAGCTCTAGGGGAGCAGAGAGACAGACGCTCCGGCCAGGTAGTGAGCAGCGTCCTGAGCCCAGCGGCGGGCCAGCGAAGACAGGGCAGGGGCACAGGCTGGAGCCAGCCGCCCGGACGCCGGCAGCGCATGGGTGGTTCAGTGGTAGAATTCTCGCCTGCCACGCGGGAGGCCCGGGTTCGATTCCCGGCCCATGCAGTCCCCTGTCCCCTTTTGGTCGCTCTGCCCCAATTCACACCGCCGCCTGCTCAGTGCTTGCTCTGCTTGCTCTGCTCTGCTCTGCTCTGCTCTGCTCTGCTCTGCTCCGCTCTGGCTCTCCTACTACACTCGGGGCAACTCTCCCAGAGCCCTGGGGCTCCGCTCCCACCTGCAGCCAGCCCACCAGTGTGCCAGCGCCCTGCGCCTCTCCCACACCCTGGGGCCGAAAGCACACCGCGCTCCGGCGCCGACCGCCAGTGGGCTCTGCCCCAACACTTCTCCCGGGCAGCCACCCTTTTCTCTTCATCACCCTGACGAAACCTTAGCCACACGTTTCACTTCACGGAGGACCACCGTGCAACACGCGGGCTTTGGCTGCGGGGACTCCATGCCTCTTCCCATCTCACCACCCTTCCTGGCCACGCTCCCAAAATGACACCATCCTTGCTGGACCATTACCAAGGAAGTCGCACGGCCGGATCCATACTCGGAAAAGCAACGCATTACGCTCCCCTACCGTGTCCTGGTCATCATCGCGCACGAGAAAATGAAAGTCATGTCAGTACAGTCACTTTAGCCCACTCCTCCACAACACAGTGGTAAACACGCCCCTTCCTTGCCCGCCTCCCCCTTACCACGATCCAAACTTTTGGCCAAAGGTCACTGGAGGCATCTGTTGCTCGGGCCTCTTTCAATCTCCACTGAGTCCCCCGTCCCACCCCACCGCACCCCACGGTGCCCCAAACGCGCACCTAACGCACTCCCGTGTCCTGACAAAGGGACGTTTAAGCCTCTGGGCCAGTCGCGCGCCCTAAGACCTCACGGCCTTTTCCAGACGTTTTTCTCTCTTCCCTTCTCTTCTAATCTCTCTCTGCGTGTCTCTCTGTGTGTCTGTCTGTTTCTCGCTCCCTCTTCTGCCCGTCCGTCTCTGTCTCTATCTCTGTCTCCCTCTCTGTCTCCCGGTCCCTGTCTCACGCTGGCTCTCTCTCGACAGCACCCTTGCCCCCAATCAACCTCCCACTCTTTAGGTTGACTGACTTCAGGCACAGCACCGCGGGCAACCTTGTCTGGCCGGGTCCAGTCTCATGACGTGCCCTTGGATCTGGGTGGGACCTAAGCCCACCCTCCCAACACTCCCCCCCCACCCCCGCCACCCAGCTAGCCATCTAGTGGTCCTTCCAGCCTCCGCCTGACCCGCCACCACAGACCTCTATCACACGAACGCCTTGCCTTGCCCTGATGACGCACATCCACCGGGCTGGCCACCCCCGGCATCCCCAGGGTCGCCCCCGCCCCTCCCATGTCCCCACCCTCATCTCCACACTGGCCTGGCATAATGCTCCGAAGCCCCCAAGCCTCTGCAGCGCCGGCACCTGACTGGGCGGCCGCACTCGCTGCGCCCCCTCCTGCCCTAGGGCGGCTTGGACACTCTGACATCTGGACTCCTTCTCCCACCTGCCAGCACTCAGGACACGTCTGTCCCCTCTTTTGGGTTTCCCTCACCTTTCCCTGTCCTTTGTGTCGTGCCACCCGAACAACCAGCCAGCTTCCTCCACTGCGGTCATCTATCCACAACTCACAAAACAGGGGCAGGAAGGAAGTGCCTGGGGTGACAGTAAGCTTCTCTATGATCACACGGGTTCCTGCTCACAAGGCTATGCCTTTCCATGCCTGGCCTTCTACTGCCCTGACATTCCAAGCCGCTGAAAAGCCCGCGGAGTGCAGTTCTACTCTCAGACACATGGGGTCGCCGGGAGTCAGAATCCACCCCATCGCCCTTTTCAAAAGCCATCTCTTTCTTCAAATCCCGTGAACGGCCACCCCAAGGGATGAAGTTATGCTCATGCCACAACAGGCATGAACCTTGAAGACATTCGCCGAGTCAAGTAAACCAGACCCAAAACAACAAACGTTGTATGATTTTACTTTCGTCGCGTCTGTATAACAGGTAACTTCCCAGACCAACAAAGGAGAATAGACGTTTCCCGGGGTAGCCGGGAAGGGGAAACAGGAGGCCCTCATTATGTGGGAACAGGGTTGGTTTGGGAATGACTAAAAAAAAAAAAAAAAGTGGAAATGGATATTCGTGGCGGTTAGAAAAGACGGCGAACGTCCTTAAAGCCACTGAATTCTGCACTCAGAAATGGTGAAAATGATATATTCTGTCTTACGTATACTTTCACCACAATTAAAGACAGAGAGAGCGGGAAGGGGAGGTGAGTGGGAAGAGAACCACGAAGATACCCAAGGAACGACTGTCTGGCGTGAGGCTTGTGCGTTTCCTTGCGTGCAAACTTGATTTCTAAGAAAAAGAGTCTTGAAGCAAATATTAGACCCTCTCTGTCCTCAGGCCTTGCAAGACGCGGATGACTGCCGTCTGCCATCTACCAGGCGCGGCATCATCGATGAGTTAACAAGAGGGACGCTCGGGGTGGAAGAGGGGATGGACACCGGGATAGATATGCGATAAGGCAGGAGTGGGATAAAATGCATGGGTCGTACAATCCGGGGGGCGGGAGTAGGGGTGTTCTCGGTCAATTTGTGTCCACGCTGAGATCTGTTGGCGCCTTGCTAATACCGTCGTGTTAGAGAGTCGGGGAAGGCTACCTGCTGCCACCGCCCCTCAGCCGTTGGGCATGTCCATTTCCCCGACGGCCCCCGGTCTCACATTCCTCTCTCCCCCTTACTCTCATCCCCCCCCCTCCGACCCCACCCGGACCCCCCCAGCTGGCCGGGCATTCCCAGATTCCCCTTTCACGTTCTTCTGTCTCCCGGCCGCCGTCGCCCTGCTCAGGGTCTGGGCCTTCACAAGCTTGGCTCCCCCAGCCCAGGTCTGGCCTGGTAGCTGAGCCAAATGCAAGCACGCGCCAGGGCGCGCGCTGGCAGCAGCGAGGACGCGGGCTCCGCTCCTGGCCACCGCCGGCCAGAGGCTGTCCTGGCCTGTGGGCTTTGGGGCTGACAGATGCCAGAGAACGCGAGCGCCTGCGCCAGCGCCAGCGCCAGCGCCAGCGCCAGCGCCAGCGCCAGGGCGGACGAGCAAGTAGGCCTGTGGTGGGCGAGCGGGTCGAAAAGGATCGGATGGCATTGGTGGCGGCAGCGGGCCAGGCGGTGTGCTGGGCCTGCAAGCGTTGGCTAAAAGGCAGGTGTGGAGGGAGGTGCGCGGCAAGTTGTTTGTGGGCAGAGAGGAAGAAGAACGGCTTCCCTGACCGGGAATCGAACCCGGGCCGCGGCGGTGAGAGCGCCGAATCCTAACCACTAGACCACCAGGGAGCGTCGGGACACCCGTCCTGCCTGCGCCACCTGCACTCAGCGCCTCCGCACCCCTCGGCCCCAGCCGTGGACCTTGCTCCGGCCTCCAGTCGCCCGGCCCGGCCTCCCCTGGCACTCCGCGCCCTTTTCTCTTGCTCGCAGCACCCCCAAAACGCTGGGCGCCTCCTTCCTTCTCCCACACATACACACCGAGCCAAGTGCCGACTCCGTCAGCCATACCTGGCAAGACGGCCCTGGGCTGGGCCTCTGGCAAAAAGTCAGCCCACTGCGTTGGCCGGGAATCGAACCCGGGTCAACTGCTTGGAAGGCAGCTATGCTCACCACTATACCACCAACGCCGCACGGCCCAGACAAGCCCAAGATGCCGCGCGGAACTCGCACCAGCGTGCTGCCGCCGCCGCCGCCCGCCGCCGGGCGCAGACCCTTCTCGACGCCTGGCTCACCCGTCCGCGGCTCCGGGCCCTCACAGCACCACCAGCCGCCGCCCGGCGCCAGCCGAGCCCCGCCGCTCTCCACACGCCCCCGCCCCGCCCTCCTCAGCCCCGCCGCTGGGGGGCGCTCTCCCGCTCGCTTCCTCCGGCCTCCCGCCCGCAGCGGGGCGCTCCAGGGCGCGCGGCCCCCCACCCCCGGCCCTGAGCTCCCGGCTGCGGCCTGCCCCCGGGGCACGCCTGCTCCACACCCCCGGCTCGCCAAGCCCCTTCCATTCTCCGCCACGTCGCGGCCGCTCGGCGACGCTCGGCTAGGCCACAGCCGGCACCGAGACGGTGCACATCTCCGACAGGCCGCTCTCCACCTGGCACCTGGGAGCCGGAGTCGCTGGGCGGCGGTCGGCGACCCTGAGCCGGGGGGCGGAAGACACCCATCCGCTGGGGACGGGCCGCTCCTCAAGCGCTGCCGGGACCCGAGAAGGCTGCTGTGGCTGGCGGGCGACCAGGCGCCTTGGCCAGGAGGATTGGAAGGGAAGGTGGGCGGAGGGTGGGCTGTGCCCCGCAGAGGATGACGCCAAGGGCCCAGGTGGAGCGCGGAGGGCAGGGCAGGGCGGGGCAGGGCAGGGCAGGGCATTGCGCCGGCCACTGGGTCTGAGAGCGGGCGCCGGGTGCGTGGCGGCAGAGGCCAAAAAGGGCGTCTGCCTCCCCGTCGGGGAATCGAACCCCGGTCTCCCGCGTGACAGGCGGGGATACTCACCACTATACTAACGAGGACGGCGGTGGCCGTCCGGGGTGCAGAACGCTCTCCCGCCGCCGCCGCTGCACACCACGCCGACTCCGACTCCGACGCCGACGCCTCTTCCTGCCCCCTGCTCGCTGCATGCTCGGCGACAGAGCGCGCCCCGCCCACCTCCATCCTCGCCGTCCACGCAGCCTGGCACCCGGGCCGGGCCCGGGGGATACCGAAGCTCCGCGTGCGCGGCGGCCGCTTCCCTCCACGGCGGCGAAAGCGCCGGGAGAAAGAAAGGGGATCGAGCGGGCAGAAAACGTCTGCGAGGAGGAGGAGGCATTGGTGGGCGCGAGAGCTGACGTGAGGACGGAGGCCGGGGCAGCGGCTGGCGGGGCCCGGGGGACGGTGCGTGGGGGAGTTGGCCGGGCACCTCGCCGGGTCGGCCGGCCTTGGTGGCGCTCGGCTCCGAGCCTTCGCGCGCGCCGTCCGTCCGTCCGTCCGTCCGTCCGTCCGTCCGTCGGTCGCGCAGCCGCAAGGCCGTCCAGGAGGCGCGCCGACCGGCCCAGGGCACCGGCGTTGGCGCGGCGTCGCAGCCGGGCCAGCGGCGACGCGCCCACAGCCGCCGTCAGGATGGCCGAGCGGTCTAAGGCGCTGCGTTCAGGTCGCAGTCTCCCCTGGAGGCGTGGGTTCGAATCCCACTCCTGACAAGACAACCTTTTGGCAACAGCCACCTACTGTCCCCAGCCTTCACCACACGCGTCTCTGCCCTTTACTGGGCGACTGTCCACGCTCGGGCCGTGCAATCCTTCTGCCTCTCCAGCCTCCAGCCCGTGGCCCCACCCCGCTCCGACACCCTAACTTGTCAGGCACATCCCTGACAGCTAGGATGCTCCAGCGCCTTGAACCCCTCTGGTAACTGCCTTTCCGGCCAGCCCCAGCCCAACTGCCCACCATGAAACGCACCCCTCCTACCTGCCTGCCCCCGCATCCGCGCGGTTTCTCGACTTCCCATCGCAGCTACCTCCTCTCTCTTACCCCTGTCCTCTCTCTGCCCTCGCCCTTTCCCTCTTCCCTCTGTCTTTCACCTCTCCCTCTCCCTCTCCCTCTCTCTCTGTCTTTGTCAGGCCCCGATTACCCAACAAGCAAGGTAGGCACGGGTCCAATTGTTAGGCTTCCCACCAATCTGCAGCTCACGATCTCACCGCTCTCCCACCGCAGCAAGGATGTGGTGAAGCCCACTTGAAACCGCTCACCACAGAGTAGGGAGCCAATACAGTGGAGCCCGCCCGTGCGCGCGACCCTGGCTCAACGCAAGCCGCTGCTCACCGGCCTTCCTGGTTAATCCGCCCCTGGTCTTTAGCCCCGTTTGCCTGCGTGTGTCTGTGGGCTCCATCTGGCCCGTGTGGAAAGCCCTCCCCGGTGGTCCTCCACTTTCTGCCCGCTGAACAGCAGCAACTCGCTTTTGCCCTGCGCTGCTGCAAGCAGCACCACACCACCCAAAACCTTGGCCATCATCCCGCCCTTTCCACACCAGCCTCCTGCCCATTCCTCTCTCCCGCCCCGAATCCCCTTCCCACTAACACCCGCTGCGCCCTCTCTTCAGCCCGTGGTCTCCGCGCTTGTTGAGTTTGGGGACCTTGCCTCCCCACACCGGCCATGCCGCTGCATTTTCAGCCCCACCACCGGCTGGCGAGGAGAAGCCAGAGCCGGGCACAGGGCCCGGTCCACCTCGGGCGCGCCACATCCCAGTTCCACGAGGGTAGCCGCTGCCTGGGAGCAGACCCACCGCGCCAACGACCTCTCTGCTGCCGAAGAGCTCTTTCGATGGGTGGGCCGGCTCCCGCTCCACAACCCACCCCCTCCAGCACAGCATCCTAAGGAGTGCGGCTGGCCGGAGGACGGAGGGCGGAAGGCAGGCTCAGACCGCTGTGGCCACTTTGTCCGACGTCCCGCCGCTGGCAGGCAGCCGCCACAGGAGGATGCAGGCGTCCCGCTCCCTTGCTCCCGGACCTCCTGTGCCCACACCCCCAAGCACGGGCGAGAAAACTGGCCGCCCAAGGGGGTCCTGGGGGTGCATGCCGGGGGTCGCCGCCGGGACAGCTGTGAGCACCTCTGCGCGCCACAGGCCACCTGGCCTGGCTGGGATTGGCGCTGGCCGACCAGGCTCCTTCGGGCTCTAGGCTTCCTCCCAGCCACGGGATGGGCAGGGACTACCTCTCTCCCTCCGCCTCCGTCCAGGACCCTCGACACGCCTGGCACCTGCCTCTCTTCCACGTCGGTCGCCCAGACCCCTTCCCTTGCCCGCCCGTCCCGCCCACCCGCACCAGGCCGCCGGCCCCAGGCTGGCCGCCGCCGCCTGCCTAGCTCTAGGGGAGCAGAGAGACAGACGCTCCGGCCAGGTAGTGAGCAGCGTCCTGAGCCCAGCGGCGGGCCAGCGAAGACAGGGCAGGGGCACAGGCTGGAGCCAGCCGCCCGGACGCCGGCAGCGCATGGGTGGTTCAGTGGTAGAATTCTCGCCTGCCACGCGGGAGGCCCGGGTTCGATTCCCGGCCCATGCAGTCCCCTGTCCCCTTTTGGTCGCTCTGCCCCAATTCACACCGCCGCCTGCTCAGTGCTTGCTCTGCTTGCTCTGCTCTGCTCTGCTCTGCTCTGCTCTGCTCTGCTCTGCTCTGCTCTGCTCTGCTCTGCTCCGCTCTGGCTCTCCTACTACACTCGGGGCAACTCTCCCAGAGCCCTGGGGCTCCGCTCCCACCTGCAGCCAGCCCACCAGTGTGCCAGCGCCCTGCGCCTCTCCCACACCCTGGGGCCGAAAGCACACCGCGCTCCGGCGCCGACCGCCAGTGGGCTCTGCCCCAACACTTCTCCCGGGCAGCCACCCTTTTCTCTTCATCACCCTGACGAAACCTTAGCCACACGTTTCACTTCACGGAGGACCACCGTGCAACACGCGGGCTTTGGCTGCGGGGACTCCATGCCTCTTCCCATCTCACCACCCTTCCTGGCCACGCTCCCAAAATGACACCATCCTTGCTGGACCATTACCAAGGAAGTCGCACGGCCGGATCCATACTCGGAAAAGCAACGCATTACGCTCCCCTACCGTGTCCTGGTCATCATCGCGCACGAGAAAATGAAAGTCATGTCAGTACAGTCACTTTAGCCCACTCCTCCACAACACAGTGGTAAACACGCCCCTTCCTTGCCCGCCTCCCCCTTACCACGATCCAAACTTTTGGCCAAAGGTCACTGGAGGCATCTGTTGCTCGGGCCTCTTTCAATCTCCACTGAGTCCCCCGTCCCACCCCACCGCACCCCACGGTGCCCCAAACGCGCACCTAACGCACTCCCGTGTCCTGACAAAGGGACGTTTAAGCCTCTGGGCCAGTCGCGCGCCCTAAGACCTCACGGCCTTTTCCAGACGTTTTTCTCTCTTCCCTTCTCTTCTAATCTCTCTCTGCGTGTCTCTCTGTGTGTCTGTCTGTTTCTCGCTCCCTCTTCTGCCCGTCCGTCTCTGTCTCTATCTCTGTCTCCCTCTCTGTCTCCCGGTCCCTGTCTCACGCTGGCTCTCTCTCGACAGCACCCTTGCCCCCAATCAACCTCCCACTCTTTAGGTTGACTGACTTCAGGCACAGCACCGCGGGCAACCTTGTCTGGCCGGGTCCAGTCTCATGACGTGCCCTTGGATCTGGGTGGGACCTAAGCCCACCCTCCCAACACTCCCCCCCCACCCCCGCCACCCAGCTAGCCATCTAGTGGTCCTTCCAGCCTCCGCCTGACCCGCCACCACAGACCTCTATCACACGAACGCCTTGCCTTGCCCTGATGACGCACATCCACCGGGCTGGCCACCCCCGGCATCCCCAGGGTCGCCCCCGCCCCTCCCATGTCCCCACCCTCATCTCCACACTGGCCTGGCATAATGCTCCGAAGCCCCCAAGCCTCTGCAGCGCCGGCACCTGACTGGGCGGCCGCACTCGCTGCGCCCCCTCCTGCCCTAGGGCGGCTTGGACACTCTGACATCTGGACTCCTTCTCCCACCTGCCAGCACTCAGGACACGTCTGTCCCCTCTTTTGGGTTTCCCTCACCTTTCCCTGTCCTTTGTGTCGTGCCACCCGAACAACCAGCCAGCTTCCTCCACTGCGGTCATCTATCCACAACTCACAAAACAGGGGCAGGAAGGAAGTGCCTGGGGTGACAGTAAGCTTCTCTATGATCACACGGGTTCCTGCTCACAAGGCTATGCCTTTCCATGCCTGGCCTTCTACTGCCCTGACATTCCAAGCCGCTGAAAAGCCCGCGGAGTGCAGTTCTACTCTCAGACACATGGGGTCGCCGGGAGTCAGAATCCACCCCATCGCCCTTTTCAAAAGCCATCTCTTTCTTCAAATCCCGTGAACGGCCACCCCAAGGGATGAAGTTATGCTCATGCCACAACAGGCATGAACCTTGAAGACATTCGCCGAGTCAAGTAAACCAGACCCAAAACAACAAACGTTGTATGATTTTACTTTCGTCGCGTCTGTATAACAGGTAACTTCCCAGACCAACAAAGGAGAATAGACGTTTCCCGGGGTAGCCGGGAAGGGGAAACAGGAGGCCCTCATTATGTGGGAACAGGGTTGGTTTGGGAATGACTAAAAAAAAAAAAAAAAGTGGAAATGGATATTCGTGGCGGTTAGAAAAGACGGCGAACGTCCTTAAAGCCACTGAATTCTGCACTCAGAAATGGTGAAAATGATATATTCTGTCTTACGTATACTTTCACCACAATTAAAGACAGAGAGAGCGGGAAGGGGAGGTGAGTGGGAAGAGAACCACGAAGATACCCAAGGAACGACTGTCTGGCGTGAGGCTTGTGCGTTTCCTTGCGTGCAAACTTGATTTCTAAGAAAAAGAGTCTTGAAGCAAATATTAGACCCTCTCTGTCCTCAGGCCTTGCAAGACGCGGATGACTGCCGTCTGCCATCTACCAGGCGCGGCATCATCGATGAGTTAACAAGAGGGACGCTCGGGGTGGAAGAGGGGATGGACACCGGGATAGATATGCGATAAGGCAGGAGTGGGATAAAATGCATGGGTCGTACAATCCGGGGGGCGGGAGTAGGGGTGTTCTCGGTCAATTTGTGTCCACGCTGAGATCTGTTGGCGCCTTGCTAATACCGTCGTGTTAGAGAGTCGGGGAAGGCTACCTGCTGCCACCGCCCCTCAGCCGTTGGGCATGTCCATTTCCCCGACGGCCCCCGGTCTCACATTCCTCTCTCCCCCTTACTCTCATCCCCCCCCCTCCGACCCCACCCGGACCCCCCCAGCTGGCCGGGCATTCCCAGATTCCCCTTTCACGTTCTTCTGTCTCCCGGCCGCCGTCGCCCTGCTCAGGGTCTGGGCCTTCACAAGCTTGGCTCCCCCAGCCCAGGTCTGGCCTGGTAGCTGAGCCAAATGCAAGCACGCGCCAGGGCGCGCGCTGGCAGCAGCGAGGACGCGGGCTCCGCTCCTGGCCACCGCCGGCCAGAGGCTGTCCTGGCCTGTGGGCTTTGGGGCTGACAGATGCCAGAGAACGCGAGCGCCTGCGCCAGCGCCAGCGCCAGCGCCAGCGCCAGCGCCAGCGCCAGGGCGGACGAGCAAGTAGGCCTGTGGTGGGCGAGCGGGTCGAAAAGGATCGGATGGCATTGGTGGCGGCAGCGGGCCAGGCGGTGTGCTGGGCCTGCAAGCGTTGGCTAAAAGGCAGGTGTGGAGGGAGGTGCGCGGCAAGTTGTTTGTGGGCAGAGAGGAAGAAGAACGGCTTCCCTGACCGGGAATCGAACCCGGGCCGCGGCGGTGAGAGCGCCGAATCCTAACCACTAGACCACCAGGGAGCGTCGGGACACCCGTCCTGCCTGCGCCACCTGCACTCAGCGCCTCCGCACCCCTCGGCCCCAGCCGTGGACCTTGCTCCGGCCTCCAGTCGCCCGGCCCGGCCTCCCCTGGCACTCCGCGCCCTTTTCTCTTGCTCGCAGCACCCCCAAAACGCTGGGCGCCTCCTTCCTTCTCCCACACATACACACCGAGCCAAGTGCCGACTCCGTCAGCCATACCTGGCAAGACGGCCCTGGGCTGGGCCTCTGGCAAAAAGTCAGCCCACTGCGTTGGCCGGGAATCGAACCCGGGTCAACTGCTTGGAAGGCAGCTATGCTCACCACTATACCACCAACGCCGCACGGCCCAGACAAGCCCAAGATGCCGCGCGGAACTCGCACCAGCGTGCTGCCGCCGCCGCCGCCCGCCGCCGGGCGCAGACCCTTCTCGACGCCTGGCTCACCCGTCCGCGGCTCCGGGCCCTCACAGCACCACCAGCCGCCGCCCGGCGCCAGCCGAGCCCCGCCGCTCTCCACACGCCCCCGCCCCGCCCTCCTCAGCCCCGCCGCTGGGGGGCGCTCTCCCGCTCGCTTCCTCCGGCCTCCCGCCCGCAGCGGGGCGCTCCAGGGCGCGCGGCCCCCCACCCCCGGCCCTGAGCTCCCGGCTGCGGCCTGCCCCCGGGGCACGCCTGCTCCACACCCCCGGCTCGCCAAGCCCCTTCCATTCTCCGCCACGTCGCGGCCGCTCGGCGACGCTCGGCTAGGCCACAGCCGGCACCGAGACGGTGCACATCTCCGACAGGCCGCTCTCCACCTGGCACCTGGGAGCCGGAGTCGCTGGGCGGCGGTCGGCGACCCTGAGCCGGGGGGCGGAAGACACCCATCCGCTGGGGACGGGCCGCTCCTCAAGCGCTGCCGGGACCCGAGAAGGCTGCTGTGGCTGGCGGGCGACCAGGCGCCTTGGCCAGGAGGATTGGAAGGGAAGGTGGGCGGAGGGTGGGCTGTGCCCCGCAGAGGATGACGCCAAGGGCCCAGGTGGAGCGCGGAGGGCAGGGCAGGGCGGGGCAGGGCAGGGCAGGGCATTGCGCCGGCCACTGGGTCTGAGAGCGGGCGCCGGGTGCGTGGCGGCAGAGGCCAAAAAGGGCGTCTGCCTCCCCGTCGGGGAATCGAACCCCGGTCTCCCGCGTGACAGGCGGGGATACTCACCACTATACTAACGAGGACGGCGGTGGCCGTCCGGGGTGCAGAACGCTCTCCCGCCGCCGCCGCTGCACACCACGCCGACTCCGACTCCGACGCCGACGCCTCTTCCTGCCCCCTGCTCGCTGCATGCTCGGCGACAGAGCGCGCCCCGCCCACCTCCATCCTCGCCGTCCACGCAGCCTGGCACCCGGGCCGGGCCCGGGGGATACCGAAGCTCCGCGTGCGCGGCGGCCGCTTCCCTCCACGGCGGCGAAAGCGCCGGGAGAAAGAAAGGGGATCGAGCGGGCAGAAAACGTCTGCGAGGAGGAGGAGGCATTGGTGGGCGCGAGAGCTGACGTGAGGACGGAGGCCGGGGCAGCGGCTGGCGGGGCCCGGGGGACGGTGCGTGGGGGAGTTGGCCGGGCACCTCGCCGGGTCGGCCGGCCTTGGTGGCGCTCGGCTCCGAGCCTTCGCGCGCGCCGTCCGTCCGTCCGTCCGTCCGTCCGTCCGTCCGTCGGTCGCGCAGCCGCAAGGCCGTCCAGGAGGCGCGCCGACCGGCCCAGGGCACCGGCGTTGGCGCGGCGTCGCAGCCGGGCCAGCGGCGACGCGCCCACAGCCGCCGTCAGGATGGCCGAGCGGTCTAAGGCGCTGCGTTCAGGTCGCAGTCTCCCCTGGAGGCGTGGGTTCGAATCCCACTCCTGACAAGACAACCTTTTGGCAACAGCCACCTACTGTCCCCAGCCTTCACCACACGCGTCTCTGCCCTTTACTGGGCGACTGTCCACGCTCGGGCCGTGCAATCCTTCTGCCTCTCCAGCCTCCAGCCCGTGGCCCCACCCCGCTCCGACACCCTAACTTGTCAGGCACATCCCTGACAGCTAGGATGCTCCAGCGCCTTGAACCCCTCTGGTAACTGCCTTTCCGGCCAGCCCCAGCCCAACTGCCCACCATGAAACGCACCCCTCCTACCTGCCTGCCCCCGCATCCGCGCGGTTTCTCGACTTCCCATCGCAGCTACCTCCTCTCTCTTACCCCTGTCCTCTCTCTGCCCTCGCCCTTTCCCTCTTCCCTCTGTCTTTCACCTCTCCCTCTCCCTCTCCCTCTCTCTCTGTCTTTGTCAGGCCCCGATTACCCAACAAGCAAGGTAGGCACGGGTCCAATTGTTAGGCTTCCCACCAATCTGCAGCTCACGATCTCACCGCTCTCCCACCGCAGCAAGGATGTGGTGAAGCCCACTTGAAACCGCTCACCACAGAGTAGGGAGCCAATACAGTGGAGCCCGCCCGTGCGCGCGACCCTGGCTCAACGCAAGCCGCTGCTCACCGGCCTTCCTGGTTAATCCGCCCCTGGTCTTTAGCCCCGTTTGCCTGCGTGTGTCTGTGGGCTCCATCTGGCCCGTGTGGAAAGCCCTCCCCGGTGGTCCTCCACTTTCTGCCCGCTGAACAGCAGCAACTCGCTTTTGCCCTGCGCTGCTGCAAGCAGCACCACACCACCCAAAACCTTGGCCATCATCCCGCCCTTTCCACACCAGCCTCCTGCCCATTCCTCTCTCCCGCCCCGAATCCCCTTCCCACTAACACCCGCTGCGCCCTCTCTTCAGCCCGTGGTCTCCGCGCTTGTTGAGTTTGGGGACCTTGCCTCCCCACACCGGCCATGCCGCTGCATTTTCAGCCCCACCACCGGCTGGCGAGGAGAAGCCAGAGCCGGGCACAGGGCCCGGTCCACCTCGGGCGCGCCACATCCCAGTTCCACGAGGGTAGCCGCTGCCTGGGAGCAGACCCACCGCGCCAACGACCTCTCTGCTGCCGAAGAGCTCTTTCGATGGGTGGGCCGGCTCCCGCTCCACAACCCACCCCCTCCAGCACAGCATCCTAAGGAGTGCGGCTGGCCGGAGGACGGAGGGCGGAAGGCAGGCTCAGACCGCTGTGGCCACTTTGTCCGACGTCCCGCCGCTGGCAGGCAGCCGCCACAGGAGGATGCAGGCGTCCCGCTCCCTTGCTCCCGGACCTCCTGTGCCCACACCCCCAAGCACGGGCGAGAAAACTGGCCGCCCAAGGGGGTCCTGGGGGTGCATGCCGGGGGTCGCCGCCGGGACAGCTGTGAGCACCTCTGCGCGCCACAGGCCACCTGGCCTGGCTGGGATTGGCGCTGGCCGACCAGGCTCCTTCGGGCTCTAGGCTTCCTCCCAGCCACGGGATGGGCAGGGACTACCTCTCTCCCTCCGCCTCCGTCCAGGACCCTCGACACGCCTGGCACCTGCCTCTCTTCCACGTCGGTCGCCCAGACCCCTTCCCTTGCCCGCCCGTCCCGCCCACCCGCACCAGGCCGCCGGCCCCAGGCTGGCCGCCGCCGCCTGCCTAGCTCTAGGGGAGCAGAGAGACAGACGCTCCGGCCAGGTAGTGAGCAGCGTCCTGAGCCCAGCGGCGGGCCAGCGAAGACAGGGCAGGGGCACAGGCTGGAGCCAGCCGCCCGGACGCCGGCAGCGCATGGGTGGTTCAGTGGTAGAATTCTCGCCTGCCACGCGGGAGGCCCGGGTTCGATTCCCGGCCCATGCAGTCCCCTGTCCCCTTTTGGTCGCTCTGCCCCAATTCACACCGCCGCCTGCTCAGTGCTTGCTCTGCTTGCTCTGCTCTGCTCTGCTCTGCTCTGCTCTGCTCCGCTCTGGCTCTCCTACTACACTCGGGGCAACTCTCCCAGAGCCCTGGGGCTCCGCTCCCACCTGCAGCCAGCCCACCAGTGTGCCAGCGCCCTGCGCCTCTCCCACACCCTGGGGCCGAAAGCACACCGCGCTCCGGCGCCGACCGCCAGTGGGCTCTGCCCCAACACTTCTCCCGGGCAGCCACCCTTTTCTCTTCATCACCCTGACGAAACCTTAGCCACACGTTTCACTTCACGGAGGACCACCGTGCAACACGCGGGCTTTGGCTGCGGGGACTCCATGCCTCTTCCCATCTCACCACCCTTCCTGGCCACGCTCCCAAAATGACACCATCCTTGCTGGACCATTACCAAGGAAGTCGCACGGCCGGATCCATACTCGGAAAAGCAACGCATTACGCTCCCCTACCGTGTCCTGGTCATCATCGCGCACGAGAAAATGAAAGTCATGTCAGTACAGTCACTTTAGCCCACTCCTCCACAACACAGTGGTAAACACGCCCCTTCCTTGCCCGCCTCCCCCTTACCACGATCCAAACTTTTGGCCAAAGGTCACTGGAGGCATCTGTTGCTCGGGCCTCTTTCAATCTCCACTGAGTCCCCCGTCCCACCCCACCGCACCCCACGGTGCCCCAAACGCGCACCTAACGCACTCCCGTGTCCTGACAAAGGGACGTTTAAGCCTCTGGGCCAGTCGCGCGCCCTAAGACCTCACGGCCTTTTCCAGACGTTTTTCTCTCTTCCCTTCTCTTCTAATCTCTCTCTGCGTGTCTCTCTGTGTGTCTGTCTGTTTCTCGCTCCCTCTTCTGCCCGTCCGTCTCTGTCTCTATCTCTGTCTCCCTCTCTGTCTCCCGGTCCCTGTCTCACGCTGGCTCTCTCTCGACAGCACCCTTGCCCCCAATCAACCTCCCACTCTTTAGGTTGACTGACTTCAGGCACAGCACCGCGGGCAACCTTGTCTGGCCGGGTCCAGTCTCATGACGTGCCCTTGGATCTGGGTGGGACCTAAGCCCACCCTCCCAACACTCCCCCCCCACCCCCGCCACCCAGCTAGCCATCTAGTGGTCCTTCCAGCCTCCGCCTGACCCGCCACCACAGACCTCTATCACACGAACGCCTTGCCTTGCCCTGATGACGCACATCCACCGGGCTGGCCACCCCCGGCATCCCCAGGGTCGCCCCCGCCCCTCCCATGTCCCCACCCTCATCTCCACACTGGCCTGGCATAATGCTCCGAAGCCCCCAAGCCTCTGCAGCGCCGGCACCTGACTGGGCGGCCGCACTCGCTGCGCCCCCTCCTGCCCTAGGGCGGCTTGGACACTCTGACATCTGGACTCCTTCTCCCACCTGCCAGCACTCAGGACACGTCTGTCCCCTCTTTTGGGTTTCCCTCACCTTTCCCTGTCCTTTGTGTCGTGCCACCCGAACAACCAGCCAGCTTCCTCCACTGCGGTCATCTATCCACAACTCACAAAACAGGGGCAGGAAGGAAGTGCCTGGGGTGACAGTAAGCTTCTCTATGATCACACGGGTTCCTGCTCACAAGGCTATGCCTTTCCATGCCTGGCCTTCTACTGCCCTGACATTCCAAGCCGCTGAAAAGCCCGCGGAGTGCAGTTCTACTCTCAGACACATGGGGTCGCCGGGAGTCAGAATCCACCCCATCGCCCTTTTCAAAAGCCATCTCTTTCTTCAAATCCCGTGAACGGCCACCCCAAGGGATGAAGTTATGCTCATGCCACAACAGGCATGAACCTTGAAGACATTCGCCGAGTCAAGTAAACCAGACCCAAAACAACAAACGTTGTATGATTTTACTTTCGTCGCGTCTGTATAACAGGTAACTTCCCAGACCAACAAAGGAGAATAGACGTTTCCCGGGGTAGCCGGGAAGGGGAAACAGGAGGCCCTCATTATGTGGGAACAGGGTTGGTTTGGGAATGACTAAAAAAAAAAAAAAAGTGGAAATGGATATTCGTGGCGGTTAGAAAAGACGGCGAACGTCCTTAAAGCCACTGAATTCTGCACTCAGAAATGGTGAAAATGATATATTCTGTCTTACGTATACTTTCACCACAATTAAAGACAGAGAGAGCGGGAAGGGGAGGTGAGTGGGAAGAGAACCACGAAGATACCCAAGGAACGACTGTCTGGCGTGAGGCTTGTGCGTTTCCTTGCGTGCAAACTTGATTTCTAAGAAAAAGAGTCTTGAAGCAAATATTAGACCCTCTCTGTCCTCAGGCCTTGCAAGACGCGGATGACTGCCGTCTGCCATCTACCAGGCGCGGCATCATCGATGAGTTAACAAGAGGGACGCTCGGGGTGGAAGAGGGGATGGACACCGGGATAGATATGCGATAAGGCAGGAGTGGGATAAAATGCATGGGTCGTACAATCCGGGGGGCGGGAGTAGGGGTGTTCTCGGTCAATTTGTGTCCACGCTGAGATCTGTTGGCGCCTTGCTAATACCGTCGTGTTAGAGAGTCGGGGAAGGCTACCTGCTGCCACCGCCCCTCAGCCGTTGGGCATGTCCATTTCCCCGACGGCCCCCGGTCTCACATTCCTCTCTCCCCCTTACTCTCATCCCCCCCCCCTCCGACCCCACCCGGACCCCCCCAGCTGGCCGGGCATTCCCAGATTCCCCTTTCACGTTCTTCTGTCTCCCGGCCGCCGTCGCCCTGCTCAGGGTCTGGGCCTTCACAAGCTTGGCTCCCCCAGCCCAGGTCTGGCCTGGTAGCTGAGCCAAATGCAAGCACGCGCCAGGGCGCGCGCTGGCAGCAGCGAGGACGCGGGCTCCGCTCCTGGCCACCGCCGGCCAGAGGCTGTCCTGGCCTGTGGGCTTTGGGGCTGACAGATGCCAGAGAACGCGAGCGCCTGCGCCAGCGCCAGCGCCAGCGCCAGCGCCAGCGCCAGCGCCAGGGCGGACGAGCAAGTAGGCCTGTGGTGGGCGAGCGGGTCGAAAAGGATCGGATGGCATTGGTGGCGGCAGCGGGCCAGGCGGTGTGCTGGGCCTGCAAGCGTTGGCTAAAAGGCAGGTGTGGAGGGAGGTGCGCGGCAAGTTGTTTGTGGGCAGAGAGGAAGAATACTATCTCTCTATGCCGGGAATCGAACCCGGGCCGCGGCGGTGAGAGCGCCGAATCCTAACCACTAGACCACCAGGGAGCGTCGGGACACCCGTCCTGCCTGCGCCACCTGCACTCAGCGCCTCCGCACCCCTCGGCCCCAGCCGTGGACCTTGCTCCGGCCTCCAGTCGCCCGGCCCGGCCTCCCCTGGCACTCCGCGCCCTTTTCTCTTGCTCGCAGCACCCCCAAAACGCTGGGCGCCTCCTTCCTTCTCCCACACATACACACCGAGCCAAGTGCCGACTCCGTCAGCCATACCTGGCAAGACGGCCCTGGGCTGGGCCTCTGGCAAAAAGTCAGCCCACTGCGTTGGCCGGGAATCGAACCCGGGTCAACTGCTTGGAAGGCAGCTATGCTCACCACTATACCACCAACGCCGCACGGCCCAGACAAGCCCAAGATGCCGCGCGGAACTCGCACCAGCGTGCTGCCGCCGCCGCCGCCCGCCGCCGGGCGCAGACCCTTCTCGACGCCTGGCTCACCCGTCCGCGGCTCCGGGCCCTCACAGCACCACCAGCCGCCGCCCGGCGCCAGCCGAGCCCCGCCGCTCTCCACACGCCCCCGCCCCGCCCTCCTCAGCCCCGCCGCTGGGGGGCGCTCTCCCGCTCGCTTCCTCCGGCCTCCCGCCCGCAGCGGGGCGCTCCAGGGCGCGCGGCCCCCCACCCCCGGCCCTGAGCTCCCGGCTGCGGCCTGCCCCCGGGGCACGCCTGCTCCACACCCCCGGCTCGCCAAGCCCCTTCCATTCTCCGCCACGTCGCGGCCGCTCGGCGACGCTCGGCTAGGCCACAGCCGGCACCGAGACGGTGCACATCTCCGACAGGCCGCTCTCCACCTGGCACCTGGGAGCCGGAGTCGCTGGGCGGCGGTCGGCGACCCTGAGCCGGGGGGCGGAAGACACCCATCCGCTGGGGACGGGCCGCTCCTCAAGCGCTGCCGGGACCCGAGAAGGCTGCTGTGGCTGGCGGGCGACCAGGCGCCTTGGCCAGGAGGATTGGAAGGGAAGGTGGGCGGAGGGTGGGCTGTGCCCCGCAGAGGATGACGCCAAGGGCCCAGGTGGAGCGCGGAGGGCAGGGCAGGGCGGGGCAGGGCAGGGCAGGGCATTGCGCCGGCCACTGGGTCTGAGAGCGGGCGCCGGGTGCGTGGCGGCAGAGGCCAAAAAGGGCGTCTGCCTCCCCGTCGGGGAATCGAACCCCGGTCTCCCGCGTGACAGGCGGGGATACTCACCACTATACTAACGAGGACGGCGGTGGCCGTCCGGGGTGCAGAACGCTCTCCCGCCGCCGCCGCTGCACACCACGCCGACTCCGACTCCGACGCCGACGCCTCTTCCTGCCCCCTGCTCGCTGCATGCTCGGCGACAGAGCGCGCCCCGCCCACCTCCATCCTCGCCGTCCACGCAGCCTGGCACCCGGGCCGGGCCCGGGGGATACCGAAGCTCCGCGTGCGCGGCGGCCGCTTCCCTCCACGGCGGCGAAAGCGCCGGGAGAAAGAAAGGGGATCGAGCGGGCAGAAAACGTCTGCGAGGAGGAGGAGGCATTGGTGGGCGCGAGAGCTGACGTGAGGACGGAGGCCGGGGCAGCGGCTGGCGGGGCCCGGGGGACGGTGCGTGGGGGAGTTGGCCGGGCACCTCGCCGGGTCGGCCGGCCTTGGTGGCGCTCGGCTCCGAGCCTTCGCGCGCGCCGTCCGTCCGTCCGTCCGTCCGTCCGTCCGTCCGTCGGTCGCGCAGCCGCAAGGCCGTCCAGGAGGCGCGCCGACCGGCCCAGGGCACCGGCGTTGGCGCGGCGTCGCAGCCGGGCCAGCGGCGACGCGCCCACAGCCGCCGTCAGGATGGCCGAGCGGTCTAAGGCGCTGCGTTCAGGTCGCAGTCTCCCCTGGAGGCGTGGGTTCGAATCCCACTCCTGACAAGACAACCTTTTGGCAACAGCCACCTACTGTCCCCAGCCTTCACCACACGCGTCTCTGCCCTTTACTGGGCGACTGTCCACGCTCGGGCCGTGCAATCCTTCTGCCTCTCCAGCCTCCAGCCCGTGGCCCCACCCCGCTCCGACACCCTAACTTGTCAGGCACATCCCTGACAGCTAGGATGCTCCAGCGCCTTGAACCCCTCTGGTAACTGCCTTTCCGGCCAGCCCCAGCCCAACTGCCCACCATGAAACGCACCCCTCCTACCTGCCTGCCCCCGCATCCGCGCGGTTTCTCGACTTCCCATCGCAGCTACCTCCTCTCTCTTACCCCTGTCCTCTCTCTGCCCTCGCCCTTTCCCTCTTCCCTCTGTCTTTCACCTCTCCCTCTCCCTCTCCCTCTCTCTCTGTCTTTGTCAGGCCCCGATTACCCAACAAGCAAGGTAGGCACGGGTCCAATTGTTAGGCTTCCCACCAATCTGCAGCTCACGATCTCACCGCTCTCCCACCGCAGCAAGGATGTGGTGAAGCCCACTTGAAACCGCTCACCACAGAGTAGGGAGCCAATACAGTGGAGCCCGCCCGTGCGCGCGACCCTGGCTCAACGCAAGCCGCTGCTCACCGGCCTTCCTGGTTAATCCGCCCCTGGTCTTTAGCCCCGTTTGCCTGCGTGTGTCTGTGGGCTCCATCTGGCCCGTGTGGAAAGCCCTCCCCGGTGGTCCTCCACTTTCTGCCCGCTGAACAGCAGCAACTCGCTTTTGCCCTGCGCTGCTGCAAGCAGCACCACACCACCCAAAACCTTGGCCATCATCCCGCCCTTTCCACACCAGCCTCCTGCCCATTCCTCTCTCCCGCCCCGAATCCCCTTCCCACTAACACCCGCTGCGCCCTCTCTTCAGCCCGTGGTCTCCGCGCTTGTTGAGTTTGGGGACCTTGCCTCCCCACACCGGCCATGCCGCTGCATTTTCAGCCCCACCACCGGCTGGCGAGGAGAAGCCAGAGCCGGGCACAGGGCCCGGTCCACCTCGGGCGCGCCACATCCCAGTTCCACGAGGGTAGCCGCTGCCTGGGAGCAGACCCACCGCGCCAACGACCTCTCTGCTGCCGAAGAGCTCTTTCGATGGGTGGGCCGGCTCCCGCTCCACAACCCACCCCCTCCAGCACAGCATCCTAAGGAGTGCGGCTGGCCGGAGGACGGAGGGCGGAAGGCAGGCTCAGACCGCTGTGGCCACTTTGTCCGACGTCCCGCCGCTGGCAGGCAGCCGCCACAGGAGGATGCAGGCGTCCCGCTCCCTTGCTCCCGGACCTCCTGTGCCCACACCCCCAAGCACGGGCGAGAAAACTGGCCGCCCAAGGGGGTCCTGGGGGTGCATGCCGGGGGTCGCCGCCGGGACAGCTGTGAGCACCTCTGCGCGCCACAGGCCACCTGGCCTGGCTGGGATTGGCGCTGGCCGACCAGGCTCCTTCGGGCTCTAGGCTTCCTCCCAGCCACGGGATGGGCAGGGACTACCTCTCTCCCTCCGCCTCCGTCCAGGACCCTCGACACGCCTGGCACCTGCCTCTCTTCCACGTCGGTCGCCCAGACCCCTTCCCTTGCCCGCCCGTCCCGCCCACCCGCACCAGGCCGCCGGCCCCAGGCTGGCCGCCGCCGCCTGCCTAGCTCTAGGGGAGCAGAGAGACAGACGCTCCGGCCAGGTAGTGAGCAGCGTCCTGAGCCCAGCGGCGGGCCAGCGAAGACAGGGCAGGGGCACAGGCTGGAGCCAGCCGCCCGGACGCCGGCAGCGCATGGGTGGTTCAGTGGTAGAATTCTCGCCTGCCACGCGGGAGGCCCGGGTTCGATTCCCGGCCCATGCAGTCCCCTGTCCCCTTTTGGTCGCTCTGCCCCAATTCACACCGCCGCCTGCTCAGTGCTTGCTCTGCTTGCTCTGCTCTGCTCTGCTCTGC
Organism: Loxodonta africana; assembly: GCF_030014295.1. Classification (NCBI taxonomy): domain Eukaryota; kingdom Metazoa; phylum Chordata; class Mammalia; order Proboscidea; family Elephantidae; genus Loxodonta; species Loxodonta africana. The sequence goes on along the minus strand of NC_087344.1, from coordinate 196,659,283 downwards.
TCTGCTCTGCTCTGCTCTGCTCTGCTCCGCTCTGGCTCTCCTACTACACTCGGGGCAACTCTCCCAGAGCCCTGGGGCTCCGCTCCCACCTGCAGCCAGCCCACCAGTGTGCCAGCGCCCTGCGCCTCTCCCACACCCTGGGGCCGAAAGCACACCGCGCTCCGGCGCCGACCGCCAGTGGGCTCTGCCCCAACACTTCTCCCGGGCAGCCACCCTTTTCTCTTCATCACCCTGACGAAACCTTAGCCACACGTTTCACTTCACGGAGGACCACCGTGCAACACGCGGGCTTTGGCTGCGGGGACTCCATGCCTCTTCCCATCTCACCACCCTTCCTGGCCACGCTCCCAAAATGACACCATCCTTGCTGGACCATTACCAAGGAAGTCGCACGGCCGGATCCATACTCGGAAAAGCAACGCATTACGCTCCCCTACCGTGTCCTGGTCATCATCGCGCACGAGAAAATGAAAGTCATGTCAGTACAGTCACTTTAGCCCACTCCTCCACAACACAGTGGTAAACACGCCCCTTCCTTGCCCGCCTCCCCCTTACCACGATCCAAACTTTTGGCCAAAGGTCACTGGAGGCATCTGTTGCTCGGGCCTCTTTCAATCTCCACTGAGTCCCCCGTCCCACCCCACCGCACCCCACGGTGCCCCAAACGCGCACCTAACGCACTCCCGTGTCCTGACAAAGGGACGTTTAAGCCTCTGGGCCAGTCGCGCGCCCTAAGACCTCACGGCCTTTTCCAGACGTTTTTCTCTCTTCCCTTCTCTTCTAATCTCTCTCTGCGTGTCTCTCTGTGTGTCTGTCTGTTTCTCGCTCCCTCTTCTGCCCGTCCGTCTCTGTCTCTATCTCTGTCTCCCTCTCTGTCTCCCGGTCCCTGTCTCACGCTGGCTCTCTCTCGACAGCACCCTTGCCCCCAATCAACCTCCCACTCTTTAGGTTGACTGACTTCAGGCACAGCACCGCGGGCAACCTTGTCTGGCCGGGTCCAGTCTCATGACGTGCCCTTGGATCTGGGTGGGACCTAAGCCCACCCTCCCAACACTCCCCCCCCACCCCCGCCACCCAGCTAGCCATCTAGTGGTCCTTCCAGCCTCCGCCTGACCCGCCACCACAGACCTCTATCACACGAACGCCTTGCCTTGCCCTGATGACGCACATCCACCGGGCTGGCCACCCCCGGCATCCCCAGGGTCGCCCCCGCCCCTCCCATGTCCCCACCCTCATCTCCACACTGGCCTGGCATAATGCTCCGAAGCCCCCAAGCCTCTGCAGCGCCGGCACCTGACTGGGCGGCCGCACTCGCTGCGCCCCCTCCTGCCCTAGGGCGGCTTGGACACTCTGACATCTGGACTCCTTCTCCCACCTGCCAGCACTCAGGACACGTCTGTCCCCTCTTTTGGGTTTCCCTCACCTTTCCCTGTCCTTTGTGTCGTGCCACCCGAACAACCAGCCAGCTTCCTCCACTGCGGTCATCTATCCACAACTCACAAAACAGGGGCAGGAAGGAAGTGCCTGGGGTGACAGTAAGCTTCTCTATGATCACACGGGTTCCTGCTCACAAGGCTATGCCTTTCCATGCCTGGCCTTCTACTGCCCTGACATTCCAAGCCGCTGAAAAGCCCGCGGAGTGCAGTTCTACTCTCAGACACATGGGGTCGCCGGGAGTCAGAATCCACCCCATCGCCCTTTTCAAAAGCCATCTCTTTCTTCAAATCCCGTGAACGGCCACCCCAAGGGATGAAGTTATGCTCATGCCACAACAGGCATGAACCTTGAAGACATTCGCCGAGTCAAGTAAACCAGACCCAAAACAACAAACGTTGTATGATTTTACTTTCGTCGCGTCTGTATAACAGGTAACTTCCCAGACCAACAAAGGAGAATAGACGTTTCCCGGGGTAGCCGGGAAGGGGAAACAGGAGGCCCTCATTATGTGGGAACAGGGTTGGTTTGGGAATGACTAAAAAAAAAAAAAAAAGTGGAAATGGATATTCGTGGCGGTTAGAAAAGACGGCGAACGTCCTTAAAGCCACTGAATTCTGCACTCAGAAATGGTGAAAATGATATATTCTGTCTTACGTATACTTTCACCACAATTAAAGACAGAGAGAGCGGGAAGGGGAGGTGAGTGGGAAGAGAACCACGAAGATACCCAAGGAACGACTGTCTGGCGTGAGGCTTGTGCGTTTCCTTGCGTGCAAACTTGATTTCTAAGAAAAAGAGTCTTGAAGCAAATATTAGACCCTCTCTGTCCTCAGGCCTTGCAAGACGCGGATGACTGCCGTCTGCCATCTACCAGGCGCGGCATCATCGATGAGTTAACGAGAGGGACGCTCGGGGTGGAAGAGGGGATGGACACCGGGATAGATATGCGATAAGGCAGGAGTGGGATAAAATGCATGGGTCGTACAATCCGGGGGGCGGGAGTAGGGGTGTTCTCGGTCAATTTGTGTCCACGCTGAGATCTGTTGGCGCCTTGCTAATACCGTCGTGTTAGAGAGTCGGGGAAGGCTACCTGCTGCCACCGCCCCTCAGCCGTTGGGCATGTCCATTTCCCCGACGGCCCCCGGTCTCACATTCCTCTCTCCCCCTTACTCTCATCCCCCCCCCTCCGACCCCACCCGGACCCCCCCAGCTGGCCGGGCATTCCCAGATTCCCCTTTCACGTTCTTCTGTCTCCCGGCCGCCGTCGCCCTGCTCAGGGTCTGGGCCTTCACAAGCTTGGCTCCCCCAGCCCAGGTCTGGCCTGGTAGCTGAGCCAAATGCAAGCACGCGCCAGGGCGCGCGCTGGCAGCAGCGAGGACGCGGGCTCCGCTCCTGGCCACCGCCGGCCAGAGGCTGTCCTGGCCTGTGGGCTTTGGGGCTGACAGATGCCAGAGAACGCGAGCGCCTGCGCCAGCGCCAGCGCCAGCGCCAGCGCCAGCGCCAGGGCGGACGAGCAAGTAGGCCTGTGGTGGGCGAGCGGGTCGAAAAGGATCGGATGGCATTGGTGGCGGCAGCGGGCCAGGCGGTGTGCTGGGCCTGCAAGCGTTGGCTAAAAGGCAGGTGTGGAGGGAGGTGCGCGGCAAGTTGTTTGTGGGCAGAGAGGAAGAAGAACGGCTTCCCTGACCGGGAATCGAACCCGGGCCGCGGCGGTGAGAGCGCCGAATCCTAACCACTAGACCACCAGGGAGCGTCGGGACACCCGTCCTGCCTGCGCCACCTGCACTCAGCGCCTCCGCACCCCTCGGCCCCAGCCGTGGACCTTGCTCCGGCCTCCAGTCGCCCGGCCCGGCCTCCCCTGGCACTCCGCGCCCTTTTCTCTTGCTCGCAGCACCCCCAAAACGCTGGGCGCCTCCTTCCTTCTCCCACACATACACACCGAGCCAAGTGCCGACTCCGTCAGCCATACCTGGCAAGACGGCCCTGGGCTGGGCCTCTGGCAAAAAGTCAGCCCACTGCGTTGGCCGGGAATCGAACCCGGGTCAACTGCTTGGAAGGCAGCTATGCTCACCACTATACCACCAACGCCGCACGGCCCAGACAAGCCCAAGATGCCGCGCGGAACTCGCACCAGCGTGCTGCCGCCGCCGCCGCCCGCCGCCGGGCGCAGACCCTTCTCGACGCCTGGCTCACCCGTCCGCGGCTCCGGGCCCTCACAGCACCACCAGCCGCCGCCCGGCGCCAGCCGAGCCCCGCCGCTCTCCACACGCCCCCGCCCCGCCCTCCTCAGCCCCGCCGCTGGGGGGCGCTCTCCCGCTCGCTTCCTCCGGCCTCCCGCCCGCAGCGGGGCGCTCCAGGGCGCGCGGCCCCCCACCCCCGGCCCTGAGCTCCCGGCTGCGGCCTGCCCCCGGGGCACGCCTGCTCCACACCCCCGGCTCGCCAAGCCCCTTCCATTCTCCGCCACGTCGCGGCCGCTCGGCGACGCTCGGCTAGGCCACAGCCGGCACCGAGACGGTGCACATCTCCGACAGGCCGCTCTCCACCTGGCACCTGGGAGCCGGAGTCGCTGGGCGGCGGTCGGCGACCCTGAGCCGGGGGGCGGAAGACACCCATCCGCTGGGGACGGGCCGCTCCTCAAGCGCTGCCGGGACCCGAGAAGGCTGCTGTGGCTGGCGGGCGACCAGGCGCCTTGGCCAGGAGGATTGGAAGGGAAGGTGGGCGGAGGGTGGGCTGTGCCCCGCAGAGGATGACGCCAAGGGCCCAGGTGGAGCGCGGAGGGCAGGGCAGGGCGGGGCAGGGCAGGGCAGGGCATTGCGCCGGCCACTGGGTCTGAGAGCGGGCGCCGGGTGCGTGGCGGCAGAGGCCAAAAAGGGTGTCTGCCTCCCCGTCGGGGAATCGAACCCCGGTCTCCCGCGTGACAGGCGGGGATACTCACCACTATACTAACGAGGACGGCGGTGGCCGTCCGGGGTGCAGAACGCTCTCCCGCCGCCGCCGCTGCACACCACGCCGACTCCGACTCCGACGCCGACGCCTCTTCCTGCCCCCTGCTCGCTGCATGCTCGGCGACAGAGCGCGCCCCGCCCACCTCCATCCTCGCCGTCCACGCAGCCTGGCACCCGGGCCGGGCCCGGGGGATACCGAAGCTCCGCGTGCGCGGCGGCCGCTTCCCTCCACGGCGGCGAAAGCGCCGGGAGAAAGAAAGGGGATCGAGCGGGCAGAAAACGTCTGCGAGGAGGAGGAGGCATTGGTGGGCGCGAGAGCTGACGTGAGGACGGAGGCCGGGGCAGCGGCTGGCGGGGCCCGGGGGACGGTGCGTGGGGGAGTTGGCCGGGCACCTCGCCGGGTCGGCCGGCCTTGGTGGCGCTCGGCTCCGAGCCTTCGCGCGCGCCGTCCGTCCGTCCGTCCGTCCGTCCGTCCGTCCGTCGGTCGCGCAGCCGCAAGGCCGTCCAGGAGGCGCGCCGACCGGCCCAGGGCACCGGCGTTGGCGCGGCGTCGCAGCCGGGCCAGCGGCGACGCGCCCACAGCCGCCGTCAGGATGGCCGAGCGGTCTAAGGCGCTGCGTTCAGGTCGCAGTCTCCCCTGGAGGCGTGGGTTCGAATCCCACTCCTGACAAGACAACCTTTTGGCAACAGCCACCTACTGTCCCCAGCCTTCACCACACGCGTCTCTGCCCTTTACTGGGCGACTGTCCACGCTCGGGCCGTGCAATCCTTCTGCCTCTCCAGCCTCCAGCCCGTGGCCCCACCCCGCTCCGACACCCTAACTTGTCAGGCACATCCCTGACAGCTAGGATGCTCCAGCGCCTTGAACCCCTCTGGTAACTGCCTTTCCGGCCAGCCCCAGCCCAACTGCCCACCATGAAACGCACCCCTCCTACCTGCCTGCCCCCGCATCCGCGCGGTTTCTCGACTTCCCATCGCAGCTACCTCCTCTCTCTTACCCCTGTCCTCTCTCTGCCCTCGCCCTTTCCCTCTTCCCTCTGTCTTTCACCTCTCCCTCTCCCTCTCCCTCTCTCTCTGTCTTTGTCAGGCCCCGATTACCCAACAAGCAAGGTAGGCACGGGTCCAATTGTTAGGCTTCCCACCAATCTGCAGCTCACGATCTCACCGCTCTCCCACCGCAGCAAGGATGTGGTGAAGCCCACTTGAAACCGCTCACCACAGAGTAGGGAGCCAATACAGTGGAGCCCGCCCGTGCGCGCGACCCTGGCTCAACGCAAGCCGCTGCTCACCGGCCTTCCTGGTTAATCCGCCCCTGGTCTTTAGCCCCGTTTGCCTGCGTGTGTCTGTGGGCTCCATCTGGCCCGTGTGGAAAGCCCTCCCCGGTGGTCCTCCACTTTCTGCCCGCTGAACAGCAGCAACTCGCTTTTGCCCTGCGCTGCTGCAAGCAGCACCACACCACCCAAAACCTTGGCCATCATCCCGCCCTTTCCACACCAGCCTCCTGCCCATTCCTCTCTCCCGCCCCGAATCCCCTTCCCACTAACACCCGCTGCGCCCTCTCTTCAGCCCGTGGTCTCCGCGCTTGTTGAGTTTGGGGACCTTGCCTCCCCACACCGGCCATGCCGCTGCATTTTCAGCCCCACCACCGGCTGGCGAGGAGAAGCCAGAGCCGGGCACAGGGCCCGGTCCACCTCGGGCGCGCCACATCCCAGTTCCACGAGGGTAGCCGCTGCCTGGGAGCAGACCCACCGCGCCAACGACCTCTCTGCTGCCGAAGAGCTCTTTCGATGGGTGGGCCGGCTCCCGCTCCACAACCCACCCCCTCCAGCACAGCATCCTAAGGAGTGCGGCTGGCCGGAGGACGGAGGGCGGAAGGCAGGCTCAGACCGCTGTGGCCACTTTGTCCGACGTCCCGCCGCTGGCAGGCAGCCGCCACAGGAGGATGCAGGCGTCCCGCTCCCTTGCTCCCGGACCTCCTGTGCCCACACCCCCAAGCACGGGCCAGAAAACTGGCCGCCCAAGGGGGTCCTGGGGGTGCATGCCGGGGGTCGCCGCCGGGACAGCTGTGAGCACCTCTGCGCGCCACAGGCCACCTGGCCTGGCTGGGATTGGCGCTGGCCGACCAGGCTCCTTCGGGCTCTAGGCTTCCTCCCAGCCACGGGATGGGCAGGGACTACCTCTCTCCCTCCGCCTCCGTCCAGGACCCTCGACACGCCTGGCACCTGCCTCTCTTCCACGTCGGTCGCCCAGACCCCTTCCCTTGCCCGCCCGTCCCGCCCACCCGCACCAGGCCGCCGGCCCCAGGCTGGCCGCCGCCGCCTGCCTAGCTCTAGGGGAGCAGAGAGACAGACGCTCCGGCCAGGTAGTGAGCAGCGTCCTGAGCCCAGCGGCGGGCCAGCGAAGACAGGGCAGGGGCACAGGCTGGAGCCAGCCGCCCGGACGCCGGCAGCGCATGGGTGGTTCAGTGGTAGAATTCTCGCCTGCCACGCGGGAGGCCCGGGTTCGATTCCCGGCCCATGCAGTCCCCTGTCCCCTTTTGGTCGCTCTGCCCCAATTCACACCGCCGCCTGCTCAGTGCTTGCTCTGCTTGCTCTGCTCTGCTCTGCTCTGCTCTGCTCCGCTCTGGCTCTCCTACTACACTCGGGGCAACTCTCCCAGAGCCCTGGGGCTCCGCTCCCACCTGCAGCCAGCCCACCAGTGTGCCAGCGCCCTGCGCCTCTCCCACACCCTGGGGCCGAAAGCACACCGCGCTCCGGCGCCGACCGCCAGTGGGCTCTGCCCCAACACTTCTCCCGGGCAGCCACCCTTTTCTCTTCATCACCCTGACGAAACCTTAGCCACACGTTTCACTTCACGGAGGACCACCGTGCAACACGCGGGCTTTGGCTGCGGGGACTCCATGCCTCTTCCCATCTCACCACCCTTCCTGGCCACGCTCCCAAAATGACACCATCCTTGCTGGACCATTACCAAGGAAGTCGCACGGCCGGATCCATACTCGGAAAAGCAACGCATTACGCTCCCCTACCGTGTCCTGGTCATCATCGCGCACGAGAAAATGAAAGTCATGTCAGTACAGTCACTTTAGCCCACTCCTCCACAACACAGTGGTAAACACGCCCCTTCCTTGCCCGCCTCCCCCTTACCACGATCCAAACTTTTGGCCAAAGGTCACTGGAGGCATCTGTTGCTCGGG